>NW_025999999.1:15853574-15887887 GCF_001458135.2 Marmota marmota marmota
CCTTTTTTTTTTTTTTTTTTTTTACTTTTTGAGACAGTGAGACTATAAGCAACCTAGTGAGACCCTAAGTTGCTGAGGCTGTCTTTGAACCCATGATCCTCCTATCTCAGCCTCCCAAGACGCTGAGATTACAGGTGGGCACCACTGCTCCTGGTTTCTAACTTATCTTAACACAGCCTTTTTCCCTGTGTCCATGTCCAAATCTCATATGAAAACAACAGTCGCTGATTACATCTGCAAAGACATTTTTTCAAAAAAGGGTCATACTCATGTGCACTGGGGTTTAGGACTTGAACATATTTGGGGGGGGGGGGTGTTGTAGGGAACATGGTTGAAACCACTGCAATACAATAGTACCAAAATCCTAGTTTAACTGCATTATGCATGAAATTAACTATTGTGAGCTAATCTGAGAACTTAAGCACCCTTCACAATACTGAAACTTAGAATATATTTTGCCTTTAACATGCACTTACTACCTGACTGGTTTTTTTTTCAATATTTTTTCAGTTGTCAATGGACCTTTATTTTATTTATTTTATATGTGGTTCTAAGAATAGAACCCAGTTCCTCATTCATGGTAGGCAAGCACTCTACCACTGAGCCACAACCTCAGCCGCTACTACTTGGCTTTTAAGATACATATCAAATAATTAAGGGTATATAAAAGAATACCAATAGAATATCATTTCTAGTAGTAAAATCATGAGAAAAACCCAAATAAATACCTGACAATGTAGGGATCATAATAATATAGATTACTGTGCAACCAATAAAATAATGTGGCAAAATATACTTGACATGAAGATGTATTCATGATATATTGCTAATATATATATATATATATATATATATATATATATATATATATACACATGTTCATTCATATATATTATAGAGATTTTAAAACATACATATATACAAATGTATATCTGAATATATGATATGTGTGCCCATGATGATTGTATTTCTAGTATAGATGGGACACAATTTACAAGTAGATCTTAATTCCTTTTTATATATTCTTTATTAAAAAAGAAATACACGTTTATTACAAATGAACAAAACTGAAATTTTTAAGTATTCATGGTTTTAACTACCAGAGTAAGGAACTATTATCACTGTGGCACAGAAATAAGAGAAAGACCTGGAAAAATACACCCTAAACCAAGATATACTTTTTTTTTAATCTCCTGGTTCAGGAAACCATAGAATTGTCCCAGTTATATTCAAGGATCTGGAAGTGGGGAATATTGAATCATTTAAATTAAAGCATGATGTTTATATTGGAAAAAATCATGGGTTTATAATAAGAAGTAGAACTAATTTCTAAGGAAATAAAATCATTCGGTAAGAACAGAAAGTTTGAAAAATCACACACTGTCTTAATGTGGGTGGGAAAATTATGAGTGTTTTTATTTTCTTCTTTTGGCTTCTTTGTGTTTGCTGATTTCTTTTTCTAAATATGAGTCAGTACTGCATTTATAAAGAAAAATAATAAAATGATAATTCTATCAAAAAAGTAAAATGGACTCCCTTCACCTGCCCCTCTTACCCATTCACAGATTGGGGCTGGCTCATAATGAGGACAGTCATCTGCTCAGGGTTGTTCCCTCCAGCTCCCAGGTAGGATTTCTGGTATCTGTGACCTCCCTGTACAGGGAACCTGGGAGGGATGGGAGATCCTCTGAGGTTCATTCATCTGCCAAAAGGTTATCAGAATTGGCCCACAGAATCTCATCAAATGTGGCAGGAAATACTATCCAAATGAGACTGTCGGCCACATATACCACAGCTGTGCCTGTATTTTGGCTCAGAGCCCCAGGGAAGGGAAAGACATTTTATTGAACATGTACTATGTATATGTTCTATTACTTTCTCACTTGATTCTCCCACAACTGTAAGTGCCCTTGTCCCATTGTTCAGATGGAAGAATTGAAATAGAGAGGCTAAGAGCTTACTCAAGATCATATAGTCAAGGTGTAGCAAGGACAAGATTCATACCCAGGTATGTCTAAGACCAGAGCTGGGGTCCCCTAAGCTGTACCCCTGGGAAGCCTAGTTCTAGACAGGAACATTTCCTCACCTGTCTTCTTTCACATTTTCCTCTCTTGCTCACTCTTTACTCTCTATTCTGAACGGGAACTTGCCTCTGCCTTTCTTCCCAAGATGTTCTTAGTTAACATCTTTAGGCAACTGTGGTTATTAGCAAAGACTCTACATGAGTAAAATGATAACCCTCGACTTTCTGATGTCTAGGAAATGTTTCCTGTCTATGTCAGACAGGACAGAAATGACAGTCACTCATCTCCAGGTCAGCAGTGCCATTCAGGGGATCATCTCACCCGTCTGTGGGGGCTTTTCTGCTCAACAATGACAAATTAACATGCTTTTTAATTTTCAAAACCCATTCTATTTCAGTTCCTTAATTTTTTTTTGCTTCCTTCTACCCATCTAATTGTTTTTAAAGAACATTCATTTTTTTAATCTGCCCTGTAACTGTCCACTGAAGATAGCAACCAATAATTGCACTCTTTAGTCACATGGAATTTTCATTTAAAATAAGTTTCTGATCAGACAGGATCCGCAGAACATGATGACAAATCTACAGGCAATGTAATAGCCAAGCCAGCTATGCTCTGCTTCCTAAATGCTGGTTCATTAATACGATTCATATCTGGAGCCTGTAATATTCTCAGTTCTACTTTACAGCCTGAACAAACACAATTCTAAATCGTATTCCGAAAAGGAGCAGCTTTAAAAATCAGAGTCTATTGGAAATAGAAGACCCTCTTCAGGCAGCCCTGAGAACCAGGTGCATGACATTTCACTTCTTAATGTACTTGAGAAGGAATGGATTTGAGTATGAGGAAAAGCCCACAAGGTTTTGCTTTTATTTGCAGAGGGGGGGGGGGGAAGTCAACTTCTTCTTTCTAACTTGATGCATTATGGGAATAACAGAGAAATCAATAACGAGCCAGAAAAAAAAATATATCTGTTGTTTAAACAAAAAACAAGATTTTTGTTCAAGCTCTTAATTTTGTTTTTTAAATCAGAGGTAAAAGGGAGGAAAAACTGCCAAGGAAAAGAGTAGGAAAAGAGGAGATGACTAAAAATAATTCTTTTTTTCAAAGGTAGAGGAAGTAAACAGGAGGGCCAAGGGAAGCATCCAGTTCATGCTGTCCCCACCCCCAGAACCACCCGAGGCCCTCACACTCTCCCTTCCGGATGTTAGGGAGCTAAGGACCTATGGTGGCCCAGCGTGCCTCCTACTGGAGGTGTGTTGGAGCCAAGGTATACCACAGTCACCTCTTACCAGCTCCCAAGAGCCCACGGTTAAATTTTAACAATTATGGAAATTTATTGGCATCACACTGTTAGCCTGAAGTCCGTCATGCTGAGAGTATACATACCACAGAAACTAGAAAGGCAACAAACCAAGAATTCCACCTCACTCCCCAGAAGACAGCGGGTTGTTACAGGTTCACAAGCAAACTATTTTCCTTCTTAGTCTTCCCATAGGTTTCCCTTAGGAGATGTTATGGTTTGGATGTGAGGTGTCCCTCAAAAGCTCTTGAGGGACAATGCAAGAAAGTTAAGAGGAAAAATGATTAGGTTGTGAGAGCCTTAACCCAATCAGTGAATTAATTCCCTAGTGGGATTAACTGAGCGGTAACTAAAGGTGGTTATGGTGTGGCTGGAGGAGGTGGGTCATTGGGAGGGTGCCTTTGGGGTATATATTTTGTATCAGGCAAGTGGACCCTCTTTCTCTACTTCCTCATTATCATGTGAAATGCTTCCTTCTACCATACTCTTCTGCCATGATGTTCTGCCTCACCTCAAGCCCCGAGGAATGGAGCCTGCTGTCTATGAACTGAGACTTCTGAAACAGTGAGCCCCTAAACAAAACTTTCCCCCTCTAAAATTGTTCTTTGTCAGGTCTTTTAGTTACAGCAGTGAAAAAGCAACTGAAACAGATATCTAGGCCTATAAAATTTTGCCAAAGGACATTTACAATGAAGGAAGAAAAACTGTTGCCATTTCCCAAAATTTCCCATGAATTGAGATACAGAGTAATCTAAACACTAGGGCCATATCCAGGGCTTTCTAGAGGGGTCAAGATAAAATGGACTAACCCAATAGGCTCCTCAAGTTTGACTGTTTTAACTTCGTCAGCCCTTGTCCTTCCCCAATGTGCCTCCAAACAAAGCACTGTGTCTCTACAGAGGCATCATGTCCTGAGATCCTAAGAATTACCTTCACACATTGGGGAATGACCCCCAGGCCCCAGGCATCCGAGGCCTGGTTTTTCTACCATGTCCTTCCCTTCTCTGCAACCCTAAAAAGTATATTCTGACCTCCTGTAACCTTTTCATCATCTGGCTTAGTCCCAACCATGACACCCCAGAAGACTAGCCCCAACCAAGTGAGCAACTGGTACCACCCCTTTTGCTTATTACTGAAATACCCAATGTCTCACATCACACTGGTTATATAATAGGTGCATAATAATCCTTAATGAATGAATGTGCAAACTCAATATGAACAACTCTGTTTATCTATTCATGGCTGGCATCAGAGAATCTTGGCTTTAGTTTATGCAATTGAAGAAATTCAGGACAAGGCATTTAAAAACCTGGATCCTAGATCCATCTTGGTATTCAATTTGCTTGTATAACTCCCTGAACTTTCTTGAACTTTCTTCTCTTAAACTAGAAAATAGAAATTGGATTCTAGCATGTTTTATACTGGATCTACCACTTAACAACAGAAGAGTTTGGCCAACTGTTTAACTTTTCTGAGACCCCATTTTCTCATCTTCACATGCAATTAACCCAACCTTATATCCTTTTAAACCCTTATCATAGGGACTGAAATACATGAGAGCACTCTGGCATAGAATGGGTGCTCCATAAACTATCCATAGCTTCCCCTTTTATAGTTGAACAGCACATGATTCCTCCAGACCCAGACAGACACCTCTCTATTTATAGGAGCAAGACAGGTGCTAATTTCTAAAAAGTTTCCCCAGAGGGTAGCTTAGGACAGGCTGACATGGGAACATATTTTTTCATTCCACTTCAGATAAAGCTGCACCAGTAAAAAGCAATATAAAGATCATCCTCTAAACTTAAAGAAAAATTAAACTCAGAATAAAACTTTAGATCCCTCCCTGATAGCCTCTTGTGTGAATTAGGATGCCTTCAGCTACAAACAGAAAACCCAAATCGCATTGCTAAAACAATAAATCTATGTGCACACTCCCATAATAAATGTTTAATGGTGGGCCACCAGAGTCAGCAAATTTAGCAGATAACACCAACATTAAATCCCAGATTCTAAATCCCATGCTCATCTAGAGCTAATTTTACTCGTGGCCCCAAGATGGCAGCTGCAATTCCACATAGCCCATGGAGATGCGTTAACATCAGCACTAAAAGGACCACTTCTGTATGCATCTCCTTTGAAGGGCAAAGGAACTTCTCCAAAAGTCTCCCAATAAATTTGTCCTTTTGTCAGATTGACCTGTGGAAAGTCATAATGCCCACTTTTAAACAGGTCATTGTCAAGAAGATGGGACCATTATGGACTTAAACCAACCCAAATCTGTCCAAGTCACTCAGGGGAAGATGGCATAAAATAGGAATTAGAAGTCTGCATCTTGGGAGAAAGGAACAACAGATGTTAGAGACAGCAACCTGTACCACCTGGTGAACTTCCTCCCTACACACACACACACACACACACACACACGCACGCACGCACACACCCCTATAACCAGAAGGATCTAAACCATAGGATCAGCTAACCTGACAGCCTTTTGTTACTAACAAAAGTAGAGATGAAAGTGCCATTTGCCTAGCGTGTACTGTATGCTGAGCAGTTCAAAGCAATTTGCAAACTTAATTCTCATGATAACTCTGTGAGATGGGTTTTGTATCATTTCACAGATAAATAAACTGAGTCACACAATAGACAAAGTGGGCAGCCAGAGAATGGCAGAACTGGATTTTAACTCAGATTTGGTTGACTCTTAATATCACAGTCTTTCCATCTACCACACTCTCTTATGACTGAGCAACTGGAGATGATGAACAGTTTCCATGGGCTACATGCTCTAGAAAGGGCAAACGCTCAGCCCTCGGTTCACTCACCCTAGGCTCAGCTCACATGGAATCCCACCATCAAGTTGAGCTATTTTTACAGTAAAAGATAAAAAGCTTCAAGGGCCACATCCTACTTCTGCATTCTCTTCTCTGGTTGCTATTTGAGGGTTTTCTTTAATCCATACCATTTTTAATATATTCTTCTGTCTTGCTAATGAGAGGAAACTTGCTGCTTCATGGTTCCATAAAGCATTATCTCATTATCTCCATTTGCCTCTCACTGTAAAGTGCTTTGCAGCATAGAAAGTGGTGTATGGAAAAAAATTAATTTCATTAAATTAATGGAGAGTGTCGTGAATGCTCAGTTATGACTCGGGTGCATTTGTAGGAGGGACTGTGTATGCATCAAAGCTTGTCCTTTATTTTGCCATTTTTCCTCCCACATGCACCCACCAGTTTCCTTAGGAAGGAAGAAATAATTCTAAATAACTTGCTTTCCAGAAGTATTGTTGCCACCAGCAACCTTGAAAATACCAAATTCAAAACATGACTTTATATGGCCAAAGAACAAAGTGCAGGAACAATCCAGTTATCTCCACCATCTTCTTAGGAGATGTCAAAGCCATTGCTGAATACATCCAAAGCAATTCATAAAATTCATCAGTTCTTTAATTGGTATAACAAAATGTTTCTGAAGCTTTGTAAACCATTCCAAGTACTTTTTCCCCCCTCACCTTTAAAGTCCACTTATTCTTTAAGGACTTTCTCAAGTGCCACCTTTCACAAGTCTTCTTCATTGACTTAAGATCCCAGCATTCTCCTGTGAGTTCCCTTATACACTTGTTCTCCTACTGTTTCTTGAGCAGTGAGAAATGCACAGCTCTGGTCTAAACACTGGAAATAACATGGAGAAAAAGACCATCTGGTCACTCTCTTCTTGGAACACATTGTGTCTATACCACACAGTTCCCCACTCAAATAATGGTCTCCTAATAAAACCAGAGTCTCTCCTAAGAAAGAAGCTTCTGTTCAGTGAGTCTAACATAATCTAAGACTTTTAACATTCATCTCAATTTAGCTTCTATGAATGAAGGCAGCACCCAATAATGCCAGTGTCCCCATGAGACTTAGACTGCCCTAGATATCGATACTCCATTTTGGACTTCCTCCACAAAACCTTCCATTGACTCAGCCAGTTACTCCATGGTCTCAACTTGGATGGATTCTTGATTTTCTAGTTTGGCTTCATGTATCAATTTCAAATCCAGTCAAAGGGTCATTGAATGACTCCTAGGCACAAGACATTGTGCTTAATGTTCTCTGTATATAATGTCTAGAGCTAAGTGGATATCAGATAATATTCAGCAAAGCCATCATTGATAACTAGGATTCGTTAATAGAGTCATTATACAAATGTTGCTTGTACCCAAGGCCAGAATGTGACCTTCTTACCAATATCCCTTCCAAAATCTAAATGTTATCTGCCTTTGGTAAACACTGCATCTATAGTCTTGAGTACATGCTAAAACCA
This sequence comes from Marmota marmota marmota, assembly GCF_001458135.2. Lineage (NCBI taxonomy): Eukaryota > Metazoa > Chordata > Mammalia > Rodentia > Sciuridae > Marmota > Marmota marmota. The sequence continues at coordinate 15,861,213 of NW_025999999.1, forward strand.
AATCATATTGCCTCTCAAAACCAGATCTCAATAGAATGAGAACCTAGGAGAGTTAGAGATGGGCCTTTGTCCCCTCCTCAATGCAGCGACTCCACACATTGCAGGAGAAATGAGGCCCACTGCAAATCAAGCTCTACAGGATTGATGGAATTCTTACTTCCTCTTCCTGAAAGTAAGTAGGAAGGGGAGAAAATGTATCCCTCCCCCAACATGTTCCAAACATTTGGAGCAAAGCAGAAACCCCTGAGGTGGGGGAATATCTCAATTGCTCACATAAATATTTTACAATAAAAAGTACAGAGTATGTTCCCAATCTAAGTTGTCCCTTTCCGATAATTTTTTTCCATTACCTTCCTAGAGCATTCTGCACTTTTACATTATTTTGCTAGACATTTAGTTATTTTTATATCTCACTCTCCTATCAGACAATCTTTCAGGGAAAGAACACCATTTTTTCAATTCTTAAATACTCGTGTCCAATATTTCCACCTGGTAGAAATGAAACAAATATTTGCCCAATCAATAAATACATGGATTCTATTCAGGTATAAACCCCAAGACTCCATGAAACAGCTCATCTTCCCATGGTAGAGCTTTTTCCTCTTTCTGCATTATTTTGCATTCTTTATCTCCTGCCTACCTGACTGCTAACAGATTGAGCCGGATCCATAATTGTTTCTTTAAATTATTTTGCAATTCCCTATCGGTGCGATGGGTTTGTGTTTCCACAAAATCAGGTTCATAAATTTACTACTCATTTACTTTTGCCCTCATTAAAAAGAGACAAAGACAGCATACAATATAGTAAAATAAAAATCTATTAAAAAATAAGTAAGAAAAATGAGACTTAAGTCACCAATAAATTTTTGTTTTCTTACAAATCTCCCTTTGGGCATGCTCATCTATCTACCTTAGTGTCATGAGATGGTGTGGTGAACAACTCTTCAAGAATAATATTTCACAGTTTGCTCATAAACAACTCAATAACTTTCCCCAAATAAATTCAGAGGATATAGAGAGAGGCTGGTAGGTAGTAATAGGATTCAGCTTTGGTGGCTATAAGCAAGTCTAGAGGAGTTCACGGGGATTCTCTGAAGACACCAGAGATGCACTTTAAAAATACATCAACTTTTGGGTTGAAACCATTGGAAAAAAAATGAGTTGGAGCCAAAGGTCAAGGCTGAAGGAGGTGGATCAAGCCCGGCTCCCTGGAAGACATCCTCTTCCCTCAAGAGGCGCTCCCTGCTCCAGATTTCCACTGAGGAGCAGTTTTCCTGGCAGCTCATCATGGGCTAAGAGTCTGCGTTCTTTTGTTCTCAGGCCCAGAATTGGAATTCAGGATGATGCCACTGAGACCAGACCTAGGGGCCATCCCAGATGATAAATCCAGAAACCCCCAGGAAGCCAGAGGAGGCTTTTGACTCCAAGGCCTGGGTGAGCAAGGGGCGGGTGTTGGCTGCAGGAACAGGGGCAAAAAGAATCCAACCCAATGAAATATTTTTAACTTTTCTTTTTGAAATTCCCAAGCATTGACTAAGATATTATTAGGGCATTAGAACAAAATGAGGAAAATGTTTGGCTCAGTAGTAGCAGTATGGTTTTGGAAAACAAGAAAGGGCAATGAACTTCAGTCAAGACAGTGACGTCAGCATTGTGAATTGTCTTGTGAAACATGGTGTGGCATCTTCCTGGGCAAGTGAGCAAGGGGGAGAATATTGCACAAGACCCTGCCCACCAGACATGCTGCCTATCCAGCTACAATGCTTGCTTGACAATCAGGCTTCCTCTAAAGCAGAGGTCCATTCAACCCAAAACAAAGAAATTTTGCAATGGAAAGTTCTCTGAACCTAGAGCCAAAGTCCTGAGTTCCCATCCCAGGTCCCTCACTCGCTAACATCGCAACACCAAGCATGTCACTTCATGTTTTCAAGTGTCAGTTTCCTCCTCTTTTAAATCAAACACGTCTACCTACCTCCAAAAGCATTAAGCAGATCAAATGAAACAATATATGGCAATGGCTCTAAGTAGAGCAATTTGTCCCCCAGGGGACATTAGGCAATCTGTGAAGACATTTTTTTGTTGTCACAACTGGTGGGAAGAGAGACAAGAGATGCCATTGAAATTCCTACAGGGCACAAAACCGCCTAAACCAGAAAGAATTATTCAGCCCAAAGTGTCAATGTCACAATAGAAAGACCCTGTGTACATCAGGTGTCATAAAGTCCTTACTGATTAAGATTTCTTTAAGATGCAAGCAATAGATGTGATTAAATAGTAAATGGCTTATTTTATCTTATAAAAATAAGTTAGGATGTAGGTGAGCCAAGTTCCCACAGTCATCAAAGGCTTGAGTTAGTTCTGTGTTCTTTCTCCACTATGTTAGCATCCGACATTTGCCCACATGGTTGCAAAATGGCTATTATCTCTCAAGTCATTTTATCCAAGTTCAAGACAGGAATAGGAGTGAGGAATTTGCTGGAAGGATCCGTGTCCATACTAGGAAATCAGTGAGAACCATTAGCTTATGCCTCATTGACCAGAATTACATCACATGGCCATACTGTGGCTCAAGGGTGTCCGAGTAAGGTTTCTGGCTGGGTACATTGCCTTCCCAGATGAAAACTATCTGTAGTAAGTGACTAAAAGTGTTTGCCACAGAAATCCCAGTCTCCATCTCCATCATCAGAATAGAGAATCAAGATAGAGAGACGATAAACAAATAGAATCTGGTCAGCAAGATACAGATTCACATCCTGAGTCCCAACATTTCCTAGCTTGGTATTAGTGGCCTATACCTACCTATAGAGGTGACAAAAGTGCATACATCAATGGATTGGTTTTTAGGATTCAGTGAGATAAGGAATATAAATTGTTTTAATTCACTGAATGCTTAGCATTTGATAAAGGGCATATTTCATCATTGTTACGATTTACACACAGTGACTGATAATTTCGAAACACCAAATTCCACTTAATTTCCATCCCCCATCTAGACTTTGATCTGAAGGACCCAGCCTTTTCTTCCTTCTAAATTGTGGAGATCCAGCCTGTAAGTCATAAAATAAATTTGGAGAGTAAACCTCCATTGCTTAGTCACAGAAATCAATATGTAAGTGACATCACCAGGACAGAAGTCAGCCTTGGTATTTGCCTAATATGACAGCTGGATCTATTGAATTTGCTTCCTGTGTTTGCAAAACATCAATTGCAATGTTGTTGAAGGAACTCACATTATCTAATAGTTATCTCAATGAGGCATCTCCATGCGTCATTGTTACCACATTATTAATTCTACTGGTTTACCAAATTACTGTTCATAAGAGCATTTGGGTTAACATTTACAATTTTTTTGAAGTTGCTCTTAAATAAAAATAATTGTGAAGAATTTTATAAAAACAACTCCACATTAGATCATCATCATGAGCTTGTGCTATGGTCTGACAACTGTCCCCCGAATTTATACAGGTGGTTAATCCCCAAAGTTCTATATTAATGGTATTACAATCAGGGCAACAATCCAAGGCCTTTGGGAAGTGATTAGGATTAGATAAGGTCATTAGGGCAGAACCCCCATAATTAGATCCTGGTGGCTTTATAAGAAGTTGCAAGAGACCCCACACAGACATTAGAACTGTCTGTCTCTTATCATGTGATACACAGCACTGCACTGCCTCAGGTCTCTGCCAGATGGAACCCCTAGCCCTTGCACCTACAAAACCATGAGCCAAAAATAAACCTCTTTTCTTTATAAAGTAGCCTACTTCTGGTATTTCATCACAGTAATGAAAATCTGACTAACATCTAGCAAGCGTCAGAAGGCTCAACTTTGGGACATTTGCAAAGGGGAAATAACATCCCTTCTCTCAAAAGCATGCTGGAAAAGTAACCTTTCCAAAATACAACTCCTTCCCCTAGGACCCTATAATGGCTTCCTATTACCCATAATATCAAGCAATAGCTCCTCCGTCTGGCTACTACCGCATTTACTCTGAAACTCTCGGGAGCTGGGCAAATCACTAGAGCCATGATTCCTTTTGTTCTTTTGCATGCGTGTCATTGGGTCCTGCACTGAGGGGTGTATCCTACTGGCTAATCGCCCACTGATCCCTCAGTGTCACCTCACTGTCCCACTCCCAACATGTTCTCCTGCACTCAATTCCCCTCCTTCTTCCCCTCTGCAGAACCATGTTGATACCTGCCTCATGTCTTCCCTTCAACTACCCTGGCCTTGAACCCTTTCTCTCAGACTCTAATTCCTACCAATTTATGGAGATTCAGCAAGAGGGGCCACTTGGCTTCACAGTTAACCCCTATGATTCCATTTGCCTCCCGTTAATCTTTCTTCTCTGACCTCTGAAAGCACCAGCAGTTCCAATACACGATTTTTCCCTTGATTGCTTTCCCTCTTAGAGGATGGCCTAATTGTTTCAGCACACATGTTCTGCTTCAATTGGATTGTAACGTCTTCAGGGGCAGAGCCCAGACTGACCACATCTCTGCTATGTCCCAGAGGGAGAAGCATGGTCTGTATTATAGGCACTCAAATATTTCCTCCCCTGAGGCTCACCTAGGAAATCAAATCAACAGATACTTAGTGCGCACCTGCTGGGAGCCAGGTGTACCTCCCTGACCATTTCAGCCTCCTTGTTTACAGAGGAGCGTCACGGGTGAAACTCCAAATGAGCCTGAGATTAAGATTTGGCCAATATTAACGCTCATGAATATTTAGCAGGGGTTGCTCATTACTGGGTTTAGAGAGGTCTCCCTTACAGTCACAGAGCTATAATAACTGCTGGCATTTAATTGTGCTCATCCAGTAGGAACTAAGCTGCAGGGGTTTGTGAGCTGAGAAGTACAATATGGTGTGAAGTCCTGAATTGAAAACCAAGCTGCGCACAATTCTTAGGTCCTTCCAAGGTAATTTAGAGGCTCCCTGAGGGCCAAGAGGGGGACAAGCCATTGGAGGACTGATCCTCCATCCCAGCTCAATCTGGGCAGTTCTCTTTTGACAGCTTTATATATTGGGATAATTGCAAGGAAAAAAAAAGGTTGTTACTAAAAATATTGAAAAATAAAATCACTGTAGATAGAAGACTGCTTGAATCAGGGGACATTTTCCCAACTCGGCCAATTATTACCCATGGGAAACTAGGCACAGGGTAATTTTTATGAAGTTCGGTTTTCTTACTTTAAATGTAGGTTTGGCTTACACCAAACACACTGGGTTGCAGTGAGAACTGAATGAAGCAACATGTATGCAGTAGGTGCCTAAAACATGCTCATGAGAATACAGCCAACCTTAACTATCAGGAATATAAACCTTGCCTCGAACACTGGTCTTCCGGATATAGAGACTGGTTAGGTAGCAAGAGCCCCTGTAGATACAGTTCAGTGTGGCCAGGCCTCCAAAAATCGCCTGAGCCCAAATATTCTGCCATTATTAGGTCCTAATTTTACATTTCATGCCACTCTTTTTCCTTCTGTGTCTATCAATACTAATTAATTCTTGGTGCAATTTCTTGTTGAACTTTTGTCTTATTCAGGGCTGCATCCCAGAACCTGGCCCATACCTGGTATTGACTCTCCTTGAAAATTCAAACCAATATCTCTGTGCTGAGCATTGGGAACATTAAAAAAGTCTCACACAGGATTGCTTGGCATTGAGGGACTCTCCTGGTCCTGAGAATGACACAGATGAATGCAAATATTGCTGTCATCTATCTCAACCAGAGGAATAACATTAAGTTTCTACCAAGATCTGTTACTGCACAGAACAAAAATAAATAAATAAATAAAAAACCTGTGGAGACAGATTTTTCTACAAAATTGAAAGATGTGTTTGGAATTGTCTGTCTTAAAATGCAGCCTATACCTGTAAATGACAGTCCCTTTGAATTTCCACAGCAAAACTGAGGTGAAATGAAAGAACTGTCCATCGAGAAATACAAGCCATAGGTATTAAATTGCTCTGGGAAGAGAAAGACCCTAAACACAGGTTGCACAGGTAGATACCCCAAATTACAGAGGATGTAATTTGATATAATTGAGCTGCTTCTCACCAGAGCAACTCTCTATGTTCATCAGGTTGCGTTCTATCCGAACAGGGCAGTTAATGATGGTTAATGATTCTCGAGCAAGGCCAGCTCCGAGTCAGTTGTTAGCATTCTTACCACAGTGACGATTGCGTGCCTCCATCTCTAATTCTTACAGCACCCTTCCAGGCTTAGAATCGTTGTGCTTCGGGTACAAATGAGTTAAATCAGGATCCAAGAATTAAAAGCCCAAAATGACAACTTGAGAAGTAGCCCAACTGGAAATTGAGCCCCAGACTCTCTGACTCCAAAGCTCTTGGTCTTGGCCTACTGACAGCATTGCTTCTGGGAGAAGGGACTAGAACCAGAGGCTGCACAACGTTGCTCCACACCAGCCCCAGGAGTATAGCTGCGAGCTCCAGGGTTGGAGATCTGAGATTCCAGACCCGAGCTCTAGAGCTTTAATGACCGCTTCAGAGGCGAGATTGACAAAGCCCGAGTACCTGTCGTGAGAAAGCACATCAGTGGTCCATCCACAGAAACCTTAAGGAACTCAAGTCACTTTCTCCAGAAGATGACAGATCTCCTCCAGAAGTGGAGAGTTGCCAGAGAGGTGTGGAAGCATCTCTATGAAGCTCAACTCTCTGCCCCATCCACACTCCTCCCTGCCAGAAGGAACCACCATCGTGAATCAAGTGTTAGTCATTACTTGTGTTTGCCAAGAAACCTCCATGCCACCCTGAATGTGGGCCTGATCTAAGCCTTGGCAAAGTCTATAAAAGGAAAAATAGTCGCTCGGGAAGAAGATTAAGAAGAGCAGCCGCCATCGCCACTGTTAAGCTACTTAAAGTAAACCAGCCCCACCAAGGAGGTGGGGACAGGGATGGGGACAGGTGAGGCCTCACTTCATCCTCTTCTAGCAAGTTCCTTCTGATCCTTTCCTGACTCATTTATTTCTCCTTCTAGGGAAATTCAGGGAGAAGGCACCTATCTCCCAGGGTGATTTGTTTACATTTTATATTTCAAAGATATTTCCGTGTTTACATATTCATAATTCTTTCCCTAACCAGAAACATTTCTACAAATTCAAAATTCTTTAGGTCTCCATGTCTTGCAGACAAAACAGAGTCCAGAAGTACATTCTTTTCCCTCTCCTCTGTCCGGTCCCTCCTTTTGCACGATGCCCATGATTTCCTTCTTCTGATGCCCTTATTTCACTCTGCTTCTCCCCCAAGATCCTGACTTCTCCTCTGGGCCTTTCGTGTGATTCACGACCATGGTTGGCTCACTCTCTCAAGGTCTTACTTGAGAGTCTCAGTTTTGTTTTCCTTGTGGTAGACTCAGAAATCAGTTCCTTTCCTTCTGCTAATTGATACACCTTCTCCCCTCCTGCCTCCAAATCAAATACTTTACCCAGAAGCTTGACCAAGGGAAAACACTGTGCCCAACATCTCCATGCATCGCCTTTCCTTTTCCTGAAGTCTCCATTTTTCTTCTAATAGCCACATTGCTCAAACCCATAAAATTTCATTATGTGGTTCTACACCTCTTTTGACATTGCACAATTTCTCACGATCAGAGACACTGCTCCATTCCCAAATGCAAATAGAAACCAATATGTTCCCTGATAAATCACAATTCATATAACCCTGAAATCAAGTATAGTTGCCGTCTGTTGGAAAATTTTATGCTGGGGTCCTTTTTAAACATTTGACTGCATGCTCTCAGTAAACGGTAGGTTCATAAACACAGTAGGTGAGTCCCAGTCTGGGGCAGTCTCTCTGCATTCACACACATTCTCCGCACACACATAGGTACCCCTTATAATCTCTCATAACTCTATTCATTTAGTTTTCACAGCTGGTAATAATGAAAAAAAAAATAGCTCTGTAACCAAAAACTTGCAGTGGGTCATTTATTGTGCTAAGCCCTTTCCGTGCACCATCTCATTTATCCCTACATGTTATTAATAGTGTTTCACAGATGATGAACTTGAGCTTGGGAGAGGTTAAATAAAGTGCAGTGGCCACTTAGCTGGCAGATGAAATTTCACTGTGATCATTTGATAGACATCTGTCTTTCCTACTAGAGGGTAAAATCTGTGAGGTGTTCAAAAAAGGCTGGTTAAGTGGATGAAATCAAGAAATATTTGGGGGGGCTGCAGGTGTAGCTCAATGGTACAGCATATGCTTAGCATGTATGAGGCCCTGGGTTCAATCCTCGACATCCAAAAAATAAAATTAAATTTAAATTAAAAATAAATATTTTATTGATAATGATGGGAGTAGCTTCATTGATGCTTTTTAAAAGGACTCTTATAGTTACAGTATGACTTAAGCTGAACTTACCAGGAACATAGGAGGTAAACTAAAATATTCCCGGATAATGTTGAGAGACATGCAGTGAGAACCCTTCCTCTGAATATACACAAGACCTCTTTGCTCTCTCTTAGGTGTTTTCTCGGTAATAAAGGGAATGAGAATGGGGAGAGCCTATTACACACGGAAGACCAAACACAGTGACGTACCTGGGTTTATCAAATGAAAGAAAAAAAATCCTTAAAGTTTCAATAAATGAATTTGAAAGACAGTTTGTACATTCAACAAGACAAAGAGAAGGAGGATAATAGCAGAATTTAGAAATAGAAAAGGAGAATCATGAATCTCTATCTACCCCAGATCATGCTGCAAGCGAATACCTCTATTCCACTAGAACAGATTACTGGAGTTTTAGGTGTTTTTAACCAAAGAAATCCTGGACACAGGGACGTCAGGTGCCCTCTATGGGTGCCCCATGGAACACAGAGGGCCCATGAGGTACTCACTATGGTCAATGGAGACTCTCAGCCCCATTTCCCCTTTCCTACTTTTCTTCATAAATGCCCAGTCAAGTTTATACCCACCTGACTGAAATTTAGAAATCTTTTTTTTTCCTGGGGAAAATCAAAACTTTAAAAAAAAAATTGACCTCCAGATATTGAAACAGTTGCAACAGCTTCCCACAGTCCCCCAAAGTGAAGCCCACATTGGAAAGTCCCCCCATCCATTTTCAGATGCGTCAGTTAAAAAGAAAACGGAGCAGAAAGCCAAGGATCCTCAAACATTTGAGAAAAGTGTCTAATATGAAAGACAGAACTCAAAATAACAAAGAGGAAAAAGAAACCAGAGTACATAGGGAGCAGGGAAAAACATCCAAAGGAAACTATAATTAATATCCTCAGAGTGGTGAGCCATGACATGACAACAGGGTACAAGAACATCATGCTATTTTTTAAAAGGAACATGCAAATGTGAAAAAATATTAAGAATTTTTTTTTAAAGATAGCAAAAGTGAAAACTTCAACAAGAGTCTGGAAAACAAAATCGAGGAAATCTCCCATAAAGTAAAAAAACAAAAGAAGTAGGAAAATTAAAGGAAAAAAAAGATGAGAAAATCAATATAATATACCCAAATAAATCAACAAATAGAAGCTCTAGGAGCTAGAAACAGGATCATGGGAAGGGAGGAAATGACCAAAACCATTACTTAAAGAAAATGTCCTGGAACCAGAAATTTTGAGGTCCAAATACAGTCTAAAGACAGATGGAAGACATATCACGGTGCTGTTGGGAATGAAGCATGAGCCCTAAAGGCTTCCAGAGAAGACAAGGATCAGGAATCAGAATCGCATCACATTTCTCAGCAGTGATAAGGGAAGGGGTGAGGGGGAAAGAGGAAGCACCTTCGACATCCTGAGGGAAAAACCTACTACTACGTGGAGTTCTACACCTAATCAAACTATTGATCAAATGGGAAGGGTAAAATAACACTTCAGCCATAACTTTTCAAAGGTATATTTACCATGTACCTTATATTAGTTTTTCTTCGCTGTGACTAAAATACCCAGTAACAACGACTGAGAGGAGGAAAAGGGTCATGGCTTCTGAGGTTTCACTCCATTGCTCTGAGTCCAAGACAAGGGAAAACGTCATGGCAGAAGGGCCTGGGAAAGGAAAGCTGTTTAGCTCATGACAGCTGGGAGGCAGAGAGAAGAGCCAGGGACAAGACACGTAATTCCCAGAGGCAGGTACCCAGTGACCCATTTCCTCCAGCCATGCCTCACCTGCCCTCAGACACCACCTGGTAAACCAGTCAAATTATGAATCCATCAAATGGATTAATCCACTGAGTAGGTTATGACTCCCAAAATTTGATTATTTACCTCTGAATATTTCTACATTATCTATTACATGAGTTTATTGGAGAACACTTTATATCCAAATCATAACACATGTTTTCTCAGGACGCTACATGAGGATAATATTCAGCAAAAAAGAAAAAAGAAAAGAACAAACCACAAATGGGCAAACACGGGAACAAGGGAAAGAGGATCCGACATAGCAACAGGCAAAGGGAACAGTTCAAATGATGAAGGGAGGTTCCAGGACAGAATCCCCCACACACACACCATGTGCACAAACAGATGTGTATGCATATATTTATGCATGCACAGATGTAAGTTATCAGCTGTAACTCTGCATATCCACAATAAAGTCAACACCAGATGTTGGATTTTTAAAATTCGACTACTGAGATGAAGTAGAAGGTAAACGGCTGAATGGAATCATCTTCTACAGTAGGAAGTCAACAGATTATACCTGACACTGAAAAATCAAAATAGAGAGATATACTTGTAGACATGTGATGGGAAATGGGGGAGAAAAACCCAAGATAACTGATCACCTCTGAGAAGGAGCATTGGAAGTGGAATGAAGGGCGAGAAGAGATAGTCCCTTTTGTTATAAATTTTATAGAGAAGATTAGATAGCCAATCTGTAGTTCCCTGCATTTCTGATTGGACTTTGGGAAATCTGTTTTGTAAAGTGCATTCAGTTTGAATTCTGAAAACTTTACATGAATCCCCCTGCTAGAGTATCTTATCCTTAATGGAAAAAATGGATCCTTCTTCCCCACTCAGGACAATGCCAGGATTACACTTCCCCATGTTTTTTGGAGGCTGACCCAGCTCCTGTACAATTAAGCACTTCACCTAGTTTTTAGGACTCCTATTTGTACAGAGGTTTGGAGCAGGTTCGTATCATGAAAGCAAGATTGTGTCAAGCAAGATGGTGAGGTGAGTTAGTTGTTCTCTAGAACAACTAAGAGAGTTAACCTACCCACTGAAGAGGAGAAATCAGGCTTCCTTTGCCATTTCACTCAGCCCTCCGTGCCCAAAGCGACCTTGTGCAAGTGACTCCACCATCACTAACCAGGGAGCATTTGCAGGACCAAAATAGGTCATGTCCTGGCTGATCTTATTTCAAATGGAAATTTTTCTGCAGTGCATTGTTTAATGATGGAAAACAGAAACAATCATGTCTTGGAGCTCTTGGCCTTTGGCTACTCCAAGTTATATTTTTAACATTCTCATCAGAAAAGAAGGATGAATTTGGTAAAGTGACGGCTATGCTAATTAGCTTGACTGAATCTCTTTATAATAGATACATAGATCAAAACATCATTTTATACCCAATAAATTAGTATCTGTCAATTAAAAATTTTGGAAGCAGGAAGATCTGACTTTCCATTTTAGCCCACAGCCCTCACCTCTGCCCCTGCCTAGTTCTTCCTCTTCCTCGTTCCCTCCCTGCAAGTTTGCAGACCCCGGATGAAGTCATGCATCTAGCAACACGCCTCTCTTAGCTGCCTTTCACTTGCCAGCTCAGGCCACCCTCCGGAGCCCCAACATGGAGCTCAGACACAGGTTCTCCCCTCCCCTGCAAATCCCCACCCTTAGGGAGAAGGTGGCTTGATGAGGATATGGAGCTGGCTTTGTAAGGAAGAAAAAGTGACAGGTGTGACGAGCAGGCATGTGCACACAGCTTTCATCCTTGTAATGAAGATATGCAGGGAAATGTCTGCCTCACTCATGTTCCCTTTTGCTGTGACAAGGTGTGTTCCAAATGCCAATCTCAAAGGACAAGGGTCTAGAATAACTCCCAGACAGGAGTCCTCAGCGCAGCCTTGATGACTGAGACATGCTGTCCACGCTGACCCTCTTGCTAAACCAAGGAATACTTACTATGCCACAATCTTTAAGAAAGTCTGACCTTTTGTTTCAGCAATCTCAAGGCCAAATTTCAAAGCAAAATACTTTTTGGCACAATCCTGGCTCAGATGGAAGAAAATACACAGTAAACCAACACCTTGAGGGCTGTCACTGTTTACTAGTGTTTATAATATGACCTTGTGGCATACAGAGGTTTCTGATACTTTATCCCTCACCCCACTCCAACCGCTATCCAGTCACCTCCCCCCAAGATAAACTGTGTCCTCAGAATACATTTTATGAGTCTGTAAAGTCTAATTAAATCACCTAATTTCAACACATTGAACTTTCCAAGGTTTGATAGATTTCACAAATGTCACTGACCTGCACCAAATGAGACAAAATATTAGCATTCTTAGGAGGCTTCAAAGAAGACTCCTGTGGAAGATGAGCTCAGTGTGAGGACTGGGGTGTCCTGACAGAGCCCTGCTTGGGAACACCCGCACCACATCCTGGGGATTCCACCCAGCAACTGTTTGAGTGGGTCACTGTGCTGACACTTAGGTTTAGAGATGGCTAAACCAGCTTCTCTGCTCTTAAGAGAGCTCCCTGTGCTACCAAAAAAATAATAATAATAAAATAAAACCTATTCCTTTTCCTTTCTTTTTGCTTCCTGGCAACTATGAAGAGAAGAGTTCTGTTCTACCATGTGCTCCCTGCCATGGTGTTCTGTCTTGCCATAGGCCCAAAGTGATGGGGCCAAATGACTGTGGACTAAACCTCTGAAACTGAGACAGGATAAACCTTTTCTTCTTTTAAGTTCATTCTTTCAGGTATTTTGTCATAGTGATGGAAATCTGAACCTATAACCCAAAGAAAAATGCTATAAAGACTCCTGGAATGGCACAGAGCACTCTGGGAGTAACAAGAAGACAGCAGTTTATTCTGATGGAGGGAGCCTGTGACATAGATCCCTACCCTGACTCAACAGCTGTATCAAAAAAATATAATGTGACAGCTATGACACCAAGTCTACATCCCATTCCCTAAACCCAGCTTGCCCATCGCATTGGTGAAGGCTGAAAGGACAGGAAATACCTGTGGCCAAATGATAACACTGTTATAGATAAATAGGTAAAACATTACAGTTTCCCACATAAGCAGTACAAGATAAACTCATGTGACTCCAGTGAATGGAGTGCCTGTAGAAAAATATGTAGCCCTCTTGTTATGCCACCTACCATAAGCAATGAAGGAGTGTTGAACCATTTGTGATGTCCATGAAATCGCTTCTGGAATGGGGGCTATCCAAGGAAAATATGCTAGAATCTATCTTCAAAGTTCATTCAGGTACTGAATGAAACTGAAAGCACTGCACTCCTGATGAGGTAGACTCATAAGCCCATACTCATCTGACAGCCCGTGTCCTAAGAGCTTAGAACAGTGTGGCCTCTGGAATAGTGGCAGCAGCTGCTCCTAGGAACTTGTTAGGACTCCATATTCCCAGGCACTACCTAGCCTGAAGATGGTGAATCAGAAACTCAGAGTAGGGCCTCTCTATCTCTTCTTCCAACAGATGGGACACTAATGTTCATTTAGGTGACTAAATGTACTAAGAGTGTTAGGGAAAAAAATGGAATTGTGGGCTGTGGCTGTGGCTCAGTGGTAGAGCACTTGCCAAGCATGTGTGTGAGGCACTGGGTTCAATCCTCAGCACCACATAATAAACAAACAAACAAACAATTGCATCCATTAACAACTAAAAAAAAATTTTAAATTGGAATATTGAGCTGGAGATATAATTCAGTTGGTAGAGTGCCTGCCTCATATGCTTAAGGCCCCGGGTTCAATCTCCAACACCACACACATACAAAAAGATTGGAATGCTCATGCCAGACTCCTGAGGTATTCTTTTTCTCTTCTTTTTTATTGGTGCATTATAAATGTGGATAATAGTGGGGTACATTATGCTGTATTCCTACACCCAACATAATTTGATCAATGACATTCCCCAGTGCCTTTCCTTTTCTTCTTCTCCTCCCTTCCCTTGATCTTTCCACTCTGCTGTAGCTACTATTGAGATTTTGATTGGGTATGCTCTAGGAGGGATCTAGGTATGGTATTTAAGAAATCCCCACGTGATCCTAATAGTCAGCACTATGGAGAAGCCCTGCTTGAGAAGTGCAGAATCCTGCAGGCTTGCTCCAACTCAAAGCTAGATTCACCTTCTCCTCCCTGACTCTCTTGCTTTCCTGAAAACAGGTGGCTCCATCTGCTCTTAATCTGCATATTCAGCTGTCTCATTTTCAAAGGCCTCATAAATGTCAAGCTTCTTGTTTTTCACATTATTTTCATGTTAGTTATGGTTGTTGGTACCATCGTCAAATCAAATCAGAAGATTTCACGGGCTTGCTGTGAAATTGTAGCTGAATGTCTGCAGCTCTGAACTCCTAGTTAGGTGAAGTCACACACGCTGTCAAGAAGGACTGCAGTCTGCAGGCAGAGGAAATGCCAGATCTGACCAAGATAATGAGAGGCAGGAGGAATCAAAGGAGCATGACATTTAACCTCATTAAAGCCACCCACCATGTTCCTGTTCTTCATAGAAGTCCACTTGAAACCACCTGTTTTGGTTGGATCCAAAGCTGTGCCCAGGTAATTCGTCAGGACCAGGTGACATCATATGGGCCTGAGACTCTTTGGTAGCATCTTTCTGTGCAAAATAGTGCTTCTCAATTTTTAAGTATCGAGGATATTTTTATAAGAAAATACTTCTCAGTGCCCCTATCTGATGGTACTGATTTTAATGTTATTGAGAAAATCCAAAGCAAACGACTCTGCATTCATTACAGTTAGAAATGATGACTTATCACATGCATTTGAAAATTCCTACCTTCGCACTAAACATTTGTTTACTTGGCCTACAGGCAGTGCTTGGGGCAAAAATGGATTCCAGGGCCCACTGCAGTCATCCAACATCCCTAGATGAAACTCTTCCTGACAGGCTGTGGCCCCAACCCCTGAGCAGGAGCAACGGAAACACAGGAGCTGTCTTAGGCCAATTTTTCTGTAAGTAAATGTCATAACTCTCCTGCATCTACCTCCATCCTAGGCCTTGGGGCTGCTCTACCATCACCAGGGGTCCTGTGGCATCTAGAGAAGGTGCCCTGGTTCCTGTCCATCCCTCTCTGAGTCACTCACTCTTAAAAAATTAATCCAGTCTATTTCAATTCATTGCACTTCCTTAGGGAAAAAAAAAAAGAGCAGATATATGAACTTTGGCTTTTTTAAAATGACTTGAACCTCCATCTCCCAGGCTTGGCCACATCATTACTCTCCCAATCTGTCCCCAGCCTTCCTGCCTGCCGCCTGCTGTCTCTTCTCCTCCTGTGATAGAATGAGATTCTGAAATATAAGTCTCATTGTGCCCTTTCCAGTTCCCCAACAGCCTTGGGGAGAATACAGACTCCTGAATGTAACATAAGAGAGCTTCTGGAGTCAGCCCCTCTTTGCCTTCTCTGCTTCTGCTCAAGACACCCCAACTCATGGCACATGCTAGGCCCTACCCAACCCCTCTCCATTCCTTCCACAGCCTTTCCCCATCCCCCTGTACCTGGCTAAGTGTCAGTCACCCTTCATGCCTCATTGTAGCCAACTGCTTCCCAGAAAGTTGGTCTAGGTTAGCTTTTCCTCCTTGAACTCCTGTGCCACCTTATAATTCCACCGACTACCATACTTAAACCATGCCATACTGTAGTTGCTCATATTTGAAGCACCCTAGAGCTTATCAGGATACAGAAAAATTTGATTCAAACGAGTTGCGCTCATGAGATGAAGGAACAGTAGTCCCCAAATAGCATTCTCCTTCCTGACCAGTTCTTTTGGGCGAGTCCACAGAGAATCATGATTTGAGGACATATAAAGGCACCTTCTCCCAGTTTCCTTGGCTCACCCTATTTCCCACCCTCACCATCATGGGGGTACGATAGGACCAGCCTTGCCTGTCTTTAGCAATGGAAGAACCGGAGCTCCTCCTGCCATCAGAAAGAAGTTAGAGAGACATTGGATAACTTTTCTCCCTTAAGGGCTTGGGACTGAAAAGCCTCCATGAATTCCTAGACCTGGTCTTCCCCCATGATCTTTGCAGAATAGTGTTTTCCTGAAAGGATCAAAGGCAGAATGGATCTATGCAGTTGGTCCCTCCTCATGGCCTTTAAAATAACACTCACCGCAGAGAACTATCTTCCTTTGGTGACCTAAAACCTGGGGTGATTTCCTAATTTCTCAATGTATTTGGTTCATAGTGCATCAGTGATATTTAACTGACATTTTTGGAACTCAGCTCCAAACCCCATAACCAAGTGTTTCAGGCAGCAAAACCTGTCCTCCTTTGTTTTTTAGAACAAATATAAATACATAGTATTTTCCCCTATGCAGTATTTCCACTTGAAGTATGTATATATTACTGATATGCATAAATTTAAAAAGCAAATAAAACTCAAAATTTCAATACCTACAAGTACTAGTGTTCCTTTTTCAAGAAACCACAAGCCAGACTGAGCTTTGTTCAGATGATGAAGTCACAGCTTCTCTTCAGATCTCCCATAAGCAGATCCTTTTCTCTAAGAGTTTTCTTCTCCTTTCATATACCTTCCTTGGTCCTGGCTTGGACATTATTATACTTATTATGGAATTGTGTATAATTATAAACATAATATTTGCATGTTATATTATGAATATTATGTAGTTAATGATATCATATGATTTGATATGAAGATTTGATGTGTTTACAACACAGAAAATTACACTGTGGTGCAATTCGATATAATAGAATTAATGTCCTCCATGATTAACCCCTCATTGACTGCTTAGGGCTGGATACCTGCTCCTCCCAAGTGCTCTCATCAGTCAATCACAGTGTGAGGCAACTGCTATTGATTCTTCTTTCTTCCACAAGACGGCAAGTTCCAAGAAGGCAGGAGCGAGTTCTAATTCACCACTGAAATAAACACTCAGCACACATCTCCCTGCCCCCCTCCCTGCCCCTCCTCATCTCACACCTAGGGACAACACTTCATGCAGTTCTATAAATGGCCTTTTCTTCTGCAGAGCTACATTGCTCATTTTAAATGACTGCTTCCACTTCGTGGAAATCACCCTTCTATTCTGACAGCTGTGATGACGGGCCATGAGACCAGGTGATCATTTCTTTTGGAACCCTTGGTACAATAAGAGTCCCTGGGCTGTGTGTGAGAACTGAGGGCACTCTGGCAGGAGAAGATTGAATGCAAGTGTTTGCTTTGGCCCTCCACTAAAGAAAATGGTCTTTGGTTGTTTACTTCCCGAGTTTCAGCAGCATCATGTGTGATGCTAGGGATGGAACCCAGGGCTGTGTGCATGCTAGACATGGCACTCTACTGCTGAGCCACATCCTCAGCCCTCCCAGCACATTCTGCCCACTTTCATGACCTTCAGTAAAGGAATGCAACATTGCTCTAAAACCAGTTAATAGTTTCTGGAAACCTGTACTTAGTGATGCTAGCCATCCTAAGATAAATACCATCTGAAAAGACCATGAAACAGGTAACCCACACGTTGACACAGTGAAGTTGACTTTATTTCTACATTAACAAATGTGCCCTAGGACTGAGCACCTTTCCTGCCCTAGAGAGGACACAGTCCACATATTTCCCATAGCACTGAATTTACAGAGCTCTTATTGTAAATCCAGGACCATGTTGGGTACCATGGAGAGGATAAGTCATACTTTTTGCCCTGGGAGAATTTATAGTTGTTTAATGTAGGATGCTTATACCAAAACCTCTGGACCCCAAAATTCCATTAACAGCCCCCATGATGGACACACTTGCACTCATCAACAAACCTGACCTGTCTTCCTCTGGAAAAGACAAGTGAGTCAGTATGAAGGCTTCTGAAAAGGACGTGGAGGAAGTGACTAATTGGGTTGAAAGAGCATCCCTAGGGCCACTGATCCAGGCCAAGAGGGGGCCAGGAAAGGCTGTTATGCATCATTTTTCTCTCCAAATAAAGGTATTATCACTTAGCGCCACATCAGGACCCAAATGCACAGCAGAGCAATGCCTGGAATTTGGGGGCCAAACAGCACAACAATGACCCCAAATATTTACATATTCTCTGCCCCTGGGGTATGCAGAGGATCTTTAAAACAACAACAACAACAACAACACCTTTTAATCTATAAACAAAAATCTTTCTAATGCATCAGTGAGAAGCCACCAGCATTCCTATCTCTGGAATGTGTCACTTCTGACTTGAGGCAGTAAAACTAAATGTCTCTACTGTTGCTAGGGCACCTTAGTGGGCCACATAGTGAAATGGGGAACCTCACAAGATTCAGGAACATTGGCACATAAGTCCAAGTCACTAGGTGCTTGACAGTCTCCAACTCACCTGCATCAGGCTTTATGAGCGTGAGGTCAACCTGTGTCGCACTAAGCCACAGAAAGGCCAGGGCTTACTTGTCACCACAGCATAGCCTAACCTATCCTGCCAGATACAATTCATCAGCCATTCCCACCCTATCAGTGCTTGCTGGCAAAATCCCAATATTGTTCATGGTTCACTCTCTGCTTGGCCACATGATGAGTCAGTGACTGTTTCTCCCACCCCAGGAATTAAGTCCCAAATTGATCTTGGCCAATCACAATCCTTGCCATAGATTGGTTTAAGCTTCGGAAAGTGATACCATTTCTGGACAACGGGTGATAAATCTGGAGCACTTCAGAAAAGGCTTTATTTACTCCTAAAAGGATATAAAGAGAAATCATCCCTTTTCTATCTCCTGATGCCACTGATGAGGAATTGATGCCTGGTACTACACTGCAGCTATCTTGTGACTATGAAGCTAAGGTTAAAAACCAACATGGAGAAAATGGCAATGAATAGAAAAAAATACGGTCATAAATTAACCAAATCTGGAACACCACCCTACCTTTTCAATTATTTGATATGGAAAAGTATTTACCATTCAAGTCATCAATCCTCAATCCCAGCTGCACATTAGAAACTTCTGGGGAACATTTCCAATACATCAATACTACAGTCTCTACCCCACCTTCAGAGATACTGGTTTAATCAAATTGCTATGGATGATAAACATCACTTTTTCTAGAGTACCAGGTGACCGTAATAATACATTCTGGGGACAGAACCCTGCAGAAAAATAAGCTTCCTTAGTACAGCAAGGACGTTTTCTGGTATTGATGTCCCTGTAAGTCCCAACCATGGTCCTCCTGTGCGAGCAACTGTCCCATGCTTGGCAAACAATAGCTCTATAAAGCAGATACATGGGCCCATCTCTAGATGTGTATTTCCTCATAGAGGGACAGCTGAGCTGTGACAGGGTCGCCAGCAGCTCTGGATAGCTACGTGTCCCCGGATGCTCAGCGTGCCTGCCCATCACTGCCTGACTCCCCTCTCTTCTCTGAACCTCCAGTGCTCAGCCCTTTGGTCCATCCAGGGCCCTGGGAAATTCTAAGGGTCTGAGCAGATGTTTTTCTGTGCCTGGATTTGCTGAATCCTGATAGAGTGAGATTTTCCAATATTGCCATCATCTCTTGCAGAGTAAACATCCATCTTATGTTCCTCTACTTTGATGCATTCAATTCCATAAAATAAATCATTGCTTTACTTTATACTGAGAGCTCAGATTCTACAGAGGCAGGAGAAAGCAGAGCCTCAGCTGCAGACAGATGGAGCACCTCCCTGCCGAGGCTCAAGGGTCCTCCTCCTCTGGGAACCGGGTGCAGACACCCCTCGAAAAGTCATAGCTGCCTCACTACCTCTTCCTATTTCCCTAGAACTGGAAGGAAAAGCCCCGACTTGCAGACTTCCCCTCCTTCCTTTCCCTTGGGAAGCATCCGTCAGAGGCTAATGCTCTGATTCGCCACCGCTCCCCAGCCCCCTCCACCCTCAGCCCCAGCTGCATCTGCCTGTGAATCCTTCCAGAAGTCCCACGAATGTTTGTTAATCACCTTCTCCTCACAAAGTGCTAGATCAGAGCTTTGAAAGCTCAGCTCTGATGACCCCCACTGCACAGTGCAGGAAGCGTCACAGCTGTATGGGAGCACATCACTGAGGGAGAGGCCCGCCGCCACCAGGCTAAAAGTACCTGCAACAGCTTGAAAACTGAGCCAAGCTCAACTGCACACTTTTTCAGGTCCTGTCTGGTTCCTTCTGCTTTTGCCACCAACTACAGATTGGCAAGGCCTCTCTGCTTCTGGACATTGGCTCCTGGTAGCTGAGGGGCCTCACTAACATCTGCATGGTCTTTCCAAAGGGCAAGCTCTGGCCTGTTCACAGGACAAAAGCAATATTCCAAGAAAAAGCCAAAGTACACGAGACCTCTTGAGGTCTAGCCCTGGAATTGACATAGATTCTTCTTTTTTTTTTTTTTTTTTTTTTTTTTGGGGGGGGGGAGGTAGTTGGGTTGGAAACCAGGCATGCTTTATGACTGAACTACAATCTCTAGCCCTTTTTTATTTATTTTAAGACAGAGTCTCAGTAGTTACCCAGGCTGACCTCAAACCTACAATCCTCCCGCCTCCACCTCCTGAGTGACTGGAATTACAGACATGCACAAATGTGCCCAGAGGACATATCACTTTCTTTGCATTCTATTGAGTAGAGCAGATTAAAAGGTTAGCTCAGATTCATATTCATTAGGTGGCAAATAGACTATCCCTTGTCAGAGGAGCAAAGATGCAGTTCAAAAGGCCAAAGATTTAGGAGCACTGTTCATCTAACAGAACTGCTAAGTGGTGGAACTACTTTGAAAGCCAGGCGGAGTATATTCTGGCCCTAACTCCAACCACTGCACACTTATGTGGCTTCTCACACTCCCAGCTCCCCAGATGCTATGACCCTAGCTTGATCAGGCTCTTTCCTCACAATTTAAATATCCTAGGTACAATGTAAACATGTTCAATGCCACATCAACAGATAAAAATTGACACCTGAGTCAACCATCCCCAGAACTGGAGCTATCAGAAAAAGCTAATATCCAAATGTTTTTAAAAATGAATTTTAGCCTTTTAATATCACCCAGCTAAATATTATCATTGCTGAAACCCTAAGCACCAACAAGATCCTAAACAAACTCTATAGGATTGTGTGTTGTAGTAAAGTGTTAGTTTATTGTAAAGGATGCTTTATTTCCTAAGAAGAAATGCTTGAATGGTAAAGGGCTTTTAGAATAGCTACTCTCCCCTTGAGGAACAGAGAGTTCACCCAGAATGAAAAAACCCAGTCTTCGACTGACAGTTCAAAACTCAGACTGTCATTTCCAAGAGCGTTTTCTCCCCAAACTCCATCTCGTAAAGACTGTTTGATGTCCTTGAACCTCAGCACACGCACACTTCATTTTTCTTCAAATTACCTGCAAACAATTACATTTGTATTGCACTCATGTCCAGTAATCCAAATCCCATTCCTTCAAATTGTCTGCAATATGAAACATGACTAACCCCTTTCCTGCGAGAATATTTTTTTTTTCCCCAACGTGTGTGGTGACATCTTTTAAACAGATTCTTGCAAATTGAACTTGTTCCACAGTGTGTAAGTGCTACTTGGGATGTGTGAAGAAGCTTTGCTGCATCCGCCCAATAGTTCACCTCCAAGATCAATTCTTACTCCACCCTGTGTCCACCCTCTTTGGTCCACATTGACCTTCGTGGACAAAGCAGGACACCCCGGAACCCCTGTGTATGCCCCTGCCCCCAATACCAGCCCCAAGGGGTCCAAATGCCAGTGGGATGCTATGGGTGAGTGTTTTCTTGATTTCTCACTTTTTTCAAAGCAGAGAGAGAAATTCTGCCTGTAGGAAAACACCTCACTCACCTTTTTTCACATCAGCTTTCTCTTTCCCCAAAATAAAAATATGAAGAAAATATTGGATTTATTATTTCATTTGGACAGAGCAAGAGAAGGAGAGAGAGACTGAGAGTGAGGACTCCACTTAGCAGCCAAAATAATTCAAGGGGATTTGGGTGACAAGGGACTGGAGTCCTCTGATGCGGCAGGCATGGTCCTCATCCTAAACACTCTCTGCATTTCTTCCCTGCATCAGGCAGGTCCACACACCGGCCACTCCTTTCTTCCCCATGCTGCTGCTTCTCATCTCCACCATCAATCACTTTCTCCCCAAATGCAGCAACCCCCCCACACCCCTCTTTATCATAGAGCCTGATGCCCAAGTTCTTTTTTTTTCAGTTGACAAATCATATGTGTATTTATTTATAGGATCCAAAGTGATGTTTTGATATGTTTGCAACGTGTATTGATTAAATCAAGCTAATCAGCAAATCTGTCTCCTCAGATATGTGCTCTTCTGTGAAGACGACACTTAAAATCTACAACAATTTTGAAATATATAGTGCGTTGTTTTTTTTTTATTGTCGTCAGCTTTCTGTACACTGGTCACTGAAGCTCTTTCCTCCTGTCCAGCTGCAACTTTGCATTTTTGATCAACATTGCTTTTTCTCCATGCACCGTCCTTTCCTGCTGCCACTTGGGGTCAAGGGTGGCTTGCATCTCTGTGGCTCAGGTGAACCTAGCATCAGCTCCACTGAGGGAGGCCCTTCAAGTTTGGATTCCTGTCCTGACCACCACCACCACCCCGCCAGAATCTCCATAGGAGAGGTGCTGGGCATCTATCTCCTCTTTTTAAAGGCTCTCCTTATCATTTTGATGATTGGTCAAGTTTAGTAGCAAATTAAGCAGAAAATCTTCAAAGAGCAAGATACTACCAAAAAGACATGGAGAGAGCCTCTGGCGTGGGAGGCTCTGCAGCTCACAGGAAGCCACTCTCCTCGTGTACCACCCACTGCTGGTAGCTTACATTCTGAGGACTGTGCTCATCCAGGACACCAAGTCATTTTCAACTGCCACCAACCTTACTTTTATTCAATCTTAAATCTGGAATCATCAGGTACTCATAGAAGAAAGCCCTCCAGATAGAACTCATTTTCAAAATATATATTTTTGTGTGAATATTAGTCTATGATGAGCAATGACCAAGCTCCTTGATGTCCTTCAGTTCAGACGTAAAGAAACAGATGACTGCTATGAAATCCCACTACCAAAGTACAAGCCCCTGCAGGTGGTCATAGTAACACATCAGGTAGTCATAGTAACACCTCCTGGACTATTCCTTAAGTTGCCTACAACAACCAATGTTGGTTATGACCCCTCTCCCACAACAGAACATCAGCAGCGCCAAGGATGAGAAGCTCTGGCTTAGAACAATGTTCTGCACAGTATTTAATTAGTAATTAACAAATTCAATTGAGCTCTGACTCAGCAGAAATCCTACTCAGAGTAGCCAACATGACAGACACAGAAACCTTTTATTCACTCATTCAATGACTGTCTTAAATACTGACTAGATGCGAGCATCATGCTGGAAAGAGGGGGTTTTTGGTCGGGGGAGGTACTGGAAATTGAACTCTGGGGCACTTGACCACTGAGCCACATCCCCAGCCCTATTTTGTATTTTATTTAGAGACAGGGTCTCACTTGAGGCTGGCTTTGAACTTGCAATCCTCCTGTCTCAGCCTCCCCAGCCACTGGGATTACAGGCATGTGCCACCACACCTGGTGCAGCAAGAGGGTTTTGAAGCAAAGGAATATGGTCTTCGCCCTCATGGAGCTTACAGGGTTGCTGGGGAGATGGGCAGTAGAAAAAGAATCACTTAGATCAGGGTGACACAAGATGAGATCTCTAAAGAAGGGTAAGGGTGAGTAGTAGTGGAATTTCACCTAGTCAGGGGTTAGGGGAGCCTTTCCTAAGGAAACCTTGGTTGGGAGAAGTTCTGAGGCATTGCATAGGAGTTCACTAGATGAAGAAGAGGTTAAAAAGAACTTTCCAGGCAATGAAAACAGCACATCCAAGGGTCGTGGAAGGAAGGAGTGTAGTATATACAAAAGACTGAGATATAGGCAAAGAAAATATAAGTGGCACCAGAAGAAGCTTTGGTTTAGGGGACATTAAATGATTGGTTGTTATCTTGGTAACAATGGTAAATCACTCAAGGTCTTTAAGTTGAGGGTTTGTGAAGGATGTAAGAGTGTCCTTGTCCATTGACCCCACCACCACCATCACCAACCCTGGTAGCACATGAAAATTACCTGGGCAGTGTTCAAAAATACACATGTTCAGGCCCCACCCCAGAACAAATGCATCAGAATCTCTAGGAGTGTCATCCAAGTATCAGTTATTTTTTAAAAGGTAGAGAAACGGCACCCAAACTCATCACAAACCTCAACTTCACATACAGCTCTGTAATGTTATCATTTTGTCCATAAAATGTGCTTACAAATGAGCAAAGATTAACAAAGGTGCCCCTAGGACCAATGGTTCAAGGGTTGGGTGCCTATGTTAGGCCAAAGTCCCCTCTCTCCAGCATATCATAGACGTGGACAAGAGGTAAGATTCTAATTCTTGTCTTTGCAAGACTACAAAATAACTTCAGGGCCTCTAGAAAATAGTATATCCCATGAATTTGGAAATCTGCAAAAACCAAAGATCTACTGTGTTAAGAAGATGGAAATGTGAAGGCAGAAATCAGAATTGCATGATGCAGCCTAACAATGATAAAAGTGAGAAAGAAAAATTGAACCAAACTCTTCTGGGCATGTAGAAAGATGTCAGGTTGTTAAATAGTTTGGGGAGAATAGGGATGGAATTGTTTCTGAAGTTGGTAGTCTCAGTATTGTCTGGAATTATGGATAATTTATAAAAAGTGTGCAAGATACCTGAATATAGTCCTCTTAGGCAAGAGGACATTGTCTTCTGCTAACTTGGCCCATTATGATACGGAATAGGCGATTAAACCAAAGTGAACATGACAGAGAGATAATTGCATATCATATTAAAACCTTTTCTAAGCACCTACAGCAATAAAAAAGACCCAAATTTCAAACTAATAAAGGCAGGCACAGAGTGGGACGTATTTCAACACAACTTACTATGCCAAACAGCACGGATAACTCAATAAAACAAAACTAGCTCCATGTCATCAGCTTTATATCAGGAGAGAATTCATTTGCTCCAGTTCACCACACACAACAGAGCACTGCTTATTACAGACACCTGGGAAATGCAGCCTATATCCGTAGGATTCATGAGCGTGGCTCCCGGTCAAGGCCCACTGGCAAAATGCAGTGGGAGATGAGCAATAATTCCTGTGGTCCTGCTCTCATAAGGGAAATGGGGAGAGACAAGGAAGGAAAGAAGCAAACATTTGTCTTCTTGGGCACAAGGCAGTCAGCTAGGCTCAAGTGCCTCCAACTCTGAACATAAAGACACCAGAGTTGGCTGTGAATCTTTCCAGAAGATTCCATTTGATAATACTTTCAAAGTTCTAGGCTGAGCTAACATTTTATGATTCTGAAGACATCAGATATAGAAGATGAAGGGAAAGAGGGCAAAAACCCAGAAACTGGAAATATTTGACCAAAAGAGAGCCTGATTCTTATTTTTCTAATTTCTATTCATAATAAAAATCAAAACTGTAGAAACCCTTTATTAATCAAGTATTCTATGTTCTTTCATAAGCTAAACTGCACCAGTGAAATAAATGCCATTCAAATGGCATACACCTAAGAGCTAAAAAGGGGACCGATCCTGTAAGAGTGATAGCTTACCATAAAAAAAAAAAATTCCAGACAAAACAAAACAATCAATATTTCATAAAGATTGCTTGTTTTAACCAATCATTTGATCAATAGTGAATGCTATACCACCATTTTAGATTTTTATGACAAATTGTGACTTAGAGCATTAGTCAGGGAAACCTCATTTAATTATGGCCACATACAGGGTGGCATTCACATTCCTCCAAACTCAAAGGCAGATGCCCATGGCATTTACAGAACATGTGCGCTACAATTTCCAGATGATAAAATATATTTTTTCTGATTTAATGTGCAGCTCTATTTGAAAATAAATAGATGGTGGGGTCATTCTGTTTACATTTTATTCACAACTAGTAAAGCAGACAACTGGTAATGTTCCTGGCAGGGGTTTATTCCCCCCACAAGAGGTCGATCTCTACTACATTTAGAAAAGTTTATGTCATGAACCAAATGGTCACCCTGATCAAAGGTGAATTGAACAATGACCTTTTAATAAAACAATGGTCTTCATACTTTGTATTGCATATGTTTCTTTTTCTTTTTTTTAAGTTGTAAATGGACATAATACCTTATTTTATTTGTTTAGTTGTTTTTTTTTTGTTTTTATGTGGTGCTGGGGATCGAACCCAGTACCTCATGCATGCTAAGCAAGGGCTCTTGTTGAGAGCCACAGCCAAAGGGGCCCCAGCAAACTTCCAGCTGCCAGCAAACTTCCAGCTGCCGGCTGATGATTGGCTCACAGCGGCCCCAGCAACATCTAGCTGATTGGCTCCTCGGCCCCAGCAACATCTAGCTGATTGGCTCCTCTGCGGTGATGCTCATTGGACTGTTTCCCTGCCCTTTCAGACCACGGAGCTGCTCATTGGGGGACTTTTTTTGGCTCCGCCCACGTGACCCAGCCAATCGGCCTCAAGAGCAGGAGGATTGTGGGAGGTGGA
>NW_025999999.1:15892439-15893623 GCF_001458135.2 Marmota marmota marmota
AGAGGCTTGTGTGGGAGAGAGAGGCTTGTGGAAAGCCGGTGGTGGCAGTTGAGGCTCTGAGGATTTTTCCTGAGAGGCTGTTTTGTTTGGCGTGTGTGGTTCTAAAAATAAAGTTAGTTTCTTTTGACAAGTGGCTCCTGATTGTGCCCAGCCAGACTGCGGCAGGCTCTATCACTGAGCCACGACCCCAGCCTTGCATATGTTTCTTGGATAATCAATTCTTAAAACGTTTGGCTTTTTAAAATTCCATTTCATGACTTGAGATGTTTTCCTGTAAGTCAGGAAAATCAAGATTGCTTCCAGCCTGCAGGATGCACTGTGCCTTCATCTTCCTTTGACAGAGGCCCAGGGCACCTCCTGGAAGATCATCCCTCGTTTGTGCCACTAATGGACGCAGCTTAACTGGTTTCCTGAGATTGATTCACGGAGACACCACAGGAAGCTGTGTCTGCTCTATTAAGAATCTACTATTTTTCCAGCTATGTTCTAGAAACTGAGGTTTAGAAAGATCAAGCTGTCTTCAGCAGGCATAATCTATTGCACAAACTGGAGTAAGGACACACTGGGGTATCGCCTATCTAGGGTGGAACCTTGTTCAGAACATCTTGGGGGTTCAATAAGCATTTGCCGAGGGCTTCCTATCTACCAGGAGCTTTACTTGAGCTATCTCATTTAATCCCAAGAAGAATTCTGCAAACAAGGTGCTATAACCTTTCAAAGCGAGTGAGAGACTGGGGCCTGCAGAGGCCAGTGACTGCCCTGCATCTCACAAAGGACAAGCAGCGATTCCAAGGTGTGGACTGGGGTTTTCCATCTCCAAGCCCTTTGCTCTTCACCATGCTGCAGTAGAATCCCACAGAGAGGAAGGGGCGAGTTTCATCTTGGATGGGGACTGGACAAAGGAAGCAAGAAGGGCCTCATAGAGGAGGTGACCCTTGAGCCAAGTCTAAGGAAGAGCACAGTACACAGGTGGGCAGGCAGGAGAGGTAGGACTAGCCTGTGAGGGGGCTTAAGAGCAAGGGCTGGAGGGGTGCCAAGCAGCATGGGGGAGGGTCCGCAGGGCCAGGCACTTACAGTGCCATAAATCCATGTTGGATCTATGAGCCCGAGGAAGCCGCCAAAGGGTTTTTTTGTTTGTTTGGTTTGGTTTTTTGGGGTTGTTTTTTTTTTTTTTTGGGGGGGGG
>NW_025999999.1:15894354-15970098 GCF_001458135.2 Marmota marmota marmota
GTTGGTTTGGTTTTTGGGGTTGTATTTTTTTTTTTTTCGGGGGGGGGGGGCGTTGGGGCAGGATTAGCAGGGATTGAACTCCTGGGTACTCGACCACTGAGCCACATCCACAGGCCTACTGTGTATTTTATTTAGAGACAGGGTCTCACTGAGTTGCTTAGC
Organism: Marmota marmota marmota; assembly: GCF_001458135.2. Classification (NCBI taxonomy): domain Eukaryota; kingdom Metazoa; phylum Chordata; class Mammalia; order Rodentia; family Sciuridae; genus Marmota; species Marmota marmota. The sequence goes on from NW_025999999.1 coordinate 15,894,517, forward strand.
ACCTCGATTTTTGCTGAGGCTGGCTTTGAACTCGTGATCCTCATGGCTCAGCTTCCAAGTCACTGGGGTGTGCCCCAACACCTGGCTGCCAAAGGGTTTTGTGGGTGCATTAACATGGTTATGTAGACATCTTAGAATGGTCTGGTGATGAGATGGAAGAGAAGGAGCATGTGAGGGGAAAAAGACCAAGTAGGAAATAAATGAATTAATAAAGATAAAATCACTGTCTTAGCACTGGAGATAGAAAAAGAGGATAAAGTCAGGAAAATCTACTCAGCAATGGTGACTGTGATTGAGTAGCCCTGGGAAGGGAGGGGGACACAAAAGACAATCAAAATTCCAATCTAGGGGATCAAATGATGCCAAGTTCTAGGTCAGAGAGCACAGAGGGAGACACAGCTGGGGAAATCCCAGGGTCCCACGGAGTATCTAAGTGGAGACACGTAGAGCAGGCTGACACACAGCAGAGCATCTTACGACAAGCATGCATCAAAAGCAATAAAACGAAAAGCAATGGAAAAGGACCCCCTAGGCTCAACCAGGTGGACACATGGATGTCCTTTCCCTGAGGAACATTTTAAAGGCCCAGAGTCAAGAGAAGGTGCATGCTCCAGTTCCACCACAAGGAGGCAGCACAGAGTCCCCTCCTCCCTGCTGTCCAGCTTCCCCAGTCTCTAATTGGTGGCCACATAACAGTGTTCTACCTGCAAAATGGTCCCAGAGAAGGTCTGTCCAGCTGCCCTGACCTCCTTCAATTAGGAGGCAGCCTGGGATAAGCACTTTTCCCTTCAGTGTATTTATTAGTCCTGGACATCTGAGTCTGGGCAACAGCTAGGGTGACCCAATTCTCTATCTAAATGCATCCCCTAATAGAGATCTATAGGTGCCAGAGGTAAGGACTACAGAGGTTTCATGTCAATAATTCCACATGTCCCTCCAAATTTTTCTTAAGGTATTTTATATTTTAACTACATTTGTATGCGGCTATTTGAATAACATTTCCCTTGCTATTATGTAATGGTCAGTGCCTGTCTGTGTAACTCACTGTCTCCTAATTGACATTTAACATTCAGAAAAATAATATTCAGTGTCCACCATGTGTCAGACGTGGTGCTGGGGCCTGATCCCAAACATCAAATTGTTTGATGGCTCAGACATTATCTTCTTGGTTAGCTAAGGACACCGATTCTGATTCTGTTTAAAAGAAGCTCCCTCTGGTCTCCCTGCACCAAAATCTGAAGGGCCCCACAGTAAAGCTAAAGACAGCTCCAGGAGCGCAGAGCACCCATAAGCCATCCCACCAGGAAAGAATAATGAAGAATAATGAAGCACTCTGAATTGTGCTTATAAACGATAACATTTTAGTTCTTAAACAAGGGAGAATTTGTCCTTCCTTCCCAGCCTCATTTGCTCCCACCTCCATATTGAGCTGTGAGATGCTTCCCCAGTACCTCAGCATCAAAAAGCCCTGCCCGTTTTCCACAGCAAGCAGGGTCTCATGGAACAACACTGCCAAAGTCAAGATTTCCGTATTTGTCCTTGAAATTGAGAATGTTACATCTTTCAGCTCAATAGCAGAACTTCTCATGAATTAGTACAGAATTAGAGACCCAAGTTATGATCAAAAGTGATTAGCTCAGGGAGATAACAAATAATAATGGTGAAATATTCCTTTTGTTAAGTAATGTTAGTACTGATTTCCTTTCCCCTTTTGGTTATATTCTGCAATCATGAGAGTATTCTCCACATTGAACACTCTCATCCCAAGATTCAAATAGCCATCTCTCTCCCTCCACACACACAAATACACATCAATTTTAATAAGATTTTATTTATGTACTGTACAATTCACCCATTTAAAGTACACAATTTGATGTTTTTAGTCTATTCTCTAACCATTATCACTAACTTCAGAAATTTTGCAACACCTCAAAAAGGAACCCTACATCCAAAACAGTCACTGTCCTTTATCCTTTCTCCCCAGACACAGGAAATGGCTAATCCATTTCCTGTTTCCGTGGATTTACCTGTGCTGGATATTTCGTGGAAGTGGAATATTCTAATATGTGACCAGCTTCTTTCACTTAGTATCTTTAAAGTTCATTCATATTGTAGCATATATTAGTACTTCATTCCTTTTTATTGCTAAATAGTATTCTATTGTATCAATGGACCATAATTTGTTAACTCACACCAATGGATGTGTGAGCCGTTTCCACTTTTTCACTATTATGAATAATGTTGCTATAAACACTGATCTACATGTTTGGGTGCACATCTCTTTATTTCTCTTGGACATATACCAAGAAGTGGAATTGCTAGGTCACATGGAAACTCTACGCTCAATCTTGTTTTGCTTAGATATTAACCCCATAATCAGACATATGGTTTGCAAATATTTTCTCCCATACTCATGCTGCCTTGCCACTCCATTGTTTCCTTTATGTGCAGACTTTTTAGGTTGATGTAACTTCATGCATCTAATTTTACTTTTGATCTCTGTGTTTTTGGTATCATACTTCCCTTCCCCAAAATTGCCCAGAACAATGTCAAGATTTTTAAAAACCGTTTTTATTACTTATTGATGGACTTTTATTTATTTGTTTATATGTGGTACTGAGAATCGAACCCAGTGCCTCAAACATGCTAGGCAAGCCATCTACCACTGGGCCACAACCCCAGCCCCCATGTGTTTTCTTTTAAGGAAAACCTGAAACCATAAAACTCTTTAGTCTTTAGTCCATTTGACATGGATTTTTGTAAGTGGTGTAAGAGTCTAATTCTATTCTGCTGCAGATGAATATGCAGTGCTTAATTTTCTCAGCATCATCTACTGAAGAGACTATCTTTTCCCCATGCATGTTCTGGGTAGCCTAAATATCAATTGATCATAAATGCATGAATTTATTGCAGGTCTCTCTATTGGCCTACATGCTTGTTCTTAATGCCAGTATCATGCTGTCTTTGATTATTGTTGTTTAACCTTTTGAGGAACTGCACAATTATTTTCCAAAGCACTAAACTTTTTAATTCCTCCCAGAAATTTATGAGGTTTCCAGTTCCCCAACCGTCATCAACACTTGTGACCATCCATCTCTTTTATTATAAGCACAAAGTAGTATCTCACTGTGATTTTGATTTTGATTTCCTTGATAGCTAACGATGTTCATGACTTTTTGAAGACTAAAGTTGTCCAATATGGGTCACATCTTTGGTTTTTTCCCCCCTCCATTGAAATGAAAATCTGTCTTCTGAAAAATTGAACCACCATATAAAGCCATCTAATGCCCCTTTAATATCAAAAGAACTTGGATGTGTCACCAGTCATTTCAGGGGAAACACTGAATGATGCAATAAGTTGTGGATAGAAAATGTTTATGTTCTTTGACTTCTAGAAAAAGGAGTTCCATGGAAGTTTTACCAAGCAGGGAGGGTCAGTCCAAGACTCCACTAAGTAGTCAACACTTTCAATTACCCAAATTCCTCTTGGGAATGATTTTTTGAATAAAAATATCACAACCCAATTAGAAAAGGGGAAATTTAGGTAAGATCAAAATGTGGTCTTATTGAATCACCTTCGGGGAAAATCTGAGTTAGAGTTCCGGAGGAGCTTGTGACCTGGACCCAAGATAAGAAAACATCTATGGTTGTAAAACTGAAAGCAAGTGGGTTTACGGAGTTTATTCAACCTTTAGGTTTCAGGATTGTAAGTCCCTTGTCCCCAGACGTGATCCTAGCCTCTGTTAAGTAAATGTGACATTTGCATGCCTACCTCCCATCATCTTTTCTATCTAGTGGCCTCACCCCAGGAAGGAAGCACAGCAGGAGGGGATGGAGAAGCACTTGTCCCTGGGTTTGTGTATATAACCACTGTGGGTTACTGCCACAGTCTGGCTGGGCACAATTCAGGAGCCACTTGTCAAAAGAAACGAACTTTATTTTTAGAACACACACACCAAATCACACAGCTCCTCAGGAAAACTCTCAGAGCCCAACTGCCACCACCTGCTTCCCACAAGCCTCTCAACCTCCCCCACTCCTCCTGCTCTTGAGGCCGATTGGCTGGGTCGCGTGGGCGGAGCCAAAAAAGTCCCCCAATGAGCAGCTCCGTGGTCTGAAAGGGCGGGGAAACAACCCAATGAGCATCACCGCAGAGGAGCCAATCAGTTGGCAGCTAGAAGTTTGCTGGGGCCGCTGTGAGCCAATCATCAGCTGGCAGCTGGAAGTTTGCTGGCAGCTGGGAGTTTGCTGGCAGCTGGGAGTTTGCTGGGGCCCCTTCGGCTGTGGCTCTCAACAGGTTACAAGAAATGGTGGGTGTCACCTGTTGGGTGGTGGAAATCTTAGACACTCAAACCTGGCTTTCCAATAAGAAACTTACATTAAAAAAAGAAAAAGAATACTACTTTATGTTCCTCTCTATAACATACACTGTATTTATCAGTATTCCTAACTTATTTTTTTAAAAAATCCAAAATCACCAGTTAGAATGAGACTGTCAGGGAACTGAATTGCCAATCCAAGCTTATTACAGAGCAGAAAGGAAATGTGAGGTCCAGAATACTTTGGGTGACCACTGTGTGATCCACAAGCTCTTGACTATAGATCATTATTCAACAGAACAGAAAGTTGCCCATCTGAAGCCAACGTGATCCTATGAGATTGCCCCCACTCTGAGTGAAGCCCCTCCCTTACTCTCAGGCTATGGACTTGGGTGGGCCTGACCTGAACCCCAGTTTGGGGGAAGCACAGAACCCAGGACTGCCAGTAAAGCCCAATTCAAGACTTTAGCTTGGACCATTGAAAAAGCAAAGGCCTTTCTCCCTACAGGATGGAATCTGAGCACACTTGGGAACCATTATGCTTGACCTCATGTAATTTTTCATAACATTAATAAATGACCCCTTCCACGCACTCACACTCATTTTTATTTTGTTGGCTTGTTTTGTTTTTTATTTTCCTTAAATCAATTTAAGCTGCAAGCACCAGTACCAACTGACACATACGAGGAACTGTTTCTTTCCACAGCCCTTCCCCATGGGCGCCTTCATCCCAGGCCGGCTGCTGGACCACACTCTCCAAGGCACATCACTCCCGTGCTCCACAGAGCGTGTGGGCTCTCTTTGCCACTGGCTTGCCTTGGATGCCACTGTCCCCTCCTGCCCCACAGCATTAGTCACTAGTAGCACCTGCTCGGCTCACTGCTTTCTCCAATGCTATCTGCAAAAGAACATCTTCAGCCACAGAAAGATAAAACTGGCACATGGGTCCTTTTGGCAGTCCCCTTGCAAGACCCTCCAGTTCACTGGTGCTCAGGTCTTCCTGCCGTTTCCTACCTCCAGTCCACATAGGAATGAAGTATGATTGCAATGCAATGTGCTCAGTAACAGAGCTATTGCCACTCCAAGCAAGGGCTCCGGTTTCCCCTATTTGTGAATCTTCAGAGAATGAAGCCAAGCACGGTGGGAATCTTTTTTTTTTTTTTTTTTTTTTTTTTTGGTACCAGGGATTGAACTCAGGGGCATTCCACCACTGAGCCATATCCCCAGCCCTATTTTGTATTTTATTTAGAGACAGTCTCTAAATAAAGCATCTCCCTTTTTGCTGAGGCTGGCTTTGAACTCAACAATCCTCCCGTCTCAGCCTCAGGAGTCTCTAGGACTACAGGCATGTGCACCACCACGCCCAGCACAGTGCGAATCTTCACAGCACCAATCCAACCCAAAGTTCCTATTATCCCATAGGGGGTTCCAGTGGTATTAGTGAAAATTCACAGTAAAGCTTCTAAAATCTCCCAGTAGGGCTAGCAGATTATGCAGAGGTCCCGAGCCCTACTCCACCTCTTTGACCCTGACACACCAAACTTTTCAAACAGGGTGGAACATGGACAAAACGCAGCACCTTGTCCTTGCACTGGGTTGGACTTTATTCCTATACTACCCAGGCTGATGGGTCCTGGGTCCTGGTCAAGAAGTTGTAGTTCAAAGAGCATGCTTTCAGGCTGGGGTTGTGGCTCAGGGGTAGAGCACTTGCCTGGCAAGTGAGAGGCACTGGGTTTGATCCTCAGCACCACATAAAAATAAATAAAATAAAGGTATTGTGTCCATCTACAACTAAAAATATATTATTTTTTAAAAGGATGCTTTTATTTTTATCCCATCTTTTTACCTGAAATCCTGTTTCCCTATGTTTTGGCAAGACTGAGGTGGCATTTACCAGGAAGACACACACATGTGTAGCACCATGGTTTACAGGGTGGTCTTTGGAGCCAGGTTGTCAGAGTCTAAATCCAGGTCAATGATTTGGAAACATTATGTAACTGTTTCTCACTTGTTTAATAGGAATGGTAATAGAAGCCATATCACAAGTTTTCTGGAACGATAATGATAATAATAATAATGTAGGCAAAGCCCTCAGCACCAACCCTGCCATGAAGCGAGTACTCTGTGAGCACTCACTAATGGGCTGACCACTTGCCAATGTGACCAAGGAGTGCATGGTCCAAATGGCCTCTTGGAGTAAGAGGAAGATGGTGGACCTCCCTGTCCCACAGGTGTGACAATTTACTAGTGCTGTGATGGGTCCCACCTGAGATCCTCCAAAGGACAACCCCTCCCCCTGCAGTCAGACACAGACACACACACACACACACACACACACAGGCTGTCGCCAGGACCTACCTTCTGGGGTGGCCATGTCCAGCAGAGCTGCTTAAGGTCACAGAGGGCCTTTCCCTCACCTTTCATGAGCTCACACAGTCCAACCCTCATGCCTGGTGAAGTTCCTGTCAGTCACTTTTGTCTCTTTATTATCTCTTCCATGTTATTCAAAAGCATATAAAAAGGACAGTCCAGGAGGGAAAGCCATGTGGAAGAAGGTGGAAAGGAGAGGGGTCCTCCGGCAGGACAGGAGAGACCAATGCATGTCTTTCGGTCATTGAGGAGGAAATAGCAGGAAAGGTTTCCAACCACGAGCTTCCAGCCAAGAGCTCCTCCCTTACTCATCTCCGAGCAGCTGTGGCTCCAGGTCACAGGCCAGAGGTGGATACAGCTGGCAGGCGGTCAGCTATGAACAGCCAGGACAAGGCCATTGACCATATTTGTATCTTCCTATCCTCGTTTTTAACAAGTAAAACAAAAGTGGGATCAGGTTGGATTATCACGTGGAAGGGCAGGCATCTTTCACATGTCTTTTGTTCATAAAGACCACCATCCAGACAGGAGAATAAGCACGCCCCCACACTTACACACAGAAAGACATACATACGCACAGACACACAAACATAGATACACACTCATATACACACACTACATAGACACTCAAATACACAGAGAACACAAACACACACACACATACACACGTGCAGTCCTGGTGGAGCTGGCCATGGAGATGCCCCAGAGCATCCCAACCTGAACCACGGGAGGGAGGGGCTGGTGCACTGTCAACCTCAAGGCATCAGGAAGGGTCCCTGCATCCGGGGTCTTCCCTCCCACCAATGCCTGAAATTAAGGGGATTCCTTCCCTGCAAGTTATGGCTGGAGCCAAGGTTAGACAGTGCCATCCTTGGGAAAGGAAACTTTGGCCTGAAATTTTCTCTTCTTAAAAGGAAGAGGGCACATTTCGCTCCCATGAGCACTCTGCAAAAGGAGACCAGGCTGATGGGATGTGGGGGACTGTCCTTGTCACTGGATGGACTTCGGTTCCACTAGACTGACCACAGGCCCGGGACGACATGTGGCAGAATGTTCACACATTGCCAGAGCAGCAACCAAAGATCTGCTCTGGGTTTTGGAGTCAAACAGAATCTGGTTCCAATTCTGTCCCTGCCACTTAATGGCTATAAAAACTCTGCAAATTATTTAAACTTACTGAAGTGGCTGCCTGCGGTCTTGGTTTCTTTGCTTATGCAACATCTAATTTGTCCTCTCTGGGTAACAAAGCCATGATTTTCCTTCAAGCTAAATGAACCTAACTAACCTATCTCTAATTCTAGAGGTGAGCATGTCACCCACGAGGTCAGTCAGCCCATTACAACCTCTCCATCTGAGCAGATGAATCAGCATGGCCCAGAACTCACAATTAGAACCAAGAGATTCAACCCTAGGATTTGAATTGAGAGCCCCGATCAGAAAAATATCTCTTTCTACTTTACAAAGTATAAACCTAAAGCTGCTGTGGCTGCCACATCAAAAGAGCCCACCGACACAGTGAAAAGTAGAACCAAGGAATAAAATTGAGTCTTGATGACATCATTAAAGCTCTAGATCAGCTGCCCCTGAAACCCTAGAATTACTACTTACACAAATAAATCCTTTGTCTTAGCCAATGAGACCTGAAGCTTTAACACTTGCAATCACAAGTCCAGAATAAACCATTCTGTCTCCACTTCTTTAGAGTAAATGGAGAGAACACTAGTGCTTGCCTCAGAGAGTTAAGATGAAACGTAACCAGGATACAGTGACAAGCTCAGGTGCTGACTTTTGATGCCAATTTCTCTTAAGAGACTGAACTAGATCTTAGGACTAATTAATAGCAGGTGTTGAGGCACAAATGCTCACGCGTATCAAATGGACTGTGAACAACACTTAAGAGTGACATTTCATCCTCCATCTCTTAGTTCTTGCCACAGGGACCCAGGAGCCTCAGGAAGTCATGGTGACACCACAAAAATCAAAGCAGCCAGATTTGCTGAGTTACTACATGAATGACAGCTGCCAGACCCACATCAGCTGGAGGAAACCCCTGAAATTTGGAGTCCCTAGTTAACACAGCATCATCTACCCGAGTCCTAAGAACGGCTTCTGCAGCCAGGTGGACAGAGTGGGCATTTGAGCCTCCCATGAAGGAGAATTCATCCAAGGAGGTGGAAACTCCACCCTCAAGCTGAGCTTCACCCATGTCCTAGTTTTTCAAAGCAGCTGCTCATCCCATCCCAGAGCTCCACCTGACATTTCAGAAGTACAGGGCAGGCCCGGGTTAGATGTCCACCACAGAGAATCTGCAGCTGGGAGGAGACTGGCGTGGGAGAGGCTTATCCAGGACCAAAAGCTCTTAGTTTCAATGCTTCTTCCTTACCAGGGCCCAGAGCACCCACTGTGACTTGGTTTCTGCAGGCTCGTGCTGCAGCCCTGCCCAGTCCCCTCAGCCACCGCGTCCCTGCTCCGCTGACTTTGGGATGATCTCCACAATGCACCAACCCCATCACTGCCTCTGGGCTTCCTCACATGCGGTTTCCCCTCAGCCGTCTCCACCTGGCTGGCTTCTTCACAGTTTCACATCTCGACTTTTATGGTGCACCTTAGAGGGGCCTTTCTGACCACTCTGTTGAATACAAGTCCCCTGAACCTTGTCCGGCTCAGCTTCCTTGCTCTCCACCCTCCCCACCATACACTCCTCCTCTTCCTCCTATCATTTCTCTCTGCCCCCACTTCCTCTTTCTCCTCCTCCTCTTCTTCACGGTCATGAACACAGCTCTCTTGATTGGTTGTTTCCTGTGTGGGGTGTGGAACTCTAGGCTTTCTGCATGAGTTATTTATGTGATGACAGCCCCGTGTGCCCGTCAAATTCTTGACTTCACACAGCACAAATCAAGACTGTAAGCACAAAGTACTTCCATTGGAAGGGTATTGAGTAGCCCACAAAAATCCTGAAACATCTGAAACCGATCATGTCCTGATGTCCAGAATCCTGGCCCAGTCAAACCAAGACAGTCTCCTAATAGTGATTTCCACCACTGCTGGACACAGGTCACCACTGGTGTCACCACCATTACTGGGCCTAGACATACTCACTGCTGCCTGAATCATCTCTAACTGTCCACGCACCTTTGGATGATTGATGATTCGAGTCAAAATGTTAGGCAAAAGCATCCAATTGTCCCAGCTAAAGTCAAAAATCCTTCCTTCAGCAGTCATAGGGGCAAAGATACTATCTGGCCACCTTTAGGCTCCAAGAATGACAGTGGCCTGGAGAAAATGGTCAGAGTGGATAATTCCCAGAGCATAATGAAGAGCTCCAGATGCTGTCCAATTAAGAAATGTCCCCTACCCCCAAGATAGAACATTCAAGTCAGGATTTTTAAAAATCCTTTCCATAACCAACGCTCTCTCCACCAATGAGCTGTTGAACAAGCACGTAAGGGTTCCTCCTTCTCTAGCCAATGCGCCCACACTTCCCAGGCCCATTCTGCTGGTGAGGGTTGGCAGAGAAGTTTCCCAGATGGCTATCTGCAGCCTCAGGGTCCTATGGTCTTGTAGGTTCTGACAGCGAAGCCAGGTGGCTGAGCCCCCCATCCAAGCCTCTGCAGTGTGGTCTGGGATGCTTCCCATAGAAGAACCCATAGACATGCCCCACTACAGCCTGAGTCAAAAGCTTTACTTTCATGAGATTCCACAGTGACTCCTGCGCCCATGGAAGTTTGAGATGGGCTGGTCTAGAGCTCTGCTTCTCCACCTCACCCACACATTGGCATCACGAGGGCAATTTTTACGAAGTACGGATGTCTCACACCCCTCCCAGAAATTCCTTCGTAATGATTCTGAGGTGTGACCCAGGCATCAAAATTTTTCAAAAGCTCCCCAGAAAACTCTAATGAGAAGCCCAGGCTGAGTGCCTTTTGGAAAGATGCAACTACACCCAATCCAGAACATCTCTGGAATGAAAATGAATTATGAGAAAGGAGTCACTTCTCAGCCCTCTCCTTCTTAGAGGCCCACAGAGCCACATCTCTTGCTAATGGTTCATTCCCAGGAAGTAATTTCAAAAACCAACCAGCTTTGATTGGTCACCACCACCCCGAGTTGCGTACTCTCCATCTTGATGATTCCATTTTTTTCTCCTACAAGCATTCACGTTCAGTAACGTAGTAGCACACTAATCCCAGAGGTCCCAGGTTCTAAGTCCCTTATTTCACAGATAAGAAACAGGCACAAAGTGTTGGCTTTTCAAGCGTAATGCAGGACTCCTACCTTCATGCCACATGCTGCCTTCGAGAGAGTGACGAGCCTCCTGAGGAGAGGGTGCTAGGCGAGAGTGTGGTGAGAAGCTCATCCCCAAAACGTTTACTGTGAGCAACAAGGTTCACACCTTCCAAGCCATGAGACCCAGCAGTCTGAGCGGCTCCCATTCTTTCTATTTGCCCTCACTTAAGTACCGGAAGGTACCGTAATTGGTAACAGGCTGGCTCTGATGGGCAGGGCTTCAGGAAATGTGGAATCCTCTAATGGGATTCTGCCTGGGAAGAGTCACTTCTACCACCTCCTGCATCTGGGACTCTCACAAGGCCAGCCCTGGGAGGAGGAAAGAGTACAAATCCAGGGGGGTGAAAAGCAGGGAAAGATGAGATCACCAAGGACTCAGAGAGCTTTGACCCCACCTGGAAGAGAAGCATGGGCCCCTGTGTCCCCCCCGTGCTGGGCCGTTATTTGACAAGGGTTGTGCAAGACCCATGTGATGTTGAAGTTCGCCTTGCTGAGTAGCCCTGGGTACCAGGTGTACCCTGTTTCCAGGATATCACCCTGTGATCCTCCAAGGCAGTCTGAGATGGAAACTCCCACTTTGCAGAGTAGGAAACGGAGTTTGCTCACAGTCACACAGAGAAAAGTGGAGCCAGAGCTCAAGTCCACATCCATCTGAACCCAGAATTCTTGCACCCCCTATGCCATGCCTCTCACCTCCTTCCATGGCACCAGCCTCAGTTCCTAGTGGACCAGCCTCATGCTGGCCAGCAGGAGTGGGTGGGCAGAAGCACTAGGTTCCATCATAATAGATGCAGGTTAGAGCAAGGTGGACACTGGAAGGAAGGAGGTGGCACAGCATGAACAGATGCCCCTCTTGACATCTCAGGCATCCCAGCAGCATGTGTTCTACCATCCCAGGAGCTGCAGACCCAGGCATCTGCTGCAACATGTGTTCACTGTGAGGGGACCGTGGGTCCACCACCACTATTGGCCCCATCTGGCCTTCCATTTGCAGATTGTACCACCAGTGCAGCTGAGCCCGAGCTGAGCAGGCCTCCAGCAGACATCATTTAGCAAGTTCATGGCTCAGTGGTTCCCGAGATAGATTACTCGAAGCCTCATGCTCTGGTGCCAGATTTTCCGCAAAGCCAGCTGCAGGTGGCTTCTCCTAGTTGCCATCAGCCTTGTTAACAGGACCTGATCTGTAGATCATTACTTTCCCATCTGCTGCCCACCAGCTGGGCTGCTGGTGGCTAGGGAGTTGGTCCCTTAATCTCTATTTCTCTCTTATTCACTCTTTCCCTTTCTCATTCCTTTTCTACTTCTGCATTTTTATTCCAAACCAACTTTCTCATCAGTTCAAAACCCCATGCCCTTTGACCCAACCTCAGGTCCAACCTCAAGTCTGCCCTGTCACCGTCAAACAAAATCAGCATCCTCCAAGCATCAAAGACTCCATTTCGTCTGATCAGGGTGGTGGGATTGCATCAGCTGGTTCAAGTCCACCCTCCTTTTCCCCTGAGGTCTTCCAGGGGGGTTCAGGAAGTCCAGTATAATGCTGAGCTCTGGTGGGGGGCAAGGAGAAGAAAGGGTCACCCAATGTTAATGCCCCTGTACCCATACAGGTCACGCTGAGGGATCCCCACTCCTCCTTCTGGGCCCCTTTTGACCTCATGGGCCCCTGGAATCAGCTGCTGCACTTTTCATTTGAGGTCGAGGGTAAACCAAGGCTGTCCAGGGCTTTCCTTATAGAGACCCATGAAGAAGCCATTTCTTCTCAGAGGCCCTGTTGTCTCCCTGGAAAACAGAATGAGTCTCCTCCCACCTCACAGAGCTCTCAGCCTGGGGAGCAGGAAACCAGCCTCTACCTGGGTCTCTGTGTACACAGCCTCCCTGTCTGCAGCCCTGAGAACCTTTTTCTAGTAGGAATAGAAGGACAGTCTTGCTCTCAGAAGTCTTGTGTTTTACAAAATAATTCTCATCTTATAGGAGTCCTTTCTGTCCCCCAAGGGCCCAGGCTATTGAAATTCAAAAGCCATCTGCAGAGCTCCTTCTCTGCCTCTTTCCTGCTAGCACAGAAATGGAGACAAAAGGACAGGAGAGGGGAAAAAAATGACAATAACAAAAATCAGTGAGCATTTAAAAAATATGATCCTATAACAGGAACTTAGAGGCTGCTTCTGCTGAAAGCAATCTCTTCCCCGGGGCCAGGGGCTAGCTCCTTTGCTACCTGAAGCTTTGGGTCAGATACTTGCTCAACTCTGCACATAGACATAGATCATTTCAGGAGTATTTGTCGAAAAACAGGTTGTAATAAAAGGTCGATTAGTACTAAATTTTGCTTCTCCTAGCTCATGCATCCTCAAGGCTGAAGACAGCGAGATAAGAATAACTAAAGTATTTTCAAGATTCTGGAAATATTGAACCTTGCAGGCAGGTCACCCCACAGTGGGAACCAAGGCTGTCCCTGTTAAGCAGGAATAATCATCCCAAGATGGGAACCAAATTGCAACCATAGCAAGAGCAATCTCCCCTGGAGTCAGTAGGACCTCAGAGGACGGGACCTGAGATGATGACCCTCAAGACGGTGGTTTGGACAATTCTGCTTGCCTATGCCCACTGACCTGCCTTCTATCCTGCCCTGTATAATCCAGAAGCTCTTGGCAGCACTCTGAAGACAGGACTTAGGATGCCGGTTTCCCTGCTCCTTCCCGGCGGGACCACACTGTATACAGGAATCTGTTCCAGCTCAGCAAGAGGCTGAGCCACTCTGGAGGCGGCAGGTGATAGACCCTGGCCTGTCTGGACCTCACCAGAGTCAGGCTCCCGACAGAAGTTAGAGACCGGGCCTCAGAGATGTGACACATCCTGCCAAAGACACTAAGCAAATGTTTGTGGAAGAATTTGAATCAGAACTGAGCACCAGGAATTGGAGATACAGGAGAGAATGTTCTTCAGCAGGTCCAGCTGGGATGCAGAATCAGCGGGACTCTCGCAGGAAATCTGACTTGAGCCAGAGCCCCAGGAATGGAATGGTGCAGCGCTCCTTCTGTCCTGGGGAACCATTTCCAGACCAAGAAGCTAAATCCCAGAGAACACACCATAAATCCCTGTTAGCTAACTAGAGCCCATAATCTACCTACTTCTAAGACTAGTGGGAGGCATCTGGACTCGATGGCGATGCCGGGTGCAGGGATCATCTCTCCTCCACTTGTTCATCATCAAGAGAAAAGTTTATCCATTTCTTCTCCTGTGTAACCGATTCATTTAGGCTCCAAAACTTAGCCGGGAGGCCTGTATGGATGGGAGAGAGACAAAAGATGAGCCTGGGCCCAGCTGTGCCTTCCTTAAGGAAGATGTGATATAAATAAATACACAGTAATGTCCACCCATCTGGTCCAGGGCTGGGCTCCATCCATGTATTAGAACAAACAGACCAAACAGAGAAGATCCAAAGACCCTGACCTGACCCGCAATTCCTCTACCAGTCCTAAGGAGAGTATTGGAAAATATCGTGCATTTATTTTTTTTCTCTTTTTGGTCAACAAATAATAACCAAGTGCCTCCTAAAGGCACCCCCAGGCGTGGACTGAGAGACAGTTGGGAATGTGGCCTATTAAGGCCCTCGGGGAATTTACATTTTTATAGAAAGAGAGACAAAAAAGTAAATACGGAAATAAATAAATTTGTTAAATGCGAAAAAAAAATTCCATGAAGAGAGCAAGCAGGAGGCTGAGCTGGAAGCAGCTGCAGACGTTTTTCAAAAAGAGACCAAAAATGAAAGACGTTAGGCCGGGTGGCTCATAGGGCACACGCGCCACAGTCAGCTCCACCTCAACCACATTACAAGGGTGGTCAAGGAGGACAATCCCGAGAAGGCCATCGTGAAGCTGAGACTTGAAGAGTGAGGGGGTGCTGTACCTGAGGCCCAGAGACAGCCTCCCCGCGGTGCAGGGCCGAGCAGCTGGCAGCAGAACACGGGGCAGAGGCTGGTGAGGGATGGGGGCAGGCTCTGAAGGACCCTGCGAATTGTCAGGAACCCACACCTGGGGGCTCTGTCTGTGGCCCTGAGAGGCATCAGAACTCTACTCAAGTGCATGGCAAACAGTTTGAAGTGTCGAGACAAGACCAGGCATCATTTGGGTGATTTTCAGCTGAAAAGTAACACCCTTTTCAAAGTTGCTTGGCAAACCCTGGTCCATGGCATGGGAGACAAGGAGGAGAGCAGCTAGAAGTCAAGCCTGGCCGGGGTGGAGGACAGGGCCATTGGAGATGTGCGCGGAGATGAAGCCGGAGCTCCTGTCCAAGGACAGTGATGCAGGGAGGAAAGGAGAGACTCCAGGTGCTGTGGCTGGGCAGGTGGGTGGGGCAGGCACTCCCAGTCCTCCTGACCCTGAGGTGCTGCATCCTGAGCAAGGCGACTAGGGTGCCCCAGCAGATGCAGCGAGTCACAAAAAGGACCAGCTGACCCTCGTGCCCTCAAGCCACCCCTGGCTTCAGTCAGCCTTAATGAAGCCCCAAATGCATGCCCAACTCAGGTCGGGTTTCAAGGCCCAACATGGATGGCTTAGACAGTCTAAATAGGAATCGGGACAGGTAACTGAGGTCACACGTCTCCTCCCTGCCTGAGTGTCCTTTCCCCCTGCATCCCCTAGTCTGTCTCAAGCTCCCAGACATCAAAGATCCCAAAGGGCATTAGAGACTGCAGAGGGACAGCAGTGACCTATTCAGCATTGCCTAAGTTGCTGAAAAAGCTAGAAAGCTTTAAAAAGTATAACTTTTATATAAAATGGACCTGTCACCTTTGTGATCTTTAAGCACAAGCTGGAACAGATCAGCTTCCTTAAATGCCTGGCTGCTGGCATTGGGTCTCTGCTTGGGCACCAGAGGAAGTAGGGACCATTCAAGGAGAGCTGGGTTCTGTCCTGCACTGCCACTGAGAGGATGCCAACAGCGGGCACCGGGCAAGTGGCCTCACGTCAGCCTGGGTGGACCCTCTGTGCACTGGCAGCTGGAGCAGATGCTCCCCCAGTCCCTTCTCGGCCTGACACCTGACGTCCTGCCGGTGGTGAAATTTCTGTTGTTAGGTGATGTCCTTTACCACAGTCCCTGGCCCAAAGGGGCTGAGGCTCTTGTCAAACACAATCATGTGCCCTCTGTTTGAGAAATGTCCATCACAGCCCAGAGAGCTGAGCACCTTTCCTGCTCAGACTCAGGACCCTCCTCATTGCAAAGCAGAGACAGCCTCTTCCACCTGGTTCATGGTGCCAAGCAGTCAGCACCTCCAAATTAACAACAAAACACAGGGCTGGGGTGCTCTCCCTCATCAGCCCGTCCTACCCTATCCACTCATTGCTGATCTCCCCCAACAGCATGCCCCCTTCTCCTGCCCACACCCTACTGACCCTGTGTTTGACCCTCTGCACAGCCTCATCCCATGGAATATGTTCACTTGTATGGATGTGGAGTTCATGTATTCAGGGTTTATTAAGCACCTACTATGTGCCAGACATGGTATTAAGAGCCTGATCTGTGTGTCCAGAAAGAGCTCATGATTGGGTAAGGGAACAGGCCCTGTAATTTATTCAAAATTGTAACTTGCAATAAATGCTATGAAGTAAGATAAGCAAAGAATAGCAGAAGAGAGAATAATGGGGGGGGCCCTATTTCTGATTAAAGCAGGATGGGGAATGGGGTTGTTTAGGGAAACTGATGTCTAAAGTGAGGACCATGGATGATTGCGGGGCAGAGAAGCACAAGGCCTCACACAACATGACCCAGGAGCCACAGGACAGAGGGCATGGACCATGCTCAGCCTGGTGGGCCACACAAATGGTTTTAGGGTTCATCCTAGGTCCAAGGTTGAACGTCATTGATTAAGGGTTTGTGTTCAAATCCTGCGGCTGCCGTAACAAAGCCAAGCAATGCCACCTGGAGGCTTAGCACAACAGGGACTCCTTCTCTCCCAGTTCTGGAGGCTAAAAGTCTGAAAGCAAGGCATGCAGAGGGCTCTGCTCCCTCTGAAGTCTCTAGGAAGAATCCTCTGCATCGCTTCCCAGTGGTTGCCATAATCCCTTCATTCATGGGCTTACAAATGCACCATGCCAATCACTGTCTGTGTCGTCAAGTGGCTTTCTCCTCTCTCTGTGCCTATCTTAATTATATCTGCAAAGAACCTTATTTCCAAATAAGATCACATTCTGAGGTTCTGGGCAGATGCAAATATTAGGACATCGCTGTTCCACCTCCTGCAGCATCTTAGGTAGGGACTGAGTGGGATGGGATGGATGTTTTAAGAGCAGGATTCTGGCAGCAGTGTGAGGAGGGGATCCAAGTGGGGAGAGAGGACGCAGGAGGAGGGGAGGACAGGGGGAGCAATTGAAGGCTGGGGCTGGCTGGAAGAGGTGGAGAGAAGGATGTGGATTTGAGATCTGTTTGGGGGCTCACATGGACACGAGGAGCCATGGGTTGGATGGGAAGGATACAGAGGAGGGGCAAGAATGCTCCCCAGTTGCTTGGACTCAGAGCAAACATTTCCCGTGCCAGGACAAGTGTCTTAGAGGTCGAGCCTCCTGGCCTCTTTCTCCACTTTGCAGGTGACACCTTCCGTCTCAGTGTTTGGCTTACACGGTGGTTTCCACCCATTCAGAGAGGCACAGAGCAAACCCATACTCCAGATGGTCCCCAGCACTCGCCCTGTTCCCGAGGCGTGCCTGGGGGAGCACTGGTCAGCACTCAGGTAAACTGTTATCAGTGCAGTTTCCGTGCCAGACTTCTGAGTAGAAGCAGAGGCTCATCCTGCTACAGAAGGAGGCAGCAGGAGGAGCCCGAAGGAGGCACCAACAAGAATTCCATCCCACAACCAGAGACACGAAAAACTGTGCTCCACGTATGTAATATGAATTGAATTGCATTCTGCTGTCCTATATAACTAATGAGAATAAATAAAATTAAATAAATTAAAAACAAATATCTGAGCGAATGTAGAATAAACAAATAAATGAATGGGAAAAAAAATAAGAATTCATCCCAGCTGAAGGCTTCTTCCAACAGCATCTGGGAGGACGTCCTTCCACAAGGGGGACACTTTCTATTTGCTCCTTGCCTGCTCTTTGACAAGAAGCCTGGAAGAGGAGCCTGTGGCCACTGGAGAGCACAGGCTTTAGGAAGCACTCAGAGGAGAGAGGGGTAGCCAGCCGGTGGGCACAGGCACGTGTGTGTACACACAGACACCAGCACACAGGACGCTCCGCAAGCTGCCTTTTGATTCTTGCTTTCAAAATGTGCACCACAGAAACTCCAATCTGAATCTGTTCAAACCTTCAGTCTCACTCCAGGTTACAGAAAAGACAGGGTACAGAGGAACGTGTTAGACAGGACCCCAGGGATGCCAACAGCAAGCCCCAGGTGTGGGAAGCCACAAAGAGAGGACCACATGTTTTGAACAAAAACATGGCAAGGGATGAAAAGGAGGGGGAGAGAAATGACAGCTACAGAGAAACTTAGAAGACCGAACTGCATGCGATGTGTGGCTCTAATTTGGAACTCAACTTGGAAAAACCAACTTAAAAAAAAAAAAAAAAAATGAAGGCAATTGAACTTGGAACACTGGCTGGAATTGCAGTTGATGTTCTTAGGTGTGATAATGAGACTGTGATTATTATGTTTTTTTTTTTTTTTAAGAGTCATTATCCTTTAGGGCTGCCTGCTGAAATATTTATGAATGAAATGATATTCTGTGGGAGATCTGCTGTGAAACAATCCAGGATGGGAAGGGAGGGGATAGCTGGAACGAAATTGGCCCTAAGTTGGCGATTGCGGGAGCTGAAGGATAGCTGAAGGATGGCTCCTCTCCACTTTTGTACGTGTTTGGAATTTTCCATGATAAACGGGAATTTTTTAAAGGAAAAACAAAAGGCCTCTGCCCAGGAGACTCCCAGCTCCGCCAGTGACCACCTGGGGGCTCCAGAACCCTCCTGGCTCTCCCTCAGTCTTCTCAGAAGTAAGGGATCTTGTTTTACAGGGACTGGGGTCTAGTAAGGGCTCCATCCCTGTTATATCTTTAATTTATTTGCTTCTTAATATGTGCTTACTTGATCTCCCACCTGGTAGAAGTAGGCTTCTCCTCTGAGTCACCCTGACACTCTGCTTCCACTTCCCACATTGCCTGGACATCCCTGAGGACTCTCCAAGCTGTTCCCAGCACCTAGCATGCACTAAGCTCTCAGTAAATATTATTTAGCTGAATGAATGAACTCTGGACCTCCAGATCTTTGGTGTCCTATTTACAGAAGAAAAAAAAATCAAAGATAAGCTGCAAAAATCTGGCTTCTGAGCCTCATTCTGTCTCTGCTTTGCTGTGTGGTACTGCCAAGAATATCAGCCTCTCTGAGCCTCCCCTCCTCCATAAATCACACTTATTCATGACACACCCTGATACAGATTGAATGGAAATCCAACCCTTGGCTGCTGCCCACTGGTTTCAACCCCCTTGTTGTGACACCAGTCCTCTGTCTATCCTCATCACATGGGGCTGTGGCCTGCCCCAAAGGAACTGCCCCAAATCCCAGCCTGAAGCAGCTTCTGCAGCAGACACCACTGTCCTCAGCTTTGAGGCACCACCATGTCAACTCTGCTGGTCTCCCCTCTCCATTAGGCGCCCTGCTGTTCCACCCCACTCTGCACAAGGACCTCAGGCTCTGGACAACTTCATCTCTGAGGCTCTTGTGATGGAAATCACCCACAATGCCATTCAAAACAATATATCAACATTCAGACAAACCAACTCCAGGAGGAGCCAGCAAGGAAGCTGCCTCCTCTGGCTGCAGGAGGAGAGGCAGACCCTACCTGCTGGAGAAGAAAATTCAGCCTGGTAATGAGGTTCCACAACCTCCCAGCAGGCCATAGCCCATGTTAGTAGGGCTGAACCCCTGGCAAGAACTTGGTGCAGCCGGTGCCCGGGTCAGCCCCGTGCAGAGGTTGCCTCCGTCCCTGCAGAACGCCTGCCACTGTCAACACCTCCCTGGACCCAGGGGCACACAGGCTCAGCAGGACCCAGCCGAGAGGCCAGGAAGGCTGTGGCTGAACAGGGTCTGGACAGAGGCTCGCAGCAGCTATTGGGGGCTCCTCCAGGGAGCTTCTTGGGGGACCACAGCCCAGGGCCAGGGTGGGCAGAATCCTTCCCCTGTCCTGGGCCAGAACAGCCTGGGGGAAGGGCACAGGAAGCTGGGAGCACGGCCAGCTTCCTGGGTTGGTTTCCTGGTTCTGGAAAACAGGCCCAGTGGATTCAGTGAGTTCCAACTGACTGCTGGGTTGCTCCAGACCCTGAGGGGCAGAAAGGAACAAATGTGCCCATGACAACCACACTGTCTTCCCCCAGAAAACCTGACCTTCAGGGAGGAGGCCATAGAGACACACAGGCTCCTGCAGGCAGACCGGGCTACAGAACCACAGCAGCCAAAGTCCCCAGGCCCTGCCTAGCCAGAGGTCCCCCCTCCTGGCTCCCCCAGAGGTCATGCTGGCAGTCCGGGGGGTGGGGGGGGGAGTCAGAGCTGGTTTTTGAGATGCCCAAGGAAACAGCAGCCACATTTGAGTTGCACAGGGAAGGAGCTTCTGGGGCTGCAGTGCGGTAGATTCCAGGTAGTGATGGCACTTGGGAGGTCCCTGAGACACCGCAAACCTCTCACACTATGAAGCCCCTCCAGCAACTCCGGCCGCATTGCAGGGCGCTGGCGCCCTCTAGTGGATGGAACGCCGTTTATCCTAGGCGCCTTCCGAGCTCTCGCGGCAGGGTCTCTTCCCTTTGCGGTGAGCCAAGAGTTGCAGGTCCCAGGCAGGCTCAGGACTACACCACAACCGGAACACAGGACTCTTGCCACCAGCCCCAGGGTCCCTCCCCTACCCCTCCTCAGCGTCCCCGGTCTTCTCACAGATCCCAGACACGAAGTTACACATTCTCCCTGTGGTCCTCCCCAGTTCACTCTGTTGATCTCACTGTGTGTGCAATTTACACTGTACGTACTAATTTTAAGTCTGATCATTCTGTAGCTTCGTCAGAAGTCAGTTCAGTTTACAGCTGGGCAAGTCTTTGTTGGGAGTGAAGCTCCCATAAGGTGACAAGGGGCAGCAAGGAGGCATTTCTAGATGACGGGAGAGGCACTTATTTACTCCTATTCAAGAAAGTAGGACTGTGCACTATTTGACTCCTGACGTCATTAGCATCCCACTTTTCAAAAGTGAACAGGGATCCAGGTGGACCATATAAAGGGCAGTAAAAGAGACCCTGTGCCCAGTGAAGACCAAGTGGGCTTGGAGTGCCCAGGGCACCACTGAACGGAGAGCAAAGCAGAAAAGCGATGCCCTCATGCCTCACTCTGCAGCCCCTGAAAGCATTTCTAATTGCTCCTAAGACAGCAGATGCCAGGCAGCTAAGGGACTGCACCTGTCCCATTGAACCTTGGGCTGCCTGAGCCACGCCCACTGCGGCCCCTTATACCCAACCCGCCTCTGTCCCGTTTCTCTTTCCTTCCCTTTCCTTCACTGAAGAAACCATCCCGAGTTCTCATTCCAGCGCTCGGTGATAAGCCGCCTTGCTAAGGAGTATCCCTGGAGTCGCTCCCCCTAGTCCCGAGGTCCGGGAACAGCGGCCACGCTCGCCTCCCACCACCCCAGTCCTGGGTCCAGAACCACTTAATGAAGTCCCAGCGTCACCTAGTGGTCAGAGCCGGAAAGCGCAGCGTGCCCCACCCTGCTTCCTGGTACCGATGGGGCCTGATTGAAGCACGTTTGTATCTGGAAATTCACGACCTTCAAAAAGACTGGGGAGTGTGGAAAGCCCCGCAGCCTAATCCTGTATTCGGGTGGTCCTGCTGACACAGTGGCTTGGATAGCGCTGGTCGAGGAAGGAGTGAACAGGCAGAGGTAGAAAACGCAGAGGCTCCTGCACCAAGTTCTCTGGGACATCTGGAGGCAGAACTCTGAGCGAAGAAAGCATTTAAGGTGTGCCCTGCCGGTGCCATGTCCCCCATAAGGTGGAGGTAGTGAACCAAGGACCAACGCAAGTGCACATGACTCTTCAGTGCACCAGAAACTGAACCCTCAGCCTTAGCTGGAGTCTGAGGCTGAATAGCAAAGTGATACACACTGGGGCAGCAGTCATGAGAACAAAGATCTGCCTGGAGCCACTGTAGAAAGGTCACTGTCCCACACCCAGCGCTAGACCTCCTCATTCAAAACTTAGTGTGCTGGTGGACCCCAGCCTGCCCCCTGCCCCTTTGTCCTGGGTTGGGTGCATTTAGCTCCCAAGGCAGACCACAGGTACTGGGAAGGGACTTTCCTTCTTTCTTTCTTTCTTTCTTTATTTATTTGGTGATAATAAAGTAATAAAGTCCTACTTCTCAGCACATCACTGTCCTTTCCTCTCTCCCTGCCCCTCCCAAATGGGACTTAGCACACACCAACATCATGGAATCCAAACATCCAGCAGAAGTTCAGGAAACCCTGGGTTTGATAGGAGGAGAGTGGGTTGGGGCACCCAGCTCCCAGCTTCACTGGAGACCTCGAGGAGTTTCCCAAGACCTTCCTGCCTCAGTTTCTTCATCTGTAAAATGGAAAGTGGCTGAACCTGCCTATATAGCTGTTACCTTAATGACTAGCAATTAATTTGTGCTTACTGTTGTTACTTCTCTCCTGAGGAAAATAGACTGCCCATCTGCAGACTCAAATGACATCCTTTCTCCTAAGTTAAACAAAGACAAGCATTTTAGAGGCATTACTCTCTATTTTGAAAAACAAGACACAACTCTACAAGACCAGTGATTAGATGATCCTTGACCTTGGCCTTCATGCCAAGGACACTAGGGCAGGTGCAAATGGGGCAAAGGGAAAAGGCACGTGCCCCACCCTTAATCCAGGCAGGATGCACACCAGCTGCTGCCAGGTCTTCTAGTAGCTTTAACAAGAGCTAGAATTTGATAGAAAATTCTTCTGACAGCTTAAACATTGACTCCATTTCTTTGAAAATTCACATTACCAAGCTAGGCAGGTCTGCCCGGAGCCTCCAGATCACTGGTTTGTGTGGCCACCAGCTGGTCTTGTGTATTAACCTGTAATGGTTTTGTTGAACTGTCAGGTAAGATTCTGAAAGGATTCCTGTCCTACTCTCTGTTCTAGCCCTTCCTTTAAGACTCAAAGATTCTTTGCCATGAGACCCTCCATCAAACCCGAGCTCCCACAGCCTCAACCAACTACACTGTTGTTAGAGAACTCTGCTGGGCTGTGGTCCTGTGTGGCCTGGGAGTGCTACTCCACGGTGAGGGCCAGGCATCCCCTTTGTGTTGTCTCCCTTGCTCAGTTCTGACTGTCCGTGTTGGTTGTTGATAGCAGTAACACTCCCTGGACATTAAACACCCGATTTTAACATCACTATCCATGAAGGTGGATCTTTCTCACTGGGGCCAGCAAAGAAACCAGGTCAATGTCTACAGATATTCTTCTAACAGAGATCTCAAGATGCAGTGAGGGGATTGAGGGCTCTCTCTCTCTTCCTCCCTCTCTCTCTCTCTCTCTCTCTCTCTCTCTCTCTCTCTCTCGCTTACTTGCTTGCTCTCATTGCTCTGCAACCTGGTGTGACATCACGTCCAGACGTTAAGTCCAACTGAACAGCTTTAACAGCTGTGGAAACGATAGCTCTTGACGTGGCTTTGTAGATCAGCATCTAGTCTAATGAATAGTCATGAGGACTGTCTTTGAGTTCCCCTAAAAGCAGCTCCAGAGACCAGAGTTTGCCAGCAAGTCATCTATGTGCATTTGATATCAGAAGGCCCAGCAGGGCACTGGAAAGGGAGACACAGAACAGGGAACCAAGAAAGGGGTGGTAATGAGTGGGCCATTGATAGGAAACAAGATTAGTCCCAACTAACTCTCCAAATTGCTCCACTGAGGGGCAAAGGAGCTGGGCTGTTCATCCCTGGTCCCCACCCCCTCACTGGTGGAGGGTCACCATGGATTATGGATCCTCAACCCTTTGGGCAGAGTCTAAAAACATCCATATCAGCAGGCAGACACAGGAAGAGGGGTGGCCACAGGTGACAGGTATCAGGTACTCTGGCCCAGGGTAGCCGAGCGCAAACAGGTAGAACGCTTCAGAATCTACTACAAAAGCCCAATACAATGTCAGAAGCCCATTTTTACACTTAGAGAATAAATTACACTTTCAAAGTACCTTCTCTGGCTCAGTTGGTTTTCCCGACACTCCCCATGATAGGTGTTAGGCCATTGTTATGAGCCCTAATTTACAAAAGGAAGAGATCGAGCTCGTGCCCAAAGTCGCATAACCAATTGTCTACTTTCATTTACAGACTCAAAGAGCTTCATATCACCAAAGAACTTGCCAGGGAGTTACTTTAAATAACACAACATTTAGTCCTTTAAAATTATTTGGTAATTTGAATACAGTTGAATACAGTTCTTCAGGAATGTATCTGATGTAAGGTGCCTCCTGTCTCCGGGTGCTCAGCCTCACTACAGTAACCCCATATTCAGTGTCCACCATGTGCTGGCTCCTCACAGTGCCATGGGACCCAAATGCCCTTTCTGACAGTTGCTCTCCCAACCTTTGTGGGTGCTAACAAGATTTTATTGTCAACAAAACTGAATTAAAACAGCAACCATGGGCACATGATATAAGCTGACTCTCATGGGCCAATGGTAGAGAAGCACGATGAATTTTTATAGGAAAACATTCAAATGCAAAGGTATTGGCAGTAAAGGTCATTTCATCCTGACCAAAAACAGTGATTGTGTTCCATTGCCCATTTTAGACGTACTTTCCAAATTAATTCACCTCTTTTGTGGCTGCCATAAAAGGGAACCTCGACAGGGGAAAATTAATGAGGCTGGAGCCTCCTGCAAGACAGTCTGAAGAAATTTCTGATCCAGAGAGGAAAGCCATTCTCTGTGAATGATGGCCCGCAGCGTGTGGACGGGAAGCATTATGTAGTTGTGACCCTGTTGATACCACGGCCATCCCATGCTGCAGGCCTATGGCTTTTTCATTTGGTGCCTTGGAGGAGAAGGCTATTTCCTGACTGCAGACACAGGGGCCACCAAGGCAGCCGCCCAGTGTGGGAGGGCAGGGTGGCGCTGCTACCTCTGTCACTGGCCACCGGAGACAACTGCATTTTCCAATCCAGTGCACACGGTGGGAGTCTTCAAAACCCAGAGAAACCTGCTTTGGGCTCCACACCTCCCAAATATGTGCCACATCCAGACTGGGTTTCAATGTCACATGATTTTTCTCTCAGATGTGGACCCAGTAGGGATGCTAATTACCTCCACTGAGGCTTTGCAAAAACCCAGGGTTGAAGGTTTTGTTTGCAAACAGTCACAGTGCTTGCCAACAGCATGACCTTGAGTCACTGCTAGCATAGTTTCCTTTGGGGGTTGTTGAGGACCACCAATGAGCCACATGGTACCTGGCATATGCTAAGGATTGCAGAGTTGGGGTCTATGCCACAACAATAGG
This sequence comes from Marmota marmota marmota, assembly GCF_001458135.2. NCBI lineage: Eukaryota > Metazoa > Chordata > Mammalia > Rodentia > Sciuridae > Marmota > Marmota marmota. The sequence goes on from NW_025999999.1 coordinate 15,919,996, forward strand.
AACAGCAGCACATCCTAGCGCTTTCCAACCTCAAAGGCTATCTCCTGCTACCAGTCTCAGAGGGACTCGGCAAAGCTCCTTGCTTCCATTCTTCACTGTTCTTTCCCATCTTGCGGCGATGTGGTACTTTCCACCCTGCTGTTAACCTCCTATGCCTCTGCCTCTGGTTCTAGGACAAAGGCAGAGTTTGCAAACCTCAGGAGGGAAGGTGTCACAATGATCAAGAACAAAGTTGAGCTCTGCCTTGGCAGAAATCTTCTCTGAACTACTTCACCAGAGTCTCCCTTTTGCCATTTGTGACACGGGGCTCTTGGTACCAATCCCAGAGCGTGTGATTGACGGGTGCAGAGTGCGTAGTACCTACCTACAGGGCACAGGGAAGTCCTAGACAGATTGTGTCTAGCACTTGTTTTGGGACCCTGCCAGCTCCACGTAAACTCATGGTCGATCTTTCCTTCACTAGATGGAGCTGATCGTTTCGCTCGCTTCAGTGACATTCACTGAAGTGGGGGTCTCAATTCTACCTACCTATGGGTGAGCGTGGGCAGTTCTCTCTGTAAAATTTGGGGGCAGAATACTGGTGGTGCCCCCAAATTTTCCGTCCTTCCGACAAAGGACAGAAGTCCTTTCCAGAGCTGTATTTTCTGTTCGGTGATTTTTTTTGTCATCATAAAAATCGTTTCTGTCTGGATGAGAAACCATTCCAATGAAGTTAGCCAATTCTTAGAGACAGCAAAAGACCCAGCCTGGAGCATTCCTCTGAAACATTATCCCAAAGCCAGAGCTTCTCCATGTACACCTGGAATCGCCTACTCAAACCATCAAAATGCTTCAAACTGAAATCCTGATCTGTTTACTCTGCCTTGCCCACAGAAACCCCAATAAAGGCCCAGGTCTAAAGCTACTTCTTGCTCTCGTCTTCTGTCCACAGGCCACCCTGGTGCCTTTCCATGTGACCCCACGTGGTATGTCTGTGCCCCCTGTCTCTAGCATGTGTGAGTGAAAAGAACTTTATTTTCCTGAGCCTTTCTTGTGTCTTCTCCTGAGTTGGAGATTGAGTTGGTTCTAATCATTTCATCACATCATAGGTAGCTCTTACACTGGCACCAAGCCCACTGATAGTGGCCAACTCTGACTTGTCCCAACCTTAACTTTGACGTGGCAATGAGTCAGACATCAAAGGTTGACTGCTGCCATGGCCTGGCTGAACATCGCCCAGTGGCCCTCATCAAAGACTTACCTGTCTCTAATCATACTTAAGTCAGATGACGAGGTCAACCTTTTCTCCCCTGTGGATTGCCTTCAATCTCCTGGTATCTTGGACTTGCTCCTTCTTGCCTCTATTTTCTAGGCCAAAAGGCATGAGCTGACAGCTGGCAAGAAATAAATGACCTGGAAACTTACGGCAATAGACTTGATCCACATAGATTGTTACACCAATAAGCAAAAGTTGGGTATTTTTAGATAAAACTGAAATTCAAAAAAAAAAAAAATATGTCAGCAGGCTGGCAATAACACTAAGATTGCCTGGCGAGGTAAGGGAGGCAAGAAGACTCTAAAGGAGAGAAGTCACAGTCCAAAGGGTAGACAGAGGGAGGATAACAGGGAACACCATAACAGGAAAACTAAAGAAGCTGTATCCACATTAGAAATGTCATGGACAGAAACTGCAAAGACACACCTGGTTTGTCCAAAAGGTATGTTAGCAATTTATTAGTGAGGCATGTAGAAGATGACAAAGGTTTAAAAAAGAGACTAAGTGAGGACTAAAATAAGCTAAGCATCCAGAGATTCGGCTTCAAAATTAATATCCATGAGGCTGTAAAAGTTAAAAGAATTTATTTATGAAAAGGTAACTTATGGTAGCAGCCAAGAGTTGCTAATACCAAGGAGAGAATGACCACCAAAGAGTGAGGGCAGTCACAGCAGCAGCATTACACAGGAAATGAGAAGGGGTAAAGACAAAGTCAGAGCCAAGGGCTGGCTGGAGAGGTGGCCTCGGGCATTAGTCCATTCCATAGCTGGGCACACACCAAAGGGCAGGAACACCACCATCAGGCACATGTTCACCACCATTTTCAGAGAATATACTTAAGGAGAAGCTGTGTTTTCAAAGGATCCACAAAACATCTGTGCTATGATCAAAGAAATACTTTTCTTATTTGTCAAAAAAAAAAATATTTTCACCAACTAATTATAAACTAGTGAGAAAAACACTTCAGTGTGATTTTTATGAACTTATGACAAGAAGCACCAAGCTTAATAGAATCTTTGTAGAAACCCAAAAAATATATGATGTGAAATTTACCAAATAAAAGGTAAGCCACAGCTAAGAAGAGGTAGATATCTCTATTTCCAAGTGTCGATCAGATGTGAAGAGATCTTGGTTAATAAAATCATGAACTGTGGGCTCATAAATTTATGTCAGATTAGATCTGTAAACATTAATAAAGTTTTATGTAAAGTCAAACAAGAAGAATGTGTATAATGAATTGCCTAGGGAACGTTTAACTACAAAGCCAAGACATCAAAAATAAGGTTCATTTTTTTTGGTTTATTAAAACAAAACTACATTTCTGTGCTTCTCACAATACATTATCAGGCATAACAATCAATCAACATGTCCAAGTTTCACTCACAAAATCACTCAGCATTACTTTACAATACTTTATAGCAATTCTTTTTACAACAATCTAGCATTTCTTTGTACAACAGGCAATACTTTAACCCCTTCCATCAAGACATTTAGCCCTTTAACTGTTTAGAAATAAAGAGTCTCTTTCAAAGCAATCATTAGTTCGTATTAAACTAAAATGCCAGGTGGCAACTCCAGGTTCCTAAAAAGAGTATTTTAAAAAACAGATTTACATCCCATAGTAAGTCTTATAAACCTCAATAGGTTCTACATTTCTAAATACTGGAACTATCTACGGATAAAAATCTGCATTCAGTTGTGCGATGTTTTCTTCTAGATCTGAATTAAAACCTTGATCATTTCCCACAATTAATCCTTGTATTAATTCTGCTACTTTCAGTAAAAAAGCCAGAGTCATTGACAGTTCATCTTCCCATCAAAGGAAAGAGCTCTGGCCACCTATGTTACAATTTTTCTGTGCTTATTCTTTCCAGGGGAGGAAATACCCATCATTTACCTCAACATTTGGTGGTACAAAATGCATGCAAATTCGGCCTCGGTGCCATCTGTTCGTCAGTGTTTTGTCTCCTTATAGAACTGCCTAACGTAGTGTCTTCCCAAATGTTTTCCATAGGATACTAGTGAGAGGTTCAGAGGTGTCCCAGAGGGGGAAAAGGTCCTGAGGTCAAGAGTTTGGGAAATGCCAGGTTCAACAGACTGCTGGGGGCCAAGCCCTTACCGTGCTCAGGTGCAGCACAAGTTTCCACGATCGAACAGTTTGCCAGCAACACTTGCTAAAAAACACCAAGGCACATCTCCCAGGGTCCTCAGAAGACAAGGAACTCTACGGGCACTGCCCTCGCCCCTCCAGGTTGCAGGAAACTCCACAGTCGGAGCTTCCATTCGCTGCCATCCTAGGACATATTTTCTTTACTCACCCTCGTGACTCCGTGAGACTTAGAGGTCTGAAGAAGAAGATGCAGTGCCTTCTCAGTTCCTAGTTTTTTACACTTAACACACATTTTTGTCATTTTGTTAGAATTTTAAGACAGTGCAAATTCCTTCCTTTCTTCTGAATTTCTTATTTTTTTAAAAATAGGGTGCAGTTTCATATTGCTTGTTACTGGGTTATTTGTTTCTAAACTTGACTCACAGTCTTCCCCTGAAGGGCATGCATTTCAGTTTCACAGAAATGCAATACAGTAAACTGTAATAAATTATTTACAAGCACCTAGTTGGTTTAACCTTACTTGGAAGCCATCCGCTGTTGGAAAACAATGAGAACGTGTCTATTAGCAAAACAGAGCTATCTGGAAGCCTTATTGTGATCTTTTTTCCCCAGTAATGAGGCACTAAAGAATGAGCTGTGCTAAAATTAACTTAAGGGTCAGCTTCTCTGGATGAACACAACTTTGGTTGAGATTTTTCTTCCTTAAAAAAGGTTTTCAAAGCACCAGTTAATTATAAAAGCATGCATGTTTATCCTCACAGTGAGTTAAGTGGCAAGAGAGCTAGCAAATTGCATTCCCCAAAGCATCTGATCAAATTTCTTGAAAACAAACCAACCAAAAGGGAAAATAAAGCAAGAGAAGCCATAGTTTCTCTGCTCAAGCTGGTAAAGCAGCAGCTCTTTGCAAAAGTGACAGGCAGAGCAGCAATATCCACTGGAAAGCCAGTCTCCGCCTGGACTTTCCAGCCAACTAACAGAGAAGTTGAATGATCCTTGAATTACAATTTAGAGGATAGGAAAAGAAGAGACTTGTGAAGTGTTTGATTCCCCAGAGAAGGACCATCCAAGGGAATGAACAGATTCCCTGGGTAGTCCCCAAGTGCAGCCAGAAGTGTTCCTCTATTCTACTCAGTAAATTGAAGGTGAAAAGGTGGCATCTCATGCCACACAGTTGCTATAGTGACTGACTTAATGGTACGTGAGTTTCTACAAGATAAAGGAGAGATATATTTATGTACAGAATTGGAGAATGGTGAAAGATCACACAGCATTAGCATTATTGCTGACTCTCAAACAAGATTATTTCACAGAATGTGAACTATCCACCAATACCCCTCCCTCTCCCAATGCACACATACTCATGAAATACTATTAGTGTTTAAAATCCAAGTTCAGGAAAGTACAAACTTAATTTGCAGTACTTTTATACTAAATTCAAAGAATCTATGCAACACTCATCAGAAAAAACTCAGTTTCATAATATCATGGAAATAAGGGACAATAAATGGTTAGGAAAATTTTTAACATTACATGATCTTTAAGAAATCACCATAATTATCACAATTAATTATGCTCCCTGCTCACAAAAAGGCACCTACCCATTATAAACAGACAATTTTTCATAATTAATTATTTGCCTCTATGAGGCATGAGAGGGTTTAGGCATATAAACCATGTTTTTTTCTCAAAGGTAAAAATCCATAAATGCTATTCACCTAGAAGTAGGGACATGCAGATACTGCACAGTTCAAACACTGCAAACTCGAGTAAGTACCAGCCACCCACCGACCTGTGTGCATACATGAAAGCCCTGGGTCGGGAGTCTGCAGCCAGAGCATGCACTAACAGGGCCCATCAGGCTGAGCTAATCAACTCAGTGCAGGTGCTATTTGGCTGGAGATTTTAGAAGAAACAGCTGTACCTGTGAGAGGTGGGAAGGGGTGCAGACATAAAACAGGAGAAGTTTTTAAATACTTGCTGGTCATTTGAAATTCAATGGCACTTTTTTATGTGAGCACAAGTTTTCAGTGCCAGTTTTCTGGCCAGGTTTACCTTGTATTTTGCCAGCTAAATTTAATTCCTGATGTTGGCTATTTGATCGCATTATCTCAGTTCCTGACCTAAACTAATATTGTCTGTTTTCATGTAGCTCTTAACACGTTTTCTAAATCTGACCTCAGAGGACAGCACAGTGATATCTGGGTATGATGTACCTCAGCCCACTCATCTGTAAAGCACTTGGGATGAAAGGGCTCCCGTTTCAAATTTAGTTACTACTGACAAAGGTAAAACGGAAAAGAGTGAATGGATGACAATTATTTTTAAGGGAAGCATTAACGATTAATCAGAAAATATACGAATGAATTACTCCACTATTTATGTATACTATACAACATTTAGTTCTAGAATACAACTACATTTCTGTTTCCATCACAGTAATTAGTCCTTAAAAGTTGTACTTAAAATGTAAATCTTTAATAAACTCCAAAATAATTTATTGAGATTTCATCTAGTAATCTACTGATTATGAGTTGCAACAGAGGCTGAGGGCCCCCCGAGTGTTATCCATAGGCCGCTGTGTCTAAGAGTTGGGAAGATCACAGGTCCACAAAGGGGAGAAGGCACTTGTCTTCCAGGTCACCTCAGGGCAGGGCAGGCCCGGCCACGCGACGGCACCTGCAACTCTCAGGACAAATGCTGGAGCCTGCAAGGGACTCATCTCCAGCCCTTCACTTGCCAGAGGTGCCATAAGTTACCTACAGCACCACAAAACTCAGGATATATTCTAGGAGTTTTTGCCGGTTGCACTGAGGTAGGAAAGTGCTGCTCAGTTCTAAAATAGATACTCTCTTCTGCTTGGTCTCTTTGAAAACCTGAAGAGAAAGTGTAGATTCAATTAAAGGCAAAGGAGGGCATATCTGTCACCAACCCTGACCTGTGTTCTAGACCCCAAAGGGCAGCAAAGGCACCTAAAACCACGTCCCGATTTAAATAAATGAGGATGTGCAGGTGCACATGAGGCAGGAGGCTGGGGACACAGTTCAACCAGTGCATCATACACTATGACTGAAGCCAGAACAAAGTCACACACCGTCCCTTACAAAGAGACACTTGATGCCCCTGGAGTTCATGTTCCACATGAGACCAAGGGAAAGCCTGAGAAGACTTGTAGCAAGACCAGCAAAAACACAAGGAAAAAATTTAGAGCCATGTGGAATTAAATGAATGGCTGAGCTCACAGGAGCATCTTGAAACGCTCTGATATCTTTATATGTAAACAGTTTTGGAATGAATATGAAACCAACACAATTCTGGGACATGCAAATAAATCTGTACTGATGGGTCCCACTGTCGCCATGTCCCTCCCCAGCACTCATCCCCAGAAATGCCTCCCCAGTCAACCCAGCAGAAGCAGCTGTTCTTGGGGCCACGCTCCCAATACAAATAGTGCAAACAGACTAGATCTTGAGAGCCAATGTCAACACAGCTTTTATAAACATGGATACCTACCCCAATATCCTTAAACATTTTCACAGCATTCTTCACAAGACAGTAGGTGGCACTCTCAGCTGTAGAGAAACAATAAGACCCTGTCAGGGTTTAGATCTAGTGGACATAAAGCCCCAAGGCCAGCAGTAAGAAAGCAGTGGGGGCAGAGGGAGGGCCACAGCAAGCCGCAGACCGGCCAGCTCCGCTTCTGCCACTGGCAACAGTGAGGTCTCCCAGATGATCTGTGGTCTCTTTAAACCCATTCTATCATCTATTAGGGAAAAAGGGTCGGGGAGGGAGAAAAGAGAAGGAAGGATGGACAATACCTAAAGTATCCATTTTGCAGGGTCTCTGTGAGACTCAAACAAGATAATGTGTGAGAATTCCTATAAACTACACAGTGCTGCATAGATGGTTCCTACACACCTGTGCAGCCAGAGGGAGCACAGGCTACAGATCAGAAAGCAAGAATTCTAAACCCAAGATTGTCCATTAACTGACTAGCTGTATGATCCTGGGTAGTTTCCTCATTCATAAAGTGAGGTGATTGAATGAGATTATCTCTGGATACCTTTTGGCTCTAAAACTTGATTCTAAGTAGTTTCAGTTCCAAACTGTAACCATATGAAGTGCTACCCCTACCCCATCCACACCTATCATAGATATAAGAGATGAGGGCGGGGGTTGTGGCTCAGTGGCAGAGCACTTGCCTAGCACGTGTGAGGCACTGGGTTCGATCCTTAGCACCACATAAAAAATAAAATAAAATAAAGGCATTCTGTCCATCTATAACTACAAAAAATAAATATTAGAAAATTAAAAAAAAAAAAAAAGAGAGATGATGTGACAACCCCAAGGGCTGCAGGACATGGAACAACTGAAACACACGCTACTGGGAGGAAGGAAAGTTGGTACAACACTTAGAAACTGTCTGGCAGTATCTACTAAAGCTGAACATACCCATGGCCTGTGACCAAGCAATTCTATTCCTGCTTGTATGTCATATATATGATCATAGATGCTCCCCCAAATGACATTCAAACATGTTCACAGCAACACTATGCAAAGTAGCTCTAAACTGCAAATGATGCAAATATCTTTCAACAGTAGAATGAATAAAATATGGTAAATAATGGAACATTTCATGACAGTAAGTCAAACTACATATAACATGTATGACTCTCACAAATGTTGAGTGAAAAAAAGCCAGATTTAAGAGTACATTATTGCATCATCTAACTTACATGACATACCAAAGAAAATAATTGTAATAATCTATTTAGTTACAGGTCAGGATAATTTTATATTTTTCCAATTTCCTACAATAAGCAGATTTCTATAAAAATTTTTAAAGTTTTACAAATAGTCAAAGAATATATGAAAATTGTCCAACATCGATCAGGGAAATGCAAATCAAAACTACACCAAGATTTCATTTCACTCTCATTTCATCAATGGCTGCAGTATGGCAGCTGTCAAGAATGCCAACAAGGAGCTATAGTTGTGGCTCTCGGGTAGAGCACTTGCCCAACACGTATCAGGCACTGGGTTCGATCCTCGGCACCGCATAAAAATAAATAAAATAAATGTATTGTGTCCATCTACAAATAAAAAAATATTTAAAAAATAATAAAACAATAATAAAAATTGGACAATAATAAATGATGGAGAAAATGTGGGGAAAAAGAAACACTATTAGTGAGATTATAAATTCATACAAACACTGTGAAAATCAATATGGCATTTTATCAAAAGGAATGGCACCACATGATCCAGCTATCCCACTCCTCAGAGTTATCCTAAAGAATTAAAATATCATATCATAGGGATGCATGCGTATCCATGCTTACAGCAGCACAACTCACAGCAGCCTAACTATGGAACCAGCCCAGGCATCTGTCAACACATGAGTGGAAAAAGAAAATGTGCTATATATCCATAAAGAAATTTTATTCAACCACAAAGAATGAAATTATATCATTTGCAGGAAAATGAATGGTACTTGAAAGCATTATTTTAAACGAAATACGCCAACCTGATAAAGTCTAGGGTCATATGTTTTCTCTCTTATGTGAAAGGTAGAGAGAAAAAAAGAAGTGTGTTGGGTAGAAGGGTGGTTTTCATGAAATTACAAGGGAGACCAGTAGAGAAAAGGGACCAGGGGTTGACTGGGGGGCGGGGGGGGAAGTATGGGAGAATGAAATTGAACAAATCACATGTGTGCATATAATGAATATAGAACAGTGAATTGCACTATTATGCATAACTATAATGCACCAATGAATTTTTTTTAATTTTTAAAAGAAGTTGAAATAGGGATTTAACATACCATATACTGCAACATTTCTTTCGGTTCGGTCGATTAGGTATTTGTGCAGCTTTTGCAGATATTCAGGCTCCGGAACAGGACCACTGAAGTTGTGGACAAAGATGGCGGCAGAGCTGTAGGCCTCCAGTAAAGGCCCAAGCAGTCTCTGTAGGAAGGTGATGAACTGCTGGTGCTCCTTGGACTGGCTCACCTGAGAGTACAAAAGCAGAAAATGAAGGCTCCAACAAGGGACAGAAGAAGTGAAGCAAGCTGACAAGGACTTTATTTGGAAAAAAGAGTAACTTGAAAAGATGGCCCCTCCCACTAACACTATATAAAAGGAGAATACTCGTCATGCAGATAATCTCTGTTAAAAACAACTGATTCTGAAATGTGTTCTTTACTGCAATCTTTCACTTTTATAATATTTGAGGCTGTGTTCACTAACCAGTCCCTAGAAGCAATTTTTATAACTGAATGACAATTATGACATTCTGTCATCAAAGCAAACAACTGGTTCTGAGGCTGGGCCCTCTGGGGTTTAAAGCCTGGACTCAACAGTCACTCGAGTGTGACAAAAGGCCATCAGGTCAGACTACTGAGATCATCTCAGTCCTTCCCAGGTCCCACTTTCTGTCTCCCCCATAGGACTTCACCATGCACTAGCACTTTGGGGAAGGATGGGCACAGTAATGGGGAGCTTTGTGGCCCGGGAGGTTCTCACTGCACCCACCCAAAATTGAAGGTTGATTTGAGCCCCTCTGGAGTGTGCAAGCAAGATCACTGCCTTATCTTCAAACTAGTAATATCTAAATGTAAAGAGAGAGAAATTCTGAATGTCACTTGGCAAAAAAAAAATACTGCCTCATGGGGAGTAGGTATGAGGATGGGTGAACAAGAATGTGCCTGTAGATTTCACAAGATAGCAGTGACAGGGACCCCCCTGGTCTTCCTCTTTCTGATTTCTCAACTCTTAGTTCCTTTTCTACTTACCAATCCCCAAACTGAGCAATTTAGGTGTCTTTACTAGATGGAGCTGGCTAGTGAGTATTTAGAATATAAACGAGTTACCAGAGTTTAGTTTACCTAGCTGCAATATGAACCTCAACTCATCACTGTAATGTTCCCTTCAATTCTTCACCAAAGTACCTTTAGGTAGCAATCTCGCTGCTCCTCACCAAAATCACTGTCTTCATCTTCTTCATCACTTCTCCAAGACAACGGTTCGGGAAGCTTCTTGTCCCACTGCTGCTCTGCAAGACCAGGACTGATTTCTTCCTGGTCATCTTGCTATGCCAAGGAAACCACCAACAGTGAAAAAATACACCCAGGTACCCAAGTAACTGCCCAGCTGGACCAGAGAAGGCAGTCCTCTTCTCAGTCCCTTCCTGCCCCTTCTCTGTTTAGCCTTTCCTAACACCAGTCTACCTCCCTCTCCAATCAAAAATCACTCAGGAGATAGCAGGGGAAGGAGAAAGGTAGGGTCTTGGGAAAGAGCTACCAGACAGAGCAAATGAAGATACTCTTCCATCTTCTAAATTGACTTCCATTTTCCCAGGCCCTCCCCTCTACACCAAATCCACCAAAACTAAAATCTCAAGAGAAAATTGCACATATGCAAGCTACAAGCACACTGATATGTACAGTGTCGCGTCTTAGAATGCAACTTCTGGATGTCACAGAATCAAGTCAAGGTATGCCTTAAAACAATAGCACTTATACAAAAGAAAGCAAAATATTAAATAATTCAAAAAGACATTTATTCTCCCCATCTTTATGTTTCTCTTCTTTCACCTAGACATGACTACATGGCAAATGTAATTATTGGTTAAAATTACTGATAGAAATACTGGCATAAATAATTGCTGGAAAAGGTAAGGAAACAGAGCAAGAAACTCAAGAGACAAATAAAGGAAGGCTCTTCCTCTTACCTCTGCCACTGTAAGAATACCATACTGGATAAATCTTCCTACTGTTTCATGGCAAACTTGGTAAAAAGTCTGGCAGGGCTGCAGGAAAAACAACAACAAAAAAAATCTTATTTACACACATAAATTTCACTGTTCCATATTTTTTAAAGACACTGAACAAAGTAGCTGTCAAATCCTTCCATGTTATCACCTACTTCACTCCCCTGGCAAGTCCTGTGATTTCTAATGTCCACCCTGTTGATAAATGCCTGGTCATGGACAAAGCCAGAGAGACCTAGTTTCCTAGCTGGTGGGCACTCCTGATGTGAAACCACCTGCAGAGGGCGCTCCTGAACTCAGTCCTCTCCCAGAGTAGAGCAAGCCCTATTCTGAGGGGTAGGGTCTTGGTCCCCACCATCTGTTTCTTGGTCTTTTATGAGACAATCTCTCTGATAGGCCATCTTACAACAAAGAATGTTCACAAAAGTAGTGAATGAGGAAACAAAGTATTATGACAAGACCCTGGGAAAGGATGAGGCTAATCTTAAGATTCTCATCTGTCCCTACCTTTCCTGTCACATCACCCAAAGTTCATGCAAAACAGGTTCCCCAACAGAACCACCAATCAATGATACAAAATGAGAACATACAGAAGAGCTGTACTCAAAATACTTTTAATTGCAAATGTCCCAAGATTTATTCATATAAGGGGAAGAGATATTAGAATACAAATAAAATATGAATTGTACTTGATTGAGACGGAAATATTTATGGCTCAGTATATATGCCTCATTTTAAATATCTAGAAGTGCCAGGTTATAATATAAATGCTAACTTTTACTTCTGGGCTTCAGTTTCCTCATTTGTAAATTGAGAGGGGGTCAAACAGATGACTTTTAAGGCTGTTTCTCTCACTCTTTATCACCTGTGATCCATCATCTACATGTGGGTGTGTTAATTACTGACAAACTATGACTCAGACCCTTTCACACATCACTCAGTCACTTTGGGTCTAACTACAAACATGGAGCAATCTGTCCTCCCATGCCTTGTAGTTGCACAAAGGATTCACTGGGGAGGTGAGCCACACTCAAACCAAGATGGTCAATGACATTGATTTGGTGGTCACTGACGGCAGGAGTGAACAGAAGGCTGCAACAGTGGGCCAAAAGTTTTCTATGAGAAAAACAAAGGTGGTTTGTTTTTGTGCAAATGCTCAAAAGAAAACAGGTAACATGAAGAGCCTTCACTCACAAGAGAAATGGTGCCTTCGTTGGAGAGTAGGTAGCACAGGCTGGCAGCCTTCCGCACCAGCTGCTCCTGGCTGATCAGGTTGCCGGGGGCACCTGTGGGTCCTCCTGAGCCCCTCTTATTTAGAACCGCGTAGAGGCTGCAAGCTAGGGACATAAAAGTAAGAATGAAGTCACCCGCACGGGGTCTCCAAGACAAACTTCACCTGGCTCTAATAACTCAGATCTCCTTAAGTGTTAATATATCAAAAACAGTGGCCTGCTTTTACTGGAGAAAATCCCACAGGATTTGATTATTATGATTCTACATGGTCTTAACACTATGAAAGACATCCCCAAGGGCTCAGTCGCCTCTGCTCTTTCTCCTCTGCACTCTCTCCATCACATAAGCCCTCCACTCTCTTCACTGCCCTGTGTGTGCCATCTCAATTAGAGCTTTAGCTCCTAGACAGCAAGGCACTTGACTCCCTCCACAGTGATAAGCAAACAGCACACACACAGTGGTTCAGTAAATACCTGCTATGGCCATAACCAGTGACATGGCAGGAGATTTGGAAATTAAAAATATAACAATGCATTTTCTCCAACAAGTGGCTATCATCTAACCAAAGTAGATGCCACTATGTGTTTTAGGCCCTGTACTTTCCAAGAAAATATCTAAAAGCATTCGGGGCCTGACATACCTATGATGGCCTCCATGATGAAGACATGCAGCACCCCGTTGCTGTAGAAGTTCAGTTCAAAGACTGATGGCACAGTTGTGCTGGGAGTGATAAAGAATTCATCATTCCTGCTAGTGTGTGTGATTGTAACACAATTTCCCAGCAGCTGTATAGCATGCATGACTACATCTTCTGAATTTCCTGAGAACCCCAGGTCAAAATCACGAGCCAGGACTTCCTCCTTCATCACAAAGAAGTCTTCCACCAATGTGGAGAGATTGATTCCCTACAGACAGAGAAATGATCTCAAGACAGGGAAAATATCCTTTCCAAAAGGCCAAGAGGCCAATATTCCCAGGATTTTCTTCTTGCTTTGGCTTCCCACAGCTTGCTGTTGGGACCTACAGAAAACACCCAGATCACCAATACAGAGCCAGTCAGGAAACTGCTTAAAAAGCTGGTCCTATAGGAATGACATGGTACTCCACATGCCAGAAACCACTCTAGTATGAGTGAGTATGTGAGATCACAAAGGGAAGGAAAAGTTGTCTGAAGGTAAGAAGTTTTCCGTTTTGAGAAAGAATTTCCTTCATTTTAAATATTTGTCTTACAAACATTTATTTGGAGGCTACATACCAGCACCATGCCTGGTGCTGAGAACATGACTGAATGGACCAGTCACGGTCTATCCTATCATAGAGTTAAGACAGGTCTACTGTGGGAAGACAGAGGGTGGGCCCTAACATACAAATCAGATTACTTGGAAATCATTCACTATCAGAAAACATATCACAAGTCAATGAAATATACTTTATTTACATTAACCATCTTAATCAAAGAATATCTACCACTGACCCATATCGCAAACCTTTTTATTTTTTGTTATGAGACAAGAACTCACCCAGCCTGACCTAAAATTAGCAATCCTCCTGCCTTAGCCTCCCAAGGAATAGGGACTATAGGCAAGTGCCCCTGAGCCTGGTCTCAAAGAATATCTTATTACTGCATATATTAAGTAGTCTGACTTTTCTTTTATGTAGATTCTTCCTTTACCATGTTTAGGAACTCCCTTGGAGTGGGTCCCTAACTTATTTTACTGTTTATCTCATAGTACTAGCCAGGAGTGGGCCAAATCTATTCTGAAGATGCCTCTGAACAGCTGATAAAAGCTTCGCAGGCTTTCTACTGAACTGTGGGTGATATCATGGACATACCTGCCTGTGTCTGTAGAGCAGCAGGCAGGCCACAATGTGGGTGGACATGATGGCACAGGATTTGCTAGCAGCTGGAAGGCAAACACAAAAGCTTTAGTTGCACTTTTTTTTTTTTAATACAGCTAAAACTTTTTAAAAGCACCTTAATTTTAAACAAAGGTATTAAAACTATAAAAGTTCTCTGCCACATTTCCTATAACTGTGATTTACCAAAAGGAAACTGTAGCATTACACCATGCTCTGGTAAAATGGAGCCTCTTTAGAGATCATTATTCATAATGCCACCTAAGACGGGTCCACCTCCAACCTCAGCCAAAAGATTTGGGATACTTATGACCAAGAGATACCCTTATTGAAATACCAAAACCCAGAGTATGAGCCTGTTCTCGAGTTCTATGGGATACCCCCTGTGTGTCTCCTGACTTGTCCCTGGCCGCAGTCTTTTAGAATTACATCCCTATTTCACTCTTCTTGCACATACTCACCAAGTTAGAGTGAAGGTATAGAAAAAGGAAAAATTTGGATTTGAAGTCAGAAAAATCTGGGCTCAAATCCTAATTTCTACACTAATTTCATGACTTGGAGAAAATGAAACAAAATTCCTGAGCCTCAGTTGCAAAATATTATCTAGTTCATTGGGCTGTAAAAGAATGAAATGATGGTCTGGCAAGGACTCATGGTAACAGGAGCTCAATGTATCTTCATTTCCTCTTTTCAAACTGGCCCAGAGGAGTCTATTCCTTTTTTTTTTTTTTTTTTGGCAGGGAATGGGGGTTTTGGGGGGATAGGCTAAACATGGGCGGGGGCAGTGGTGGGGACTGAACCCAGGGTCTTGTACATGCTGAGCCAAATTCTCTACCACTGAGCTATACCCTTGGCCCCTCAACCTGGCCCAGAGATGGGCAGCAAGGGCACAGAAATATATTTGAAAATATCTATAGTATATAACCCAACATTTTGATTTATAGAAAATTATGTGAACATCCATGGAATATTTTGAAATAAAAATATAGTCTGTAAGAAAAAGAATAATGAAGGAATGAGGGGGAATCTCATAAAAATAAAAGGGAGGTCAGTAGAATATAAGAAAGGAACTAGGGGGAGGTAGGAAGGGAGAGAAAGAGGAAATAGTGGGAAATGACACTGGCCAAATTATATTGCTATACTGTGTACATGTATATGTAACAACAAATTCTACTATTACGTAGAACTTTAATGCACCAATAAAAAATGTGGGAAAAAAAAAAAAGAAAATATAATCTAAGTTGTATGACAAATAACAATGAATTCATGAACATGTCACTCACAATTGGTCTCTAGTGTTGACTTTAAAAAGTGTCCAGTACCATATTTACAGTCATTAAAAAGAGTATTTATAAAGAATTCTTTAAAACATGGGGCCAGGGTTGTGGATCAGTGGTAGAGTGCTTGCCTAGCATACGTGAGGCACTGGGTTCCATCCCCAGCACCACATAAAAATAAAACAAATGAAATAAAGGTACTGTGTCTATCTACAACTAAAAAAATATTTTAAAAAAGAATTCTTTAAAACATTAATAAATGTTATAAATGAAAACCAGTATGGTAAAAAATTGTAAATATCTTTAGAGATTAGACAGTAATGCCACTAGTTACTTAAATAGTGGATTTTGCTATCTGTTTCACCTTTACTTTTCAAAAATTAGGATGTATTATTTTTTGCATCCAAATCTTAGGCAAAAGAGACATATAATCAGCTGTGCTTAAGAAAGGATCTTGTGGACTGGGGATACAGCTCCGTGGTAGAGTGCATGCCTAGCATGTGTGAAGTCCTTTGGTTCCATTCCCCAGCACCAAAGGAAGGTTGGAGGGAAAGAAGAAGGAAGGAAACTCCTCTGGCCCAGAGTCAAGTGGGAAAATGAGCAGCCAGAGCAGAAGGAGCAAGGAGATCCTGCTGGTCTGAATACCAAGACACCATGGTGCTGACTGAGGACTTTTTTTTTTTTTCCAGTACTAGAAATTGAACCCAGGGACAGAACTATATTCCCAGACCTTTTTATTTGGAGACAGGGTCTTGCTAAGTTGCTTAGAGCTTGCTAAGTTGCTAAGGCTGGCCTACACTTGTGATCTTCCTACCTCAGCCTCCCGAGTCACTGGGATTACAGGCATGTGCCACTACACTCAGCAGCTGTCTCCGGTTTTTAAAGCAGCCTCTAAAAGAGTACACAATGCTGCAACTTAGAATGTAAGGGAGGCTCATAATACCCAGAGCTCTAATGCTACTCAGTGTCACTATGACTTCAAGTATTTGTATACAACTATTCCACTGAGACAGCAGAAGCTCTTTGAGCACAGAACCATTAATGATTCAATTTGTATTCCATGCAGCTATAGCAAACCTTTATGTGAAATAGCCACTCAATACTTACTGAATAAAAATACCCATGGGATCAGAGAAGAAAAGAATATGCAACTATAAACCTAGCTGTTGCATCATAAACTAGTTCAAAAACACATTTATGAGCAAAACAGGCCACAAATCATTTTGACAAAACCTTTTTTAAAAAGCACAAGAAATAAAACATGAGTACCACTGCTTATCAGACACCAAGTCAAATAATTTGTTCACATTCCCTCAAATCCCCCCAATATCACTTTCTTTTCAATAACTTGCCTATGAATTAGGCAATTGACCTGGAAGAGGAAACTACAACCTCAGCAGATTCCAAAACCTATAAGGTTTGCACCGCACTGTGCCAGATCTGAATCACAGATTTAGAGTGTGGAATTCTACTCACTAAATAGAATGTGCTCAGCCAGATTTGCAATCAACCTTCTTCGGAAGAATTCTTCTGCTGCATTCCTGGATTCATTACTGGGTATTTCTACACCTTCATTAGCAGCATCACTAGGTCTGAAAAGATTTTTTTAAATCAGCATTCCACTGCCCCACTCTCTTACAAGGCAAAGAACATAGGACTAATCTATAAATTAAACCTAATTTACATCTAATTTAAATACTTCAAATTACTACACACTTTATATTTAAACCACAAAAAAGAGTATTTTATGAGTTGTTTTCCTCCATAATATACTTAACTATGTTTAGTATCATCTCTTGGACAAAACATGCTATTTAGTTATGACTATAAACAGTTTTTTGGTACATCACTTCCAAAACCCACTGGCAGACAAAGCACAAAAAGCAAAATTTCATGTTTTAAAACATGTCTGAAAACCCAAAATTTTAGCATATTAAAAGAAGGGCTTAATATTCGATTTCTTGAAGCTATAATTAAATTTGAATTCTGTAAAACTCAAATAGCAAAACTCTTTCACATGGTTCATTTATGTACAATATGCACAACCTAAACTACTACCAAGAAGAATTCAGTTCAAATATTCAAAAGCATAAATCAAATAAGAACTTGTACATGATTCACAAAATCAAAAAGATTTCACATGCAAATAAAAGCCTCCAAACTAATGTAAAAACACAATTCAATATTCTTTATCAGATCATGAGAAAAGTTACAATAATCAAGTAAAGAAGCAGCAGTATGTTCTTAATAAAGTTAACATTTTTCTATGTAATGTTAAAAATAATAGTTATTTGGTAGTTAATATAAAAACATTTCCACAAATCTTACCGTGAAGGAAGTATAGCTGGTAACAAGGCTTGCTCCAAAGAAAGTGGAGCAGATACAGGCTTCTGACTTTGGCTTTCTAAATATTCCTTAAAAAAAAAAAAAAAAAAAGAAAGAAAAGAAACCTATCATCAAAACTCTCATTGTCTCACTTTTTTATCAACATATAAAACATTTTGATCCTCAAAGGTAAAAAAAATGTGCCATACTACAGAGCATGGGAATACTTCCTGTACTGAAACTGTCTTTGGAAGTCCAAAATGATTCATAAAGTTATTAAACATATAATCTAAGAACTAAAAATACAAAGGACAGAATGATGCTTAAATAAAATCACTTAAGAACTAAAGGGAAAATGTTAACTTTTTTCAGATAGTCATGGAAATCATTCAACATTTCCAATGAGAAATAGTAATAATAAACTACCATACTTTTTGAAGGAAATCTGGCAACCTGAAGGTCACATAAAATACAAAAGAATCTCAAACAAAAACAAATCATAAGAACAAGCTGTGCTATCATTTAAAAATATAAAAAATAAAGTGGCAAGAAATGACAAGGCCCCTCTGAGCTGAAAGCACTTAAGACCAGAAAGTATGTGGCACAGCATTTAGAATCTTCTAAAGTTGAGCCAAAGTAGTACAAAAGAAGGAGATATATAACACCCCTGCTCCTTGTCCCCGGATTCCTCCCCCATCTCTTTCTTCCTCTATACCAATCTGAAAATCTAAGGAATTTTAAACAGCAAGACCTCAGGGAACTGGCAGTCCCAGACTGTTAATGAAGACAACAGTCCCCTTGAGATATCTAGGTACTGAATTCCACTCAGCAGCATACAGACTAACTGTCAATTTTTACCCACTGGGAAAGTTTTGTTGTTTTTTTTTTTTTTTTTTGAAAAATTTGAAAAATTTTCCCTAAATGCAATTTTAAACTATAGAATACTGACATATATAGGATTCTCATGAATTAATTTTTTAAAAAATAGCAACATTGAACCTGTTACCTCCCAAAGACAGACATTCTCCTGTGTCAATAGGCACATTTTGGTGGGAAATTTTAGGAAATGCTACTTTTGTCATATCCTTCCTGCAGGAGAGGAATCAGAGGCCATGAGTACACAGAGGTGGTGTTAATGCCAGATGAGAGCCCAGACTATCTACCTCTGGGCCAATGCTTTCACACTCCACAGACTCTCACCTTTAAGGAAAATGGTTGTGCAAAGTCCACTCTCACATATCCGTAGTTTTTTCGTAACATTCTAATAACACCTCTTGCTACGCTCCAAAGGCTCTCGTTTTTCTTAGGTTTGCCCTAAATTCCAGTGGTGAAAAGATAACATGGTGAGAAGTAAAGCTAACAAATTGTTTTCCAAAGAATAATTCTGTATAGATACTAGAGATTCATCTTGAAAGAGAAAACAATAATAAAGAAAAATAAGTTATTACCTGAGACCTGTCAGAAAGTGTTTAGTATTCAAAGATACCAAGAGAAGTAGGCGCATCGCTGGGAGAGGAAAACATTTCATACTAGTTCATTTAATATAACGTTCACATCCTTCACAAAAAATACAGCTGCAAATTGGTGAAGGATAAAATTATATAATACCCTGAAAACTACTCAAGTTCACAGGTAAAGATAAGAGGTCAAAGAGGCCACTTAAGAGTAGTCTACCAAATCCCAGAGTCTGAATACCTAACTTAAGGTAACTAAATGCCAGTCAGCCTCACAGTGGCCTTTGAGCTGATTATTCACCTAGGCAGCACCTCCTGAGCATTTATTTGACATCAGGCAAGAGTGAGACTGACAGCATAAGAAGAAAGCTGTCAGATAACAATCCAGGTCTATTGCTTAATTTTTAAAGTCTGCAACTGTCAAGTGTCCTTAAACTTGTGACATACTTGAAGCAGTGAATGCAGTAAGTATTTTACCCAAGGCTTCCACACTAAATAAGACCAAGACTATTCTCCAGCACTCTCACACTGCCAACAGGAGGGTATGTTGGTAAAACCATCAAGACAAACTGTTTGGCAGTACTAAAAATGAACACACACGTACTTTATAGCCTACCAGTTCCACCTCTAACATATACTACACAAAATAAATACCTATGGTTGCCAAGAGAATTGTGTAAGAATGATGGCATGAATAGATAAATTATGGTTTATTCATACACTGGGACACTACAGAGCTAGAGCTATGAGAACAAATCAACTATGTGCAGCAACTTGGATGAATCACTTGAGTAAGGAAACCAGGTGTAAAAAGAACACATACTGTATTATCCCATTTATACGAAACTCATTAATGGAAAAAAACTATCTATTCTGTAAGAAATCAGGTAAGTAGCTATTCTTGAGGGGCTAATGATAAGAAAGGCACAGAGTGACTTCTGGGGTCCCGATAATGTTATTCCTTCATCTGGGTGCTGTTATTAGTTGTATTCACTTTGTGATAATTCAATCTACATGGTTATGTTTTGTGCACTCTTTGGTAACTACTATACTTCAATAAAAAGTTTACAGAAAAAGCCTGCTGCCATTTCACAAATTAACTTGTAGTTGTTTTGCCAATATGATCCCACCAATTCTTCAGGCATAACTAAATCTGCAAATAAACGGCAGGCCCTTGGGGAGAGCAAACCACAGATAAGCCACCAATTGAGATGACAACCCAGTGGCAAGTGCTCTTCTATTTTCCAGCCCAATGACCAAAGCCATCACTGAAAAACCTGGTCATTGGGCTGGGGTTGTGGCTCAGTGGTAGAGCACTTGCCTAGCAAGTCCGAGGCCCTGGGTTCCATCCTCAGCACCACATAAAAATAAATAAAATAAAGGTATCATGTCCAACTATAATTAAAAAATTACAAATTAAAAAACATAACAAAACACCCTGGTCATGCCATTTCCTCCAAGTGCAGAATGACACCATGTGAGCACTGCCCCACAGTGACACAGTGGATGAGGGCTACTCAGCATGCCTCCAACCATGTTTCACTGTGTTCTAAAGTCAGGGAATACCTAACAGCAAATCTAAATGCTGATGTTTAAATCTAAAAGCAAGCCTTGAAAAGTGATGGTAACTTTTGTATAGGCAGACCCCTTACCAGCTGTTCGCCATTGTAGTGACCTTCAATGATCCGATCATAGGAGATTCCCACAGGTATGATCAAGATGTCCGGGATGGTATTGGTAGACAGGGTATCAACCACCACTGACAAGAGTCCTGCCCGAGCACAGGAGGTCTTCCCGCTCCTTGAGCGTGTGCCCTCTAAGAAAATCTCCAAGTACTGCTGCTGCCGAAGTAGTTCCACTATGTGCTGAAATATAAAGAGAAAGCAAAGCATGAGTTCAAAACCACTCAACTGAGACTCAGATAAGAAAAACTAACCTTAAGAATATAGAAAAAACTATCTTTTCACTACTAACAAAATATTTTACCCACACCAAGAATAGCAAAGCACCATTGCCAACACTGTATTTTGATGATTAGACTCATCAGACTCATACCTAGGTAATAATCAAATTATTCAGAGAACAGTTTTTTAAAATCTCAGCTCCATCAATCTCTTCTTCCTTTCACTGTGAAAGCGGGCATGATGGCTTAAGGATAATTACAGATCATACTGACCCCATGCAACAAAGCTCTGTAGAGAATATCTTTCCGTCCATCTGGTGTTTCATCCAACCTCCGTCGTATGAAAAAGCCCCCAAGTTTGTGGATCAAGGTACTATAAATTCAAGAGTGCATGAATTATTTATAAGGAAAACTATAAAAAGAATACTCCAATTCCAAGTTTCTTCAAAACATTTGCAATCTGATGTAAGCCACATATGCGGTGACCAGGCAGATAAAGGCAGTCTTTCACCTTCCGCATCACTGACACACTTCATCATTCACAAGATTCCCCAGCCTGCAGACAACCGCTGCATGTGATGAAGGTCTATTACATTGGTTACAAACCAAAAGGAACTTCATGATATACTGCTTTGCAAAGGTGATGGCACAGATTATAAAAGGATTATAGGATACTTCTAAATTTTAAAACTCTGTCCAGGGTCTCAAGACATACTGAAATTTGTCCATGGCAAAATTATAAAAATTCACAAAATGAACATAGTCCCTCAGGGAAAATGTTCTCAAGTAATTGTTGCTTAAACAGGTTCCCTTGATACAAGGATAATTTTATTAAACTGAACTGAGTATAATCACCTTTATAAAACATGAAACAAAAATTGACTTTATTTACACATACGCAGGAATAAAACAATTCTGTTCACAGCCCCATGTCTCTTTCTACAAATAGATGAATTTTTGACATAAAGTTGAAATTTTCTAAGTCATCTTTCCCGAACTCAAAGCCTCTTCCTATTCTTTTCAAATACTACAATGCTACTATAAAAGAACCATTAATGTCTATATTAATCTAAACAGAGTGACACTATATTAAGTGCTATTTGTATTTGTGTTATCCTCCACAGTTAGTATGAGAAGGCCAAGGTAAAATGTTGCCAAAGCTTAGTATCACTCTTATTTTATTTTTTAAACATTTTTTTAGTTGTTGATGGCCTTTATTTTTATTTATTTATATGCCAAGGATAGAACTCAGTGCCTCACACATGCTAGGTAAACACTCTACCCCTGAGCTATAACTCCAGCCCTAGTATCACTTGTTGAAATTAAAACTTTGCAAAATAAATTCAAAATGAATGAGATGAGCCAGTCACAAAAATACTGCACCCTGAGAAGTGTAGACAAGAATGCAACAAAAGCAAGCTGCACATAAACAGACTGGGCTATGTGTGAAGGAAGCATGGGCAAGGCAATGACTGGCATCAAATTTGTGAACAGGAAGGTTCATTTATGAGAAATTATAAGTATTTATTAAGCACTTCTCAAGATCCTAGCTGAGAATCAGACACAACGGGAATCAGCATGTGAGCTATTCTGATTACAAGAGGCAAGGCTTCTCTAGAGGCCCGGTGGAATAATCCTCTTCACTCTGAAACTGCCTTCTGGCACCTCTGATGACTTTCTAAGTCCCTTTCCCAGGGTCTCTGATACTGGGACTCAAGTGCTCTGGAGAGTCAAAACAGGTATTCTAATCCTTAGAAACCATATCTGCCCTTTAGGGTCCTCTCCCACTGTATTATAGCTAGCTATTATACATTAGCTAGCTAATATAATATTACCACGTTATTGCATGGTAATGATGTGTGACTTACTCACTTTTTGCCCAAAGTACAGCTGGATAAATACCGTTAGTGAATGGTTCCTCTTCTGCTGATCACACAGCCACTGCCATAACTTAGATATTAAATTCCCCCAAATGCTCAAGTTAAAGCCTCATTCCCCGTGTGACAGCACTCTAGGGATGTGGGGTTTGGTTGTAGAAAGCGAGTCCTGGGGACTATGCCCTCAAAGGCTTTATTATGTCCCCAGATTCTTCCTCCCTCTCTCTTGCTTTCTGGCTGCCATGAGGTAAGCAGCTCTCCTCCATCACACCTTCACACCCTGCGGTACTCCCTCACCACAAGCCCAGACACAATGGAGCCAAGTATTTCAGAATATTTCGTCACATCAATGGAAACTGACAAGCTACAGAACTCAAAACCTATAGAACACTGAGCCATGGGATTAGAAAGGAGCTCCTTGACATGGGGCTGAGGTCCAGAATTCACAGCACACAAAGGTAATGAATGCCACCCAGGAGGCTCTACCTGCAAAACCTGCCAGCCAACTTCTCGTCCAGTCTCTCTATAAATTTATACTCCTCTTACCTACCCTCTTCTCACAGAGGTGACCTTACTTTGTTTAAAGTTTAAAAGTTCAGTTTCTCAAACTAGCTCAACCGACTCCTCACCAATTCCTCATGGGTGTTCAGACCCACTATCTTTCCAGTTTCCTAGGTGGAAAACACCCAGAAATCTCCCCTACCAGCTTCTTCCCCTCTACTGAGCCCCAAATCTGAACCATCATTGAGTCTTGTAAATTCAAGTTACTAAGTACTCTGTAAATCTATGCCCTCCATTTCAAGAGCACTCCTACACTTTCAAGCCCTCATTACATTTTGCCCAAATTGTTATAACAGAATCAGAATTGATCTAACTTCTTCTCCTTCAGAATGATCTTTCAAAATGAAATCTGAACATGTCATTTCCAAGGCTCATAGTGGACTCTTGACTCTTGCCTTGGAACTCGTGTGGATCTAGCTCTCACTGCCTATGCAGCTACAAGCTCCAGCCTGACCCTTCCACAGGCATCCTATATTCATACCTCCCCTAATGGTCCATGACCTCTCCACCACACCAGGCTCTTGACTCTCTCTGTCTTTGCACAGCAGTTTCCTCTGAATGGATACACTTCATTTTCCTGAAAACCTCTAAAAAACACCTTTCATGTTGTATTGTTCCTTCTACATGTTTTTTGCTCTGTAAGGTCAAAGTCTCAGGTATGATTATTCTCATTTACCTTTATACCACCACTTCACCTCCCTACTGCCAAGCCTGGGATAGTTGTCTACTATCTTACCTTTCTAACTGCCTTTTATTTACTTGATAAATATTGCCTGTCAAATTGAAGTATTCACAGTTCATCCATAAAAAATACATAAACCATGGTGATGGTCATAATGCTTTTTTGCACTACCCAAATTCTACACAATAAGCAAGTACTACTTTTTATAATAATAAAAGGAAAAAGGCTAATATCATCTTAAGAGGCATCAAAAGGTACACACACACACAAAAAAAAAAAAAACAACCAAAAATTCAAAACACGATCTTTTGAATAACTTAAATTTCAAATTAAGCTGAACTTACCTGAAGATTGGGATGTTAAGATTATTGCCTGAAGCAATGTATGGCGCTTTGATGTTATGGCAGAAGAGAATGAAAGTGAGCAGCAGATAGTCAATATGGGATCTATGGACTGGTAGAAATATAAGCGGCAAATTCGTCTAATAGAAAAAAAAATGTCAAATTTAAAATTGAAATGTAAATTCAATTACAATTTGCAACTGCATATTTGGTTAGAGGCACTCAAACACTGGCTAATCAGTGACTCATTCTTTAAAAATATTTTCCAAGAACGTGAACTTCTTTCAAGTTAATACTGACTTACTAAATAGAAGAAAAACTATAACAACAGAATGAGCTAGGGGAAGGAGAGGCATAATCAAGAATTCAAGTTGAACCTCTGAGAGGCAGGCCTAAGCATGTAAAAAGAATATAAGTTTTTGGAGTTAGGCTTGGTTTGAAATCCTAAACTAAATCCCTTACTATCTGTGATTTCTTTCTTTTTTTTTTTTTATTTTTTTTTATTTTTTATTGTTGGTTGTTCAAAACATTACATAGTTCTTGATATATCATCTTTCACACTTTGCTTCAAGTGGGTTATGAACTCCCATTTTTAGCCCATATACAGATTGCAGAATCACATCAATTACACATCCATTGATTTACATATTGCCATACTAGTGACTGTCATGTTCTGCTACCTTTCCTATCCTCTACTATCCCCCCTCCCCTCCCCACCCCTCTTCTCTCTCTACCCCCTCTACTGACCTTCATTTCTCCCCCTTGTATTATTTTTCCCTTTCCCCTCATTTCCTCTTGTATGTTCTTTTGTATAACCCTGAGGGTCTCCTTCCATTTCCATGCAGTTTCCCTTTTCTCTCCCTTTCCCTCCCACCTCTCATCTCTGTTTAATGTTAATCTTCTTCTCATGCTCTTCGTCCCTACTCTGTTCTTAGTTACTCTCCTTATATCAAAGAAGACATTTGGCATTTGTTTTTTAGGAATTGGCTAGCTTCACTTAGCATAATCTGCTCTAGTGCCATCCATTTCCCTGTAAATTCTATGATTTTGTCATTTTTTAATGCAGAGTAATACTCCATTGTGTATAAATGCCACATTTTTTTAATCCATTCGTCTATTGAAGGGCATCTGGGTTGGTTCCACAGTCTTGCTATTGTGAATTGAGCTGCTATGAACATCGAAGTAGCTGTGTCCCTGTAGCATGCTCTTTTTAGGTCTTTAGGGAATAGACCAAGAAGGGGAATAGCTGTGATTTCTTTCTATGCCTCTATTTCCTTATTATAAAATAGGGATTGTTCCACTTGACTCTTAGGTTTTGCAAGGTAATTTACAAAAGGAAACCTACGTACGCTGGTAGGTCTTCCTTTACCCCACATCCACCAAGATACACAGCCACTGCAGTTTTCACAAAAGGGAAACCTTCCAACTGGGTTGAATTGCATGATACTATACCAGAGAGTATTTCCCAAAGAACTCTAAAGTCACAACCTATAAACAAGAGGAAAATAGAATTACAGATTCACAGAAATTCTTGCCTCAGCTGCAGCTTTAACCATCTCAAGTTGACCCTTGTGAATTTGAATGTTCCAAAAGAAGCTATTGAACAGCTTTAGCAGCACCCACCCAGTAAGTCTGAAAGAAAGAACAAAAAGGTAAATCTATAGGCATGCATTTACCTATACATATAAATATGATTTATATGTCAGCTATAATTATAGGTGACATTTTTCAACTTTGGTTTCTGAACTACAACCTTTTATATGAGTACTTATAAATGGCTTTGTGTGCACATGTGCACACCTATGTATCTGAATTGCAGAACTAGTGAGCTAACTTTAAATACATATTACTGAAAGAAGTAATTTATTTATTATGAATAAAAATCATATTTCACTCTAATAACACTGCATACTTTAAAGGTAAATAAACAAGCTAATATATAATGAGCAGAATGGTCCCTCTAACACACACAAACCTCTCCCTTGAGACATGCATGTGAGACTTGACTCATAACCAGTCGAGGACAACAGGTATCAGAAATACTGCAATGGCTGCTCTCAGTTAGCAGAGTTTAAGGCACCCTGGAGCCTACCATAGTGCTACTTCCCACAGAAGCTGAATAAGAATATAAAAAAGAATTGGACTTAACATTAAAATACATTAAAATATCTTCTCAGGCTGGGGTTGTGGCTTAGTGGTAGAGCACTTGCCTAGCACATGTGAGGCCCTGGGTTTGATCCTCAGCACCACATAAAAATAAATAAATAAAATAAAGGTATTGTGTCCAACTACAACTAAAAAATAAATATTAAAAAAATATATTAAAATATCTTGTGCTCAATCAGCACTATACTAGGATAGGAGAATCCAATGGTTCAGTTCTATTCGCTCAAACAGGCTAGCTCCGGGTAAAAGTTTGTGCCTCCACTGTTAATACCTGATCATCCCAGGTGAGACAGTGGCAACCATTTCTTGAAGGATCTTCTTGGCTTTCTTTTTCACTTTATGGATGGCTTTGGTCTGCTGCTGAGCAGAACCAACAGGGTTTAATTCAGCAGCCACTTCAGCAATGGTCTCTTGTACTCTGATTTGAAAATGGAAAGACAGACAATATAACTGGTATCATATTACATTTCACTGCATATTCCATATTGCCTAAACTACAGTGATGAATCACAAAACCTGAGGTAACAAGAAAGAATAAGCTCAAGTTAGAATATGCTCAAGTTAAAAATAAAGGATATTATATTCCTAAATCAATGAGACTTTAAGAATTCACTGGGTAACAACTGTACATTTTCATGTTCCAGTTTTGGTATGAGGGACAAAAGTAACACTCTAGCAAAAAAAAAAAAGAGAGAGAGAATAAGGAATATTTTCCTTGTAGGTATATAATTCAGACGTACACATACACACACACACACACACACACACACACAAATTGCCAAAGTAATGTGCAATTTTTCTTTCAAAAATCCTAATTTACTATTGACTTATATTAGTACCCCATTAATAGAACCATATGTAAAACTCTCTAGGAAGTACAAAGAAAAAGACAAATATTTATAATTTTTTTTCAAATCAATCTGATAATTTTTAAAAGGAGTAGGTCAAGATCAACATAGCACTGAGCAATAAAAAAATGAGGTGAAAGGAAAAGTTTAATCCAGTTTTATAAATCCTTCACATGATTAGGAAAGAAACATGAGGTTAACCCTCCTTAAACCATTTCTAATATCCCAGTTACTAATTAAAACAAATGGAATGAAACAAACTTGAAGTTTTTAACTAGAAAATATACAATAATCCAACAGAGATTCAAATACTTGTGTTTTCTCTTACCGTTGCTATTGAGTTAAGACTAATGGAGTATGGAAAAATTCCAAATGGTCTCATAGTTCATTAATATGAAAAGATTCTAAGGACCCAACACATCCAGTCTATTCCTTAAATAGCATCTTTTACATCTGGCCAGGAATGTCTTCACAAGTTTTTAATGTGTTTATTATATCACCGTTATCAACCACTTGCTCATACAACCAATAAATATTTCTTGAGTACTTACTACATGCCAACACGGCTGAGGTTTTAATAATCACACCACAGGGCCCATGAATGGCCCTTGGGAATTCTAAGCAGCCTTTCAACCCACCCCATTTCCTTCTCCCCAAATCCAACTGGATCTCTACAATGGGCCACCCCAATGAGTTGGAACAGCCTAACCTTCTCCCAAACTCCCATATTCTAGAACATGTACTTCCCCTGATGGGGCTCAGAAAATCATATGCCGAAGTATGGTTTTGGTGTGCTGAGTAATTAAAATCAATCAGAAGCCCCTGAAAGATGCTTTAGGACCAAGTACTTCCTAATTTTTGTTTCTTTCTTGATCCAATTATAGGGAGGGGTTCTCTAGAATTCCCTTATTTGACTGAAGAAACTTCTAGATTTGATCTTAGCCAAAAGGCCAAGAAGTGCTAAGAAATTTTTTTCCAAAAGAAATGCAATGGTCTTTAAACCTCCCCAACAATCTCACTGAATAATCAGGGAAGATAAGCCACCAGAGGAGACTGGGAGTCCTCACCATGTCCAGACAGACTTTTGATCCATTCTGAGGGTAGCTCCCACAGGTTATCTATGTGTCTTGCTATATGCATAAGACACTGTTTCCAGTGAAGTTCTGCCCTGCACCTAACTTCCCAGAGACCAGAGGCAGTTTGTCCCAAGCTACTGACTATTCTCTAGACTTACTAACAATCCCCTAAATGTCATTTATTATACTCAAAATTGCCACATCCCCCTTTCTCTCCCCATGAAGATCTCAATCTCGCTGGGTCATTGGGTAATTACCCTCCTGTGATGTCCAATATACATTAATAAACCCACATGCCTTTTTCTCCTGTTAGTCTATTGTCAGTCTGTTTCAGGAAGCCTTTGGAATAGAGGGAAAAATCTGCCCTGCCCCTCCTCCCTATTCACTCTGGGTCTAAGGCAGCCTCCCCTATTTACAAGCTCCTCTGAGAGCAAAAACTCCTCTTAAGTTTTTTTTTTTTTTTTTTAGTTGTTGATGGATCTTTATTTAATTTAGTTGGTTATTTACATGTGGTGCTGAGAATCAAACCCCTTTCCTCACATGTGCTAGGCAAAGCACTCTACCACTGAGCTCCAGCTCCAGCCCCTTTCTTAAGATTCCTGCCAATGACTTTCCATTTCAATAATTCACACCCATGTACTCAATAACTGTTTGACAAAAATATCAAACTCACTTCTCTTTGGACTATAAAACAAGGTCCCTGGCATTCATATTACAGAAAATGAGTCCTGGAAACATTGGCACCACTGAACCCCATAAGTCAACCACATCAGTGACTCATGACCTGCCTTGCATGTAATAGAAACTCATTAAGTATTAATCCCTAAAACTGGACTGCTCTTCCTCCATGGCACCGTTCACCAAAGCCATCCATTCTCCCATCTGTCCTCAGTTTCCTTAACATTTAAAGTTTGAAAACACAAACACTTCTCAAGACAAAGTCCCAGAGAAATCAAGGGTTACTGAAGGGACCTACCTCCCCATTCTCATTCCAACAAACACCCCTGCCTCTCCCCACCTTGACAACAGTGTCCCCACCCTCACCTGCTGCTATTCAGTACGTTTTCAGCCACATTGGTGGCAAACATGCCCTTATGGACATCCCGTTCTTGAACAAAAAGGACATAAGAAAGACGTCTGGCAAGCCATCCTCGGTGCCTGCAATGCAAAAACCATTTAGAAGAAAAGTACTCCAGAAGTTTTTTTCTCCTATTAAAAACAAAGCCTAATGTCCCCTATTCCAGAGTTAGGGTTCTCCTGTAACAAATTTTCCTTAGCGTTAATGCTTGAATAGTCTTACTTTGCTGAAGATAATTCTAATATTAAAACAAAAGAAAATTTGACTTTATTAATACCAATAAATGGCAAATACATTGAATGTAATATATGTAAGCTATTAAGCAGGTAATCTACATAGCTTATAGTTTTATCTATTGGCTATGAAAAGAAAAATTTGGAAGTTTTTTCTTTTTAATTATTATAATACTTTTTCTAAGAAAATCACTGACTCTCAAACTGAATTAACAAAGCTGATAGGATGAGAGACGTCAAGCATAACTAACATAGACATTAATATTTGTACTCATATTCTACATGCCCAAGAAACAGGGCACATTTTGGTCAGTGACAGTAACTACGAGGTATTTAGATGAGGTGAATAGAGATGAAGGGATGGGGACACGATTTTCAAAATAAGCATTATGCATGTCTTCACCATGTAACGATTTGAAACTATTTTTTTTCTGATCATACAATGCTGCATTATCATTTCCTCCATAGTGATATATACAAAAGAATTCAAATAAGAATTCATTATACTATAAAGAACCAAAAGCCCTCACTTGAGGAAAAATAATTAGGAAGAAAAGTGTTTATCAATCACTGTTTCTTCTCTTCTTCATGCCTCTTTTTCTTTTTTTTTTTTTAACTTTGTCTCAATCTTGTGAAAATGTAGCCCAGTACTTTTAGTGTTCATTCTGAAGTCTTCTTTCAGTAAGCATTTTCAGAATTATTACTAGAATATAGAGTCTCAATGAATTTCCTTTTCAACTGACTAGAAATACTATATGTGTGTAAGCAAGTACATATATGTAGGTGTGCATAAATTTTACACATACATATGTATGTGTAAAGACAGTTACATTTTGCTTCATATAACACTAACTAAAAATCTATACAGGCAGCTTATTACACTGAATAGTTTCGTATTGCCAAATCAATATAGCCAATACTCTTTTCCTAACTTGCTTCCAACTGAGGGCAATAAACAAACCTTTTGAATTTATATGTACAAAGTCTATTTACATCAAGAAGAAAATAATATGCTCCTTATCTCAGGATCTTAACCCAGAAAAAAATGCTTCGATGGTCCAGAGTCCACCCTCTTTCCTATAAATATAAATTAAACAGAGAGAAAACAGTAGCTCTGAATGGGAAAAATACATGTGTGAACTATGACTTTAGTTCTATTTAAAAAAAAAAAAAAGCTTTAATATATATGCAGGTATTACCATTCTCATGTATGAGCTTATCATCTAATTATGAATAGTAATATCAGAAAGGCTTCAAAAGTAAATATTTGACTTCTTGCATTAATTTTTTATAGAATTTCAACATTTTTCATCAGCTGAGTCTACTTATCTACTTCAGTGGCTACTCTTAGAATTGCAAGGAGCGCTAGTTTTGTTTGGCTATTCCATCTCTTGCCTTATAGACATTTACTAACCTTCCAACTCTCCTTTCTTATCCTATAACCTGGATTCATAGAAAACAAATATCTTTTTCTCTCTCTCTGGCACTTAGTAGCCTGTGTTCATGTACCTAGAATTTGAAATGTCCTAGGTAAATAAATCAAAGAAGATTTACTCAATAGAGAAAAGTATCTTCTAATACTCTACAGACTGACATATTTTAATAATTTATACTTTTTTGAAGTATTACATGGTGACAATAGCTAAGACAGTCAACCTATACCTCTTCCCAAATATTTCTCACATTTTGGCACACTTCATATGCAAAAATTAGTATACTAATAAGTTAAAGAACACTAGAAGAGATAACCACACACCCAGCAACTCAGGAAGCTGAGGAAGGAGGATTCCAAGTTCAAATCCAGCCTCAGCAATTTAGCAAGACCTTCTGCAACTTAATGAGACCCTGCCTCAAAATAAAAAGGGCTGGAGATAAATCTCCATGGTAAAGCACAAATGAGTTCAATCTCCGGTACCAAAAAACAAACAAACAAACAAAAATAAACAATAACAAAAAAAAATTTCATGTTCAATTCACTCTTTAAAATATAAATTCACCTAAAAGTATGTTAATGTATATTATGGAGTTTTTCTTTTGAGATTCATTAGCAGTATAAGAGAATTCTGTTTACCTTGTGTGAGTTTCATTGATATAAATAACATTCCGTAGACCCAAAGATGGAATACTGGGGTTGAAAAATTTTTCCTGTATAAAACAAAATAAATGTGGTCATAAATACACAACTGTACTGACAGTGAAAAGCTCACAGTACCAGTTCTTAATGAACTTTAAAATTCAAGTATAAAATTAGGTACTGCTTCAAAGGAGAAAATGTGCTTTATTGAAAAGTACTCTAGCCTTCAAAGAAAGTCAAGTTAAATATTTATTTTTAACACTTTAAACCAAAGGAAATAGTGCCTCTTTCCTACCTATACCATTCCTCACCTCCATCCAAAAAAAAAAAAAAAGAGCTAGTTACAGATAATATAAGTCACTCATAGGGAAGTCAGGGATTTCACTGTTCCCAAAATACAAAAGAACCATGCTAAGTACCAAGCAGGAATCGTTAGATTACTAAATCTCCCAAAACATAACAATTATTACCCCCCTTCTATAAGTTAGAAAATTAAGACTGGTGGGAGGTTAGGATTTCATCTTAGATCTTGAAAACTATGGTCCCCTAAAATGACAGTCACTTATGAGAAAATGCACATCTACAGGTCACCCTCTGTACAGGTGCTCCTGAAAAATAATCCAAAGACAGCTCCGTTGAAAAGATAAAGTCTGTATCTTTACCAATGTGAGTAAAAAGGTAAATATGCCACAAATAAATGCTAAAACAACATGGCATACACTCAACCAAATATGTAAAAAATGTTTAAGTCAAACCTCTTTAAAGAAAAGGAAAACAAGGGCCCGGTGAGGTGATGCACACCTGTAATCCCAGTGGCTCAGGAGGCTGAGACAGAAGGATCACTAGTTCAAAGCCAGCCTCAGCAACAACAAGACACTAAGCAACTCAGTAAGACCCTGTCTCTAAATGAAATACAAAATAGGGATGGGGATGTGTCTCAGTGATCAAGTGCCCCTGAGTTCAATCCCCAGGACCACAAAAAAAAAGAAAAAAGAAAAACAGAATTTCCTTTTATAGCAAATATTTAAAAGTTAATAAAAATATAAACTAGAATATAAAAGTTTTCAAACAAATTTTTATTTTAAATAAACATGGTAATGAATCCAAGATCAAGTTCAGCTTCATCAGTTCAGCAAAAATTGATTACCTATATATTCTTTCCATCTACTCACTCTACACCATCATTAACCACCAAGTAGTTTATTATACTCTATTCTGACTTAAGAACACACTGCAAATTATAGTTAAGGTATTGTTTTGGTCCAATATTGTAGTTAAGGTATTATTTTGAATAAGCATTCAAAATTAGATTTAGATGAGATTCCAGCTCTCAAAAGAAAATACACATGACCTTCTCTTTAAATCTTTATTTCTACTATCCTATGAATCTGAACTGGTCTGTCTTCTAGACTGGAAATTTCCATGAGCCTTTAATTCTACCAAAATCTTGCAATAAGGCACTTGGTTGAGAACAGCAATATTTATAAGGAGATATTCTTGAGCAGACCTGAACATTTAATGTGAACTGCTTGAACCCACACAAATCACTCCAGTGTTAGTAAATCCCTTTATACCAGACTCAGGATTCTAATTTGTGCCAAGCCAACCCTGAGAAGAAAATTCACACAGCACAGTTAGCTATTCACACAGGTTATAAGCAACCTCTATAAATGGCAGGAACTTAAGTGGCAGGGAGAGCTTACCATCCAGATACACCTTCTAAAAGGTGACTCTACTGTCTTAGTGCACAGTAACATGAGACCTACATTCCCAGGCTAGCTCACCCTTCTACCTTTCACCCAGTCCCCACTTCTAAAATACTATACTAGAACGTGAAAGGTATTGCCTGGCTTACATTTTTTTTTTCCACTAAAATACAAAAAAACAAAGCCAAGCACACTCTTTCTTGAATCTTCATCCTAACATTTTAGTGACTGCATGTATCATAAATCCAACATACAGATCTCAGAAACAGAAATTTAGCCAAGGCCAGGAGCAAAGCCACAGCTTCAACTTCTGATTCTGTCCCATTATGTCACTCCCATCTTGCTACAATTTTAATGTTGTCATAAAGTTCAATAACTGGAATGTAGTATATCAATGCTCCTACCAACAACCTGGAAGAGTCCAAGTAAGATCTAGATTTCCTCCTAAAATTATATTAAAATGTCAAAAGAACAAGAATAGTGACTAGATTAACTATAGGACCAATATTTATTAAATAGTGAAAGAAAAATTAAGTCAACTTCTTTAGATATAATATTTTGTTAATAAACATGGATCTCAATACTCAAAATGAGTTAAGCCCATTAAAACCAAACAATAAAAATTCACACAAAGTTGGACATCTGTCACAAATTTCACTCTATTTATTAAAGACCAACAAGCAGGAATGTACTTACCCAGCTCTGGGGAGTGCAAGAATAACAACATCTTCCAACAAAGGGTCTTTTCCGGCTCATTAAGCTTTCTTTCCATTTTAAGGTTGCGGATCTGAAGACGGTAGGTCTAAAGCCACACTCACCCTAATAAATATTAAGGAAAAATAGAGTCTAAATGGCAAGAGAACTATACTTGTCTACTTGATCTCTAAAACAAAGATATTTCCATGAGAACAGAAAATTATGACATATTCTCTCTTGGTAGTATAATTATGTGTCTTATGTAGTGATTTTTCATTTATGGTTTTCCCTTTAAGGATTAACACTTGGAAGAAAGCTTGCCACATAAACAAAAGTTGATTACTTAAGAACAGTAACAGCTGCTAACAATCATTGCATATTCAATGCAGCATCTAAAATTTTAAAACTATAGGGGTCCATCAATGGATGAATTAATAAAGAAAATATGAAATACACTCTCTCTCTCAAAAAAAAAAAAAATATATATATATATATATGAATATATGAATATTATGCAGCCATTACAAAGAATGAAATTCTGTCACTTTCAGCAACCTGGATAAGCCTAGAGGACATTGTGTTAAGTGAAATGAGCCAGGCATAAAAAGACAAATACTGCATGTTCTCACTTATATGTGCAAGCTAAAAGAGCTAATCTCAAAGAAGCAGAGAGTACCGAGTGGTTACCAGGATGGAAAGGCTGGGGCAGGGGACAGTAAAGAAAAACTGATTAATAGGTACCTGTGTGTTGAAATAGTACACTGCATCCCATGAACATGCATAATTACTGTCACTTAAAAATTAAAAATTATAACTAACATCACTAATAAAAAATTTAAATAATGTAGATCAAAAAAACCAAAGTTGTAGAAGGTCAAAGGGACTCTGGCCA
The DNA here is from genome assembly GCF_001458135.2 of Marmota marmota marmota. Lineage (NCBI taxonomy): Eukaryota > Metazoa > Chordata > Mammalia > Rodentia > Sciuridae > Marmota > Marmota marmota. The sequence goes on from NW_025999999.1 coordinate 15,955,407, forward strand.
GGCTTCGCAGTGGACATGTGTAATCCCAACGTCTCATGAGGCTAAGGTACAGGATTGCAAGTTTGTGGTCAGCCTGGGGCAACTTTGCAAGATCCCAAAACAAAAACTAAAAAGGACTGGGGATATAGCTCCGTGGCAGAATACCCCTGGGTTCAAACCCCAGTACAAAAAAAAAAGTGGGGGGGGACTTTTGACAACAGGATAAACAAATTAGACTCCTGGATCCCTATGCTGGCAATCCACATTCCTCCCACAATAAAACCTCAGGCCTGACATAGCAAACATGTTGTTTTATGGTTTAGAATGTTTCATTTTAAATGGAAAACTTAAAAACACTTAATTATCTATCAAGAGAGTTTAATGCCTGATATTTAAATGATAGCTACATTTCTCAATTAGGGTCAAACCCTACTCTACTATTAAACTTTTTCTCTTTGAGTTCATTATTTACTCAAATCTCACTGCATAAATTTTTTTATTTTTTATTTTTATTTTTTGCTACTGGTGATTGAACCCAACCTACATCCCCAGCCCCCATTTTTTTTATTTTGAGACAGTGTCCTGATAAATAGCTGAGGTAGACCTCAAACTTGGAATCCTCCTGCCTCAGTCTCCCAAATACCTGGGATTATAGGCATCCACCACCATGTACATTTTCACTGTATAACATTCTTAAAAATAACTCAAAGAAAAACATCTTTTTATAAGGCAGATACTGTTTGAAATTATATTTAAAATATGCCATGTTATGTTAAAATAGAGAAAATAATAAAAGAATATGTAGGCTTTTTAGACTGGGTTTATACAATCTCCTATCTTTAATTTTTTAAATGTACTTCTGTTATAATATTTGTGCTTATTACATACAACTTATGGAAAGTAGATACCAAGAGAAGGAAAACAAAATCCTTTTAATTACACTACCCAAAATAACTACTAGGATCTTCCCTAGGCAAATGTTTTGCTTTTTAATATAATCAATGTATTTCAACTATTAAATTTTTTCTTTCATAATACCATAAAAAATGTTAAGTATTACTACACTTTGTAAACATAAATTCTAATAATTAGTTTCTGTAGTCATTAGTCTCTATTTTTATATTTTGTTGCTATCAATGTTTCTTTATTCATAAACAATACTGAAATGAGAATTCTTAGGTTGAATGCATTTATCTCTTTTCTTAAACTTACCAATTCCTCACTTGTGTGTTTGCAACGACCAAGGCTGTATTCTGATGAATTTGGCAGATAAGAAACATCTATTGTGCCAAGGCTCAATGCAGATTCATCCATGTCATAAAGTGTAGCTCCCAAATCATGTGCTAGAAAAATATACACCTTTTTAAAGAGGAATCTAGAAAATAAATACAAGAACTCAAAACTGACTTCTACATTATTTTGTTCCATAAAAGGGTATCCAATGAACTGGTGGGCTTCTTTGCTGAGTCAGGGTAAAAATTGCCCTTGATGTGTTTATATTTTCAGGCTGTCCTGACTGTTGCAGCAGGGAAGGATGGGGCATGGATCAACAATTGTATCCTAAGACTTCCTGAATACTGAATACACAGACTTTCTGAAAAGAACAGTTATGAACAGTTACTTGCAAGGGTAAATAAGAACTTACTACAAGTATGCAACAAATAATTATTTCATTTTATTTAATAATTGAATGGTTCCTGGGAGAACAAAGGCATGAGTTAGTTTTAATTAAACTTGTTACATGTATGCACACAAGATTTTTTAAAACTATAAGCTGGGAATTCTTACTCACACCTACCATGTAATGTAAAATGGATAAAGGCAATTATAGCACTTTTTAAGTTTCCCACTTAAACTAAAGTGAGCTTCTTAATTAAGAAGTGAGCGTCTTAATTTCTTATGATGCTTTAAAATAAATGTTTCCACTTTTAATACATTTACAAAGCTGTAAAGGAAAGACACCATTTAGGAATATCCAAATTATAAGTCTTCATCCTTTTCAACAAGGCTTTTCCTATCCTAAGGGAAAACATTCACTAATATTAACGTAAAATATAAAATTTTTCTAACTTAATATCTATTCCCTATTTTAGCTTTTAGCTACTCTCATCTGGCCTTACAGGATTCCCCCCAAAATCCTGAAAGATCACCTCCAGATAACAATATTCTTTAGAAGGCATATTCTGATTTCTTTACAACTCACATATATATTTGCTACAATTAGTATTATCCTCAAAATAACTACACATGCCCTTAACAATATAATGTATGGAACTATCTAAGGTAACAGGCCAGGGGAGAGAATAGTAAAGCAATGCACCTGGGATGAAAAATTCTTCTGTGATACAAAAGAAAAATTCAGCACTCAGCTATCAGTTTCCTCTGCAGAATGTTCACACAACCGGAGAACAAGCAGCTGCCTGAGAAAAGAAGTGATCAGGAGATGAGGAGAGGAAAAAGACTAGTGCTAATATGAAGTCCATGCTATGTTCCTCCTCCCTCCCCACTGGGTTTACCCAAGGTCAAGGAGTTAAAAAAAAAAAAAAAAAGGATCCTAAAGGCGTCTGGAGGCTAGGCTGAGGCGAGTCAACCAGAGAATCTGTAATGGACAGGGGCAGGATGGCCCGCTTTGATGTTTAAATCCCCCACTGCGTGCCATATGTGTGGATTTGGTCTCGTTAGTTAACTTCTATGCCGTCGTCTCGTCTCTCCATCTGGAAAATGGGAATAATACCATACCATCTAATTTGGGTTGCTAGAAAGACTGAATCACACACACAAAGCGTCCAGCACGGTGTGCGACACACAGTGACCACTCAATCACTGGTGGCTGCTGTTACCGGATTACCTCCAGTGCCAGCAGCTCTCTGAGCATCCCGGCTGCCTCAACGTCCGCACTTGACGGGATGGCAGGCGACCCCGGCCTCTTCAGCAGGTGCTTAGGGCACTGAGTGCATGAGGACTTTCTCCCCCGCAGGGACCCTGTGCCGCAGCCTGGTCTCCCAGGAAGAACTGTGCTGACCCCTCCCCGGCACGAGCCCGGCCCATTTCTCAGGGAGAACGCAGGAGCTGGGAGGAGGACGGGGTCTCAGACCTCCCGGAGACTGGCAAGCGTTGTGCTAGGTCCGGGGAGAGGGGCGACGACGCACCTGTCCCGAGGCTGGCGGCCGAGCAGCCTCTCGTAGCCCTCCCGCCCCAGCTGCTCCACCCCGCAGCTTGGCTCCAGCTGCTGCAGCTGCCTGCACTTCAAGTCTCAGCCAGAGCCTGCTGCAACGTCGCGCCCTGATGACGCGCCCGGCGCGCAGCAGTGACGTGATGGTGGGTGCTGCCCGCGGCCAGCGCCAGGGGGCGGGCCCGAGCGCTGCGGGCTGGCCCGAGGGCCTTACGCACGTGCTGTGACTGCGAGTGGCTCCAAGAGTGAGATCTGGACACGCGAGAGTCGAGCGTGCCTAAACAAATGGTTGCGCTGCCGGGGCTGTGAGTGTGTGAGAGTGTGTGTGTGAGTGTACACGTGCACGCACGCGCGCTCATCCAAATCAAGGAACTCAGCTAATCAGGGGACACCCCCAGCTGTTGGGAAGCGGGTGGGTTGTATGGTTTCATGTATGTGTGTGGGTGAACTGCCCTTTCTTGCAATTTGTAAGACTATGCAAAATTTAATTTGGGAGAGGCAGGGATTTGTAAAAGGCTACATTGTATAATTTCTGTGAGAATAGCTGAGCCTCTAAGAAGGAAAATGAAGAATGAAAAAAGAAAATAAACCTTGAAAGATACAAAGGCTCCATTCGGCAGAAAGATACATTTTTCCTTTTAAATGTATTGCACAGAGTGGTGAACATAGTATTACACTCCGAAGGATTTTCAAATATATGTTTCAAATGTTCTCACCACACACACACACACACACACACACACACACACAAATGGTAATATTTGAGGTGATAGTATGTTAATTAGCCTGATTTAATTACTTCCCATTGTATTCATAAATCATCACTTTGTGCCTCAAATATATATAACTGTGATTCGTCAATTTACTATTAAAATATTTTTTTAAAAGACAGCTTAAAGAAATCTGAAGCAAAATTTGGCTTACTTGAGTTGTTTAAACAAAATAACACTGAACAGGAAAAGGCTCTTTCACAATATTTGTCATGCCATTGGTAAAGCTAATGGTTATCAAGAGCATAGCAATTTAGAAAGAAAAAGATGACCTTTTACTTGCACTCAAGCAACAAACAACTAGAATCTGGAAGTGCAAAGATGATTAAGACATAGTCTCTGTCCTCAAGCCACTTGTCCCTCTTGCACACACAAGCTCTAATACTCAAATCTCTGTGCACATCAACCCCAATCAAAAAACATCCACAGCTCCCTAGAGTCCAAATGTCTGAACCTGGCATATTATGGCCTGCCCAGAGGGGGCCTCTACTTCTCCCACTGCTCTCCATCAGGACCCCCCTACCTCTCTGATGTTTCCTAAATAAGCCATGGGCACTGATGCTCCTCATTCCGCTCACACCATTCTACCCCAAATTCTATAATTCTTTCCTGAACTAATTCTCCAATCCTTCCCTTATCACGCCAACCTTCAATGATTACACTTCCTGTGAAACAAATCTCATAAGTTTACTCTGGCATATCTTGGGGTCTTTATCAATCTGTGTCAGATTTCCATAAGATTACAAATTAATCATGTCAATGATTTGCCTCAGTCTCCTAGTTAATATTATAATACTTTAGTATAATAAAGTGCTCAGTAAACACTTGTTGAAACTGAGCAACAAGAAAAACAAGAATTCCTCCTCTTGCATTCTCTGCTTCTATTTATAAATCTATCTGAAAATGCAAATATTATTCTCTTTTGAAACAACCTTTGAGGCTGGGGTTGTAGCTCAGCAGTAGAGCACTTGCCTTGCACATGTGGGGCACTGGGTTCGATCCTCAGCACCACATAAAAATAAACAAATAAAATAAAGACATGTTGTCCATCTACAACTACAAAAAAAATTTTTTAAAGAAACAACCCAAAGCAGCAGGAATGTGTATTCATATTTTTAAAATATTTCAATCTTTAGGTAAAAGACTCTGTTTTTATTCAACCCCAACTGTACCTTAGCAACAAGCTCAAGGCTAAATACTGTATATTAACTAGAATAAGATGAATTCTAATCCCATAATTTCATGGAATTTTATATGCCGATTATTGGTCCCTGAAAAAAGTGGGGGAGGAGAAAGAAAAGCCTTAGGGTTTGAATCATTGCTAAAAAGAAAGTAACACGAAATGGAGTAAAGAAAGCACCAGAGGAATTTCAAAATGTAAGCCAGAAGGGAAGATTGTCTTACCTAAAATTCCTTTGTAGGCCACTCTTCTGTAACAACCATTGCACAAGGGTGACTCTACTTGTAAATGTGGATTGTCATGCTAGGTGTTGCAGGTTACTTAATGAGAATTGTTTTGGAAACAGGTGACACCCTCAGCAATCTATTTTATCAACAGAACAATAATTTTATTGTAATCTAGTCTAGCCGGCCAATATGGAGCAGCAGGACTAAATTTATTTTCCTGCCTAAAACAACAACAACAAAAAAAAAACCAAACGGGTAAATATAAAACAATGGCTTTCAAACATTAGGCATCATGGATCTGTTTGAGACCACAGTCCCTAAGGGAAGGGAAACAAGTAAGCTGAATCCTATGATTGCCTTGGTTTATCACCTAGACAGTTTCCAGGCTGCAGAGAGGAGAATCCAGGAAAACCTCCTTCAATTAAGGAGATGGAACTGGGAGACCAGGCAGGCTATAGCAGCTGAAGCTGGAAGTAGAGTATCAGAGAAGAAAAAGAGAGAAGGAACCATGGAGATGTGCAGACTTTGCTCCAGCCTTTAGCTGACTAGCATATAGGCCGGGGAAGAACATATAAATGAGAAGAGAGAACCAATTGCCAAAGCTTACACAAAGCAGGGAATTATTCCTGTTTCCACAAGTCAGAGCATAAAGATACTCAGTGATCATACAGGACCACGAATAGTGCCCAACCTGGTATTTCGGCTGGGAAAAAAACCCTCATAATTCATGATGCAAATGGTCTTGCCTCAGTAGCAGGACAAAATTAACCGTGCAATAAGTGCTACTCTGATCCTAGTTAACAAATCATAACAGTCAGCCCCCAAAAGGTTCAAACTATTTCAAAGAGAAATCCAGAATAAAGAACACTTATAGGAAATCAAAAATATCCAGTACTCAACAAAGTAAAATTTACAGAGGCATCAAAATGAAATGACCAGGCATGCAAAAAGAAGCTTCTGCCTCCAGCCTAGTGAAGAGGGGTGAAAAGAATCAGTCAATTAAAAGAGTCCCAGGAATGACATAGATTATAGAATTAAGTAGATAAGGACATTTTGAAAATGATTATAACTATCTTCAATATGTTCAAGGAAATAGAGGAAAGACATTGAGTGAGCATGGTACATAAAAAAGAAAATATTTATTTAAATAGATCCAAACCAAACATCTAGAGATGATGAAATTAGCATCTGATATTTTTAACACACACATACACATTTGTATAGGATTAAGAGAAGATTAGACATTACCAAAAGAGAGTGAAGAACTTAAAAATGTCATGATAGAAACTATCTGAAATGAAACACTGAGGGAAGAAAATGAGCAAAAATAAAATTGAACAAAGTATCAGTTAACTCAGTATTACAAGCAATTGGTGTCCCTGGATGAAAGGGAAAATATGAGGTGAGAAAGATGAGGGAGAATAGAAAGAAATAATTGTCTAATGGAGGAAAACTTCTAAATATGATGAAAACTATAAATTCACAATGCAAGAAACTCAACAATGTAAGTAAAAACGAAGAAAAAACTCTGCCAAGGAATATCACCATCAAATTGCCTAAAGTCAGCAATAAAACCTTAAAAGCAGTCATGGATTTAAAAAGCCATTGTTGTATAGAAGAACAACAGATAAGAGTGACAGCAGACTTATCATCAGAAATAGGCAAACCAGAAAATAGTGGAGCAGTTTTTTATAGTACTGAATGAAAATAAATCAATATAAAATTCAGACACACACAAGGGCACACACACATACATACGTATGTATGTATGGATATATATGTATATAATTCGAAATAAGGCAAAGACATGTTTTGACACACAAACACTAAAATAAGTCATCACTGGAAGACTCCCCCTAAAAGAAATGTTAAAGTTAAAGAAAATGCTATTATATGAAAATCGGAATCTATACAAAGAATTTGAGATCTTAATAGATAAATATGAAAATAAATAATTTTCTTATTTTAAAAACATTTTATAAAAGACAAGTACAACAAAATTAAAAACAATTTCTTGTGAGGTTTTGTAACATTTTTAGAAATAAAATATATGACAATAACACAAAGTCTAAGAAAGATAGACAGTAGTAGAGAAGGGATTTGAGCTACACTGTTCTCATACTAAACCCATTCAACTCATTCTTGCCAATAACTGTCACTGTCTTCAACAGATTTCCTTCTAGAATGATCCAGACTCATGGATCAAAACTTATCCTGGCACACCTGTTCAAGTTGCTACAGATCCACATTTGTGTAGTAGCATTTCTCTGTAATAATCTTGTTAATTAATTTGACTTGTCAAAATCCAAATGGTTAAGTCAGTGTGATGGTTCTTAACGTAAAATATAACAATTAGTCTATCAAAATCTTTTAAAGGCAGTAGTCTGATTGATTTATCCTTTTTGGACCCATGTTCTTATCATCATCTTTTCTCTAATCTGCTTTATTTATGTAGTCAATAAAAATGAAACAGCTACTTCATGTCCATCACTCTGTAGATACCACATTGAACAATTGAACAAGACAGCATAGTCCCTTCCTCCACAGATTTTTTTGTCAGTTATTCTTTTTTTATTAGTTGTTTAAAACATTACAAAGCTCTTGACATATCATATTTCATACATTTGATTCAAGTGGGTTATGAACTCCCATTTTTACCCCGTATACAGATTGCAGAATCACATCAGTTACACATCCACGTTTTTACATACTGCCATACTAGTGTCTGTTGTATTCTGCTACCTTTCCTATCCTCTACTATCCCCCCTTCCCTCCCCTCCCCTCCCATCTTCTCTCTCTACCCCATCTACTGTAATTCATTTCTCTCTCTTGTTTTCCTCCACAGATTTTGCAGTCTCGCCTACTTACTTTACTCCTGCTTCATAATTATTTCCAAAAAGGTACAAAAACCAGCAGCAAGTTCTTCAGTCTATGGATTCTGGAATCCACTAGTTGATTTGGAGCAGTCTCTGAGAATTTACTGCCCCGTACCTATTCCTTGTCTCTGATTTTGTTCTGGGTGATCTCCTATCTAGCTCTGAGGAAAGAATGCGTGACGGTATCTAAGCCAATGGTGATCCTCTTTTTCCCTAATATTGCAGCTGTTTCTGTAGCCAGAACAGTCATATGACCCAGTTCTGGGCAAAGAGAAAGGCCAACTTGAAGACTTCTAGAACTTTTCTTTCCAAGTAAAAGGGAACAGACACGGCAGTCACTGACTGCTGCTTTCTCACTTTCTTCCCCTCTTGCTGTGTGACAATGACCATACCAACATCATCGATCATGCACCTCTGAATTTTATCCACTCTCTACCTATTTAAGCCACTAGAATCTGGTCTTCTGTGATTCTCATGCAAAAGCATTTCTAAATCATATTTAATTTTGAGCACAGATCTTACTGCCGGAATGACTCAAAAATATGAAAAAAATAAAGAGAAAGCTTAGAAATAGTTCCTGCCAACGCCATGCTGAGAGATGGCAATGCAAAGAAACCTTATCTTTTAGAAAGGACCTTAGACCAGAAGGGATTGGAACTTCTCTGGCTTTCTTTTACCATGTTTGTGGCAGAACAAAGGCTCCATTTTTTACTGAAAGCTGCTTCATCAGGAAATTTATTAGTATATTAAGCTTTAAAATAGAGATATCAAAGAATGATTGAAATATTAGGTGTGGTATTGAGTGAAAATGTCTATAACTGCACCCCATACTTGGACTGCAAATTGGACAACCCATGTTACTTACACACACACACACACACACACACACATCAATCAGTATATATACCAATATGTGTATTGGTGTGTGTGTGTGTGTGTGTATAATCATAAATCAAATTTGAACAATTCTAATTTGAATAGTTCAGAACAGTAAATAATGAATATCCTGCCCACTATAGAAAGCAGAACCATTCACAATCCTGCACCATGAAGAGTGTGCCCAACCTATAAGCCCAAACAACTACTCACTCAGCCTTGAGTTATTGCTCTCATGCTACAATATGTGATATTTTCTCTTACATATCTATTTTCTCCCAAGTCCTAAAGTACATAGAACTGTGGCTTATAATAGTATAAACTTCCTGGGCAAACAAAACGGAAGATGAGGAAATTTCCCTCGTACCAAAGCCAGTTGTGGTAAGACATAATGTCCAAAGAATGAACCCAACCACATCTAACTCATGTGCACACTGGGACAGGAGGCCCCTGTGAAGAGGCAGGTTGGAGCAACAGTCCCTCAAGGTGGTCATCAAATATCCCCAAGTCAAGCAGGAAGGGCTCCTCAGACTTCGGGGAGATCTGTGCTGGCACCACCTGCCAGATGGGGTATATAATGAGGCTCACCTCCCAGGAAGGAAGCACAGCAGGAACTGGGCAGAACTCTGGGCTTCTAGCTACCAGTGGTGCCTCAGGCAGGGTATGGATTTAGGGCAATTAAGAAACTAGCTAATATATCTTTTTTCTTAATCTGTTATCTCATTCTTAAGGAATGAAAGCCATTTTCCCTTGTTTCAGGAGTGTAGCTAGGCTCCTTTGCTTTAAATCCAAAAGTCCATTAAGCCCTTGAGGGAGCTTGAGTACTTGCAAATAACAACCATTTTGTGATAGAAAACCAAAAAATGAGAAATTGTTTGCCTGGGGTCAGTAGCCTTTGTTTGGCCCTGAAGTCAAAAGAGATTGCTGTCTGAGAAGCAGGTAGGAATCTGCATGGCCTAGACCTGAAGAAGGGGACAGGGCTGAGGAGTAGTTGTGGTTTGGATGTGAGATCCCTCACATGTGAAGTAGGGCCTTCCCTGGATCTACCTAGCTCACAGTAGCTAGGTATTCCATCGAGAGACTGGAGCTTCATGTGTCTGGCAGGGCCCTGGCAAGGAGCAGTGATGAAGACCAGCCTGAACAGAGCCAAACCTGGGGCAAGGGGCAGGGGGCAGACTCCCAAATTATCACTACTGGATAACTAGGGAAACTTGACAAGAGGTATTTAAAGACAGATTGATTCAACAACATTCACCCATTCCCAACACTCTGACCAAGAGCCTGATCCATACCAGGCACCTTGCTAATTTCTGAAGATACAAGGATGAAGATTATGCATGGACCCTGCCCTTGTGGAATTGATAGTCTGATGGCCTATGGCGTGTAGAAATGGACAGCTGGAAGAAAGATGGGGACAAGTAAGAAAAAGAAGAAAAGTGCTAAACAAGGACTTCAAACAGCCTCTGTCAGAGAGAATAGCAGAGGTCACTGACCTTAAAGTGGTGAGGAAGGGCCTCTCCATGGAAGGAGTCCGGAGAAGGACTCTCAAAGAAGCCAACAGACATGCCAAAGCCCAGAGGATGAACAGAGCTTGGCAGAGAGTGAGAATTGAGCAAAGACCAGGATAACTGGAGTTGAATAAAAGGAAAAGTAGCAGAGGGAGGAAGGGGAAAGCCAAGGTAGATCAGATAAAGCAGGACTTGTAAAGCCACAGTAAGAAGTTCATAAAAAATAAAACTGTAGCATGTGACATAAAGGTCATGGAGGGATATGCATAGCCTTTACTTTGTAAGATTAGATAAGAAGGAATCAGGGAACAGAAGCTTCTTCATCAGTCTGGAAGGAGAAGTGGACAGTGATTCAGGGGCCTACCTAGGGTCAGCCCTGGGGCAACTGGCAACAGAGAATGTAGGCAGAAAGGAAGTCCATTTGGTGAGCAACCCTTTATCCACCACTTAGCATGTGCCAAGCACTATTGTAAGTAATTTATAGGCATCATCTCAAGCAAGCCTTTGTCAGCCAGGAGCACGCAGAAAAACAGAGCCCATGCCAAACAGCTCAGCTGAGGGATTCTAATCAGAGAACCATTGAAAAAGGTCATGGAAGAGATGAAAGGACACAAGGGGATCATGAGGCAACCCAGAGATAGCAACAACCCGAGATCACTCTCCCCCCTTGGGTTACAATGACAAAGCCAAATGGGACAAAGGACAGGGAACTGTCCAGGAGGAACCTAAACCTCAAAGTCATGTCCTGAGAAAGAGGGGTCTACCCTCTTTCTGCCCTCCTACTACTGATCCACCCTTCCTATTGATCAAAACAAGCATCAAGGGAGCCTGAGGCATGAGTTTATAGGGTCACCCCCGCCCCCAGACATACAGTAGAGCAGGGAAGATTGGAGAGTGGGTCAGGAGGCAAAGAGGCAAACCCGGAACCATCCTTCCAACAGCCCTATGGATTACCAACTATTGGTACTCCCAGTTTTCAGATTGGGAAACTGAGGAACCTGGAAAGTTCCCATGAATCTAGCTAGTGGCAGAATGCCAGTCTGAATTTAGATCAATGTGATTGTGGAGCACAAGCTCATAGTGATATGTCATTTGGCCAGCCTACGAGGGAGCCTGCTAGTTAGGGCTGAGCTGGAAGATCCTAAACCTAAAGAAACAGACCACACTGCGAAGACTCATTCTCCTGAGGAGCCGAGGGCACTAACATACAGAGGACAGTGGCTCAAGAACTGAGCTACTAGCAGCCAGTCCTCCTAGCAGAATGCCTGCGAACTCTGTGAAGGCTAGGCCTCCAGCTCACCTGTTTCCAATCCCAGGTCTGCTTCTGGCTAGCCATTTGGAGAAGATATTTAATCTGAGTCCCAGTGTTCTCATTCTGAAAATAGATTTGCTAATATCCATTTACTTATTGGGTTATTTTGAGATAAAAGAGAATAACCTACATCAAATAATTAGCACAGTACCTGCACATGGTAAGATTTGCTAAATGATAGCTATTACTGTCACTGCTGTTAGAATTTGCTATGGATGCTGCCATAGTGTTTTTGGCATCCCTCAGGGCTAGGCTGCCAAGACCCTATGCTTGGAAAACTCACTTCTTGTAGAAACTTTGGGGGGGGGGGAATGAGAATCCTATTCTTTTGAGTTTGAATCCTGGCAAACATTTTATCCTAAAACCATTGAAACTCACACAAACCCTTAAGGGAGTTTCTGGGAAGCACATCTGTAGATCAGTTAGGATGGGCTAGGTTATGATTCAGTAACAAACATCTCTGAGTTTTAAGAAAACAAAGTTTATTTCTTGCAGATGCTATGGGTTAATGACAGATTATTATTTTTTAATATTCATTTATTTTAGTTGTACCTTTGTTTTTATTTATTTTTTTTATGTGGTGCTGAGGATCAAACCCAGGACCTCGCACATACTAAGCGACCTCTACCGCTGAGCCACAACCCCAGAGCCAACATTATAGCGGCTCTGTTTATGAAGGTCATTGAGGGAACCAGACTGAAAGAAGCAACATGTTGACATGTCCTCTGTGGTTGCCAAGGCTGTGAAAAGGGAATATAGTGAACTCTGCACTTGCTCTTAATCTATATATCACTTCCACTCACATTTCACCAGCTAAAGTAATCATGTAAAGCAAGTGGGTAAGGAATTATAATCCTACCATTCTGTATCCTGTCTACAATTCATAATAAAATAAGTAAACATTTATGAACAGCACTTATGACTATCAGAACAACCTCAGGGACACTTTCAGGAATCCTGAGGGAAAGCAAAGGCCCTAATCTAAAAGGAAAAGATTTAGGAATTTCTATCAAGCCAGGCTACTCTGTATGATATCATGAGAGTTTTCTTCATTGTGCTCAGGAGGATTGCATCACTGAAGACAGCGTGTCACTTAGCAAGACTTTTGTTCCTAAATATTGCTTAGGACCACATCCCTGAAAATCACCATGGGTTCTTGGAAGATATCGTCTAAGATGGTTGGTGGAGCCAAGATGCTGACACAAATGGTACAGAAAACTAAGTATCTTGTCTTCTGGAAGAGAAACCCTCACATAACCCTAACCCTAACTTCTAACCTAGAAGTCAGTGGCCAGAACTTTCCTATTGTTGTATAAGCCGATGTGAAATTATTGGGTATTGACATTTTACTGAGCAAGTCCAAGCTCTGAGTATCAGGGGCAAGGTCTTTCCTTGACTTTCACGATCCATGCCCTCCTGTGTTTCTTTCTACCCACCTAGATGTTTTGTTTTCTTGGCATCTTTTACTGGCTCCAGGTCCTCCTTCATTCTCACCCTATTCTCTCTCCCTAGCACATGGGAAACTCGGGAAATTTTCCCATATCCCTTCTGGATCTTTTCCCACATTCAATCCAGAATAACTCAGCAATTTTACCTTATAAATCGCTCTAAGCCCTGCATCCACTCATTTCCCTCTCCACCTGCACTCTTATCCAAACCGCCATCTTTCCCAGGAGGCAAAATGCTTACTCTGTGTGCACCTCATGTCTAGTTCTGACACCCTTCCACACATGCCCTACCGCTTGTCAGCTGGCACAGTTGAAAATGCAGCATGGACCATGCCAAACACCCCCACCTCTCTTCCTCCTCCCCACTCCAACTGATTAAAATCCTTACAATTGCTCCTTACAGATTTTAGGACAAACTCTGAAGTCTTAAACATGGTCTTTAATGCCTAGCACAGTCTGCTCCACCCTCATCTCCTTCTACACACCCTTTCTCTGACTTTAGCCACCCTACCTTGCTTTCAGTTCCTCAGGAAACAGAGGTCTGTCCTTCCCTTGCACAGGCTGCTTTCTTTGCTTACAAGGGTCTCTCCAACTATTTCCCTTCTTGTCTCCAATCCATGCTTTCAAACACCACTCAAATCTCACTTCTTCCTGAAAACCTCTGTTGACTCTTCAGACGAAGTTGGGCCCCAAGTCATAAGCTTCTCTCTCATAGAATTTATCACAGTTACCATTAAAGCTCTTGGTTGTAGAATTAATCATTCTGTAGCAGTGTCCACTATATGCTTTGAATATAGCCATTGCTGCTTTGCCACTGCAACTTATATTTTAAATGGACATGTTTCTTTCTCTTCCTCTCTCCCTGATTCTCCCTAATCTTCCTTCCCCATCCTAGGCAAAGTTATCTGTCCCTAAGTACACACTCATCATAGGAATGAAGTGATGCAGACTTTGGGGATGGTTCTAAAAGATCTCAGAAATGACTATCTCCCAAATTAACAAGTGAATTATAACCCCAACAGAGAACATGTGGAATGTAGCCTTTGAGTTACCTCTTTAAGAGCCCCCTGTTCTGGTTGATGGGCAGAATCACAGCCTTTGGGACAGGAGTCCCCTGTGTTCTCCTTCACTAGAAAAGCAATTACCCCCCTCCCCCCGCGCCAGCAAGGTAGACGGAACTGTGACCACCCACAGAACAGGCCCAGCGGCCTGCTGAGGGGCAGAGCCGCCCCCTACCCCACCTCACCCCCACACCTGCCAGGTAGGCAGAACTGTGACCACCGACAGAAAAGGCCCAGTGGCCCGCGGAGGGGCAGAGCTGCCAACCACTCCTGCAAGGTAGGC
>NW_025999999.1:15972596-16008168 GCF_001458135.2 Marmota marmota marmota
GGTCTATTCCCTAAAGACCTAAAAAGAGCATGCTACAGGGACACTGCTACATCGATGTTCATAGCAGCACAATTCACAATAGCAAGACTGTGGAACCAACCTAGATGCCCTTCAATAGACGAATGGATAAAAAAAATGTGGCATTTATACACAATGGAGTATTACTCTGCATTAAAAAATGACAAAATCATAGAATTTACAGGGAAATGGATGGCATTAGAGCAGATTATGCTAAGTGAAGCTAGCCAATCCCTAAAAAACAAATGCCAAATGTCTTCTTTGATATATAGAGAGTAACTAAGAACAGAGTAGGGTCGAAGAGCATGAGAAGAAGATTAACATTAAACAGGGATGAGAGGTGGGAGGGAAAGGGAGAGAGAAGGGAAATTGCATGGAAATGGAAGGAGACCCTCAGGGTTATACAAAAGTACATACAAGAGGAAATGAGGGGAAAGGGAAAAATAATACAAGGGGGACAAATGAATGACAGTAGAGGGGGCAGAGAGAGAAGAGGGGAGGGGAGGGGAGGGGAGGGGGGATAGTAGAGGATAGGAAAGGCAGCAGAACACAACAGACACTAGTATGGCAATATGTAAATCAATGGATGTGTAACTGATGTGATTCTGCAATCTGTATATGGGGTAAAAATGGGAGCTCATAACCCACTTGAATCAAAGGGTGAAATATGATATATCAAGAACTATGTAATGTTTTGAATAACCAACAATAAAAAATTTTAAAAAAAAGCAATTACCTTTTTCACTTTTCTCAAAACCGTATCCTTGGTATTGAATTCGCATCAGGGACAAGGACCAAGGTTTTGGCAACAATTCTACAACTCTCCCTCTTAAATGTCGTTCTTGATTTCCCCCATTCCCTTCCCCTGCATTCCTAGCATGGAATCGTGCCTTGATCAATAACAAAACAGATGTTCAATATCTGTTTGTCAAATGTCTAAAATACAACTACATAATGAAGAAGAATATGGAAGGTATTTACAACTGCCAACTTGCCTGACCAAGGGTAGTATTCAAGGAGGGATATGTAAATCACAGAATTGGGGGACTCAGGACCTTGTGAATCTTGGGGTGGTCATATAGCCAAGCCTGACAAAGGAAGGCATCAGATTTCCCAGGTGTCCTCTACTCCCATCCACTCCCTGGGTCAGAATCAAGGGGACAGCATTAACTGTGAAGGAGAATAGCAGCCCAGATCTCTGGTGATGGCCAGCAACACATGGTGGGGATGCACTCTGTGTGACTGCCACCATGGAGAAGAATGCCTCAGTGTCAACTGGGCAGCACAGAAGCTGGAGGAAGCACACACGTGCCCGCAGACTTGAAGGAAGGAATTTGAAAACACTTGAAAGAAAGACCTGGAGGGGTTGGAGATGTGGCTCAAGCGGTAGCGCGCTCGCCTGGTATGCGTGCGGCCCAGGTTCAATCCTCAGCACCACATACAAACAAAGACGTTGTGTCTGCCGAGAACTAAAAAATAAATATTAAAAAATTCTCTCTCTCTCTCTTAAAAAAAAAAAAAGAAAGAGCTGGATATGCCTGGGGACAGGCTTTTTTAAAAAACCTTTCCTCCCTCAGGATCAGTCTCTTTTTAAAAGGAAAAAAAATAATCTAAGACAGGACTACGGAGAGTTCAAAGCCAGCCTCAGCAATGCCAAGGTGCTAAGTAACTCAGTGAGACCCTGTCTCTAAATAAAATACAAAATAGGGCTGGGATGTGGCTCAGTGGTCAAGTGCCCCTAAGTTCAATCCCTGGTAGAAAGAAAGAAAGAAAGAGAGAAAGGAAGGAAGGAAGGAAGGAAGGAAGGAAGGAAGGAAGGAAGGAAGGAAGGAAGGAAGGAAATATCTAAATGCAAAGTAAACTAGAACCTCAGTCATTCACCATTCAGTCTAATTAGTAGAAAGATTAACCTAAATTCAACTAAGGCTCACTTCTAGAATACTTTTGACAAAATTTAATTCTATTACTTTCAAGGGCATATAGAGGACCAAAGATTTTCTTTTAGAAAATGTATTCTCTTGAGTGTTCTAAACACATTCTGTATAACTGCCTTTGACTTTTAACATACAAATTTCCCCAAAGAAAATATCTCCAAAGTAAAAATTTTTATCAATCCAGTTCCAATTATCTAAATTGCCTGATATAAAACAAAACCTGAATATAAAGTCAAAACTCAGTTGACTGAGGTTTAACCATGTCTATTCTAGCAGGCATTCATCATCATCCTACAGAAATAATCTCCACCTGAAAGTAAGAATGAGAGAACAGGCTCTCCGTAACCCAGACCCTGGGGTGCAATTTCTTCTCTAGCTTCCTCCTGCACACCACTATTTGGATGGATTGTGGAGCTTGATCCCTCGCTGTGTTAGGATGAATGACACATGCATTGCATTCCCACTGCACGTCTAGGTGCAATGTGAGATGGTAAAACATTGTAGTTAATTTTTTCCAGAGGCTCTCAATTTTGGCCAATGTTCCTACTTCATCTCTAAAACCACTGGATACACATAAATTACACACACGAATTAGAGAATTCCTAGTAATTACTATAGGCAATGGAGGTGTTAAGTAAATATTAATATCAGTAATGTTGATTTTTCTCTAGGTGAGTTATAGGTGACATCCTTAGAAAACAGTCCATCTAAATTTCTAGGTCACCTGCTCATTAGCTGTTGAATAAACACAATTCTAGGCAAAGAGTAAATTATATCTAAAGCCCCATCAAGGGAGTAAATCCTGGAATGCATGAAACTTTAACCTCCCAGAGATAAGGTTTAGTTGAATTTCAGCTTTACAGACATGCCTAATGTACCCAGAGTAAATTTATTTTCATAGTGATAAAGGCTAGAAAAATAAAGTTACTCTGTTGATTAGTAGCCTCATTTTTTTAACTACAGTAACTCAGCCAAATTCTAATTAAGCAGAGCTGGGATCTGGCTCCCCTCTGCATATGACCTGGTAAATTCTCTTATTCACAAAACCAGAGGTAGCATGTCTAGGAATCCAGTTAATAATTAGGCATGTGCTTCAAGTTTACAACATGGGTACTGTTCAGACACGTCCAAATGATAATTATTCTGAACCACTAATTACAGCTCGACAAACTGCATCATCCACAAATGTGAAGGGTCTTGTAATGCTGTATGTGAACTCGATTCATGGTTTTCATCTCTCTGTGCCCCATTTTTCTCATCTATAAAACAAAGCTAATAACAGTACCTATCTTATAGTATTATAAGGATTAAAAGTTAAGATATGTAAGGCACTGAGAGGGTGCCTGGGTCACATGGTAGATACTCTGTGACACTTGCAATTAGCATAAGAGTTCTTGGAATAATGTCTAGGAGGAAGGTTTTATTTGATCCAGATATTAGTACCATTTCACGGATAATTGATAAAGGGGGTATTTTTAAATCATAGTATTCCCTAGCTTTAACCCCAACATTTTTCTTTCCAATTATAAACTTGCATAGAATTTTTCTTTGATAACTACACTATTGACTAAGTCAGTAAAGCCGGTAAAGCAGTAGTTCCTAACTTTCTGGCCTCAAAGAATGTGATCTGATGAAACTCCAGAATTTTTTCCAGGAAAATCACAGTTTAGGGCTGGTGTTCACAGTTTAGGTCTGGTGTCCTTTACCCACAGTGAGATGATCTGTGGCTACCTGGGGCCAGGCTGAAAAATAGTTCTGGGAGTCCCAGCACTGGTTTTAAAAGATTGAAATTTTTTTTAACCCTTTCTTCTGGTATCCTGATATCTTTGCACACCAGAGGCAGTGCCTCTTGGCATCTTCAACTTAGCTCCTGACAGTTCAGACCCTTATCATGCAACTGCATAAATGCTTGCACATATAGAATCTCTTTGATATACTTAACCCCTGACAGACCAACTTCAATGTCAAGATTGTGTAATAATCCAGGCTGCACGGAAGGAGGAGCAGCAGATGACCATGACCCTGGCCCACCGTGTGGTAGGAGCAGAGTGACCCTCATGCATGGTAGGAGCTGTGCCCCATCTACCAATATGTAGGGTGACTTCCCCTGCAGCTTTCCAGCTAGTGACAACAGCCAGAACCTACAAGACCATCATCCAGGTTCCTGTAGGCAAAGTACTGGTAGCCTGCAGGGACATTACAAGATTATAAGGTAGAAACTGTAATGCCTGGAATCCACACTGCTAGAGAGGAAGACACATGGACAATATGAAGAAACAAGGGGAGAAAGTGCCCAAAACAACCCAAGCTGATACAATAATTCCATTGGCAGCACAGTAGATGAAATGTCACAGAAGAAGTTCAGAATGTACATAATTAAAATGATATGAAAGGGGCTGGGGTTGTGGCTCAGCAGTATAGTAACTGCCTTTCATGTGTGAGGCATTGGTTTCAATCCTCAGCACCACATAAAAATAAACAAAATAAAGGTATTGTGTCCATCTATAATATATATATATATGATATGCAAAGAATGAATTAAGAGAGCAAATACTAGCAAAAATCGACTGCTCCAACAAAGAGAAAAGAGAGGATATACAGTTAGCAAAAGAATATGTCAAGAAAGAGATAGACTTTGAAAAATAAAACAGAAATCCTTGAAATGAAGGAAACAATAAACCAAATAAAAAAATTCAATAGAAAATATCAACCACAGACTAGATCACTTGGAACACAGAACCTCAGGCAATGAAGACAAAATATATAATCTTGGAAAAAAAGTTGATCATATAGTGTAGATGGTAAGAAACCACAAACAGAAGGTCCAAGAATTATGGGACAATATGAAAAGACCAAATCTAAGAATTATCAAGATAGAGGAAGGCACAAGACAAAAGGAATGCATAATCTCTTCAATGAAATAATATCAGAAAATTCCCAAACATGAAGAATGAATTGTAAAATCAAATACAAGAGGCTTATAGAACACCAAATGTACAAAATTACAACAGATCTACACCAAGGTACATTATAATGAAAATGCCTAGCATACAGAATAAGGATAGAATTTTAAAGGCCACAAGAGAAAAATTTCAGATTATATATAGGGGGAAACCAATTCAGATTGCAGCAGATTTCTCAACCCAGACCATCAAAGCCAGGAGATCCTAGAACAACATATACCAAGCTCTGAAAGTAAAAGGATGCCAACCCAGAATCTTATATCCAGCAAAATTAAGCTTCAGATTTGATGATAAAATAAAAACCTTCCATGACAAACAAAAATTAAAAGAATTTACAATGAGAAAGCCTGCACTAAAGAATAGTCTCAGCAAAATATTCCATGAGGGGGAAATGAAAAACAACAATGAAAATCAGCAAAGGGAGGAACTGCACTAAAGGAAAATCCTCTCAAAGGAGAAACCAACTCAAGTTAGAAACCAAAAATAAACCAAAATGAACAGGAATCCCAACTGTGTCTCGATTATAATCCTGAATGTCAATGGCCTAAACTCATCAATTAAACGACATAGACTGGCAGATTGGATTTTTTTTTTAAAAATCCAACAATATGCTGCCTTCAAAAGACTCATGTCATAGGAAGACATCCACAGACTGAAGGTGAAAGGATGGGGAAAAACATACCACTCACATGGGCCATGAAAACAAGGAGGGGTTTCCATTCTAATATCAGATAAAGTGGACTTCAAATCAAAGTAAGTCAGAAGAGATAAAAAAGGACATTTCATACTGCTTAAGGGAACCATACATCAACAAGACATAGCAATCATAAATATCTATACCTCAAACAATGGAGAATCTACATATATCAAACAAAACCTCAATTTCAAGAAGCAAATAGATCACAACACAGTAATACTGGGTGACTTTAACATACCTTTCTCACCACTGGATAGATCTTCCAAACAAAAACTAAACAAAGAAACTAAAGAACTCAATAATACAATCAATGATTTAGACTTAATAGTGTTTCATCCATCATCAAGCAAATACACCTTCTTCTCAGCAGCACATGGATCCTTCTCTAAATTACACCATGTATTATGTCACAAAGCAACTCTCAGCAAATACAAAAAAATAGAGATACTACCCTGTATTCTATCAGATAAGAATAGAATGAAACTAGAAATCAATGATGAAATAAAAAAGAAGCTACTTCAACACCTGGAGTCTAAATAATATGATATTAAATGAGCAGTGGATATCAGAAGACATCAGGAAGGAGATAAAAAAATTCTTAGAGGTAAATGAGAACACCGATGCAACATATCAAAATTTATGGGACACTATGAAGGCAGTACTAAGAGGAAAGTTCATTGCATGGAGTTCATTCCTTAAAAGAAGAAAAAGTCAACAAATAAATGATCTAACATTACATCTCCAAGTCCTAGAAAAAGAATAAATCAACACCAAAAGTAGAAGAAGACAGGAAATAATTAAAATCAGAGCCAAAATTAATGAAATTGGAACAAAAAAAATTCAAAAAATTGGCAAAACAAAAAGTTTGTTCTTTGAAAAAATAAATAAAATTATTTATATGACAAACTCATAGCCACGCTAATGAAGAGAAGAAGAGAGAAAATGCAAATTACTAAAATTCGTGAAGAAAAAGGAAATATCACAACAGACACTTAGAAACTATTTGAAAAATTTATACTCCAATAAAAAATAGAAAATCTTGATGACCCCCACAAATTTCTAGAAATATATGATCTACCCAATCTGAATCAGGAAAACATATACAATTTAAACAGATCAATGTTAAGCAAGGAAACAGAAGATGCCATCAAAAGCCAACCAACCAAGAAAAGCCCAGGACTGGACAGATTCTCAGCCGTGTTCTACAGGACCTTTAAAAAAGAACTAATACCAATACTCCTCAAGTTATTTCATGAAATATAAAAGGAGGGAACCCTTCCAAATTCATTCTATGAGGCTAGCATCACCCTGTTACCAAAACCAGACAAAGACACATCAAGGAAAGAAATCTTCAGAC
This sequence comes from Marmota marmota marmota, assembly GCF_001458135.2. Lineage (NCBI taxonomy): Eukaryota > Metazoa > Chordata > Mammalia > Rodentia > Sciuridae > Marmota > Marmota marmota. Next base: position 15,979,566 of record NW_025999999.1, read on the forward strand.
GAATATCTCTAATGAAAATAGACACAAAAGTTCTCAATAAAATCCTGGCCAATTGCATATAAAAACATATTAAAAAGATAGTGCACCACGATCAAGTGGGGTTTATGCCAGGATGCAAGGTTGGTTCAACAAACAGAAATCAATAAATGTAATACACATCACATTGATAGACTTAAAGACAAGACATTATCTCAATAGATGCTGAAAGAGCATTCAATAAAATATAGCACCTCTTCATGTTCAAAACACTAGAAAAACTAGGAATAGTAGGATCATACTTCAACATTTTGAGAACTATCTATGCTAAGTCCAAGGCCAATATCATTCTAAATGGAGAAAAATTGGAAGCATTCCCTCTAGAAACTGGAACAAGACGGGGATGCCCTCTTTCACCACTTCTATTCAACATAGTACTTGAAATTCTAGCCAGAGCAATCAAGACAGAAAAAAGAAATTAAAGGGATATGCATAGAAAAAGAAGAATTCAAACTATTATCATTTGCCAATTACATTATTCTATATTTAGAAGATCCAAAAAATTCCACCAGAAAACTTCTAGAACTAATAAATGAATCCAGCAATGAAGCAGGATATAAAATCAATACCCATAAATCAAATGCATTTCTATACATGTGATGAGTCCACTGAAAGAGAAATTAGAAAAACTATCCCATTCAAAATAGCCTCAAAAAATATAAAATATAAAATACTTACAAAAGAGGTGAAATACCTCTACAATGAAAACTACAGAACACTAAAGAAGGAAATTGAAGAAGACCTTAGAAGATGGAAAGATCTCCCATGCTCTTGGATAGGCAGAGTTAATATTGTCAAAATGGCCATACTTCTAAAACTGTTATACAGATTTAATGCAATTCCTATTTAAATCCCAATGACATTCTTCATAGAACTAGAAAAAGCAATCATGAAATTCATCTGGAAAAATAAGAGACCAAAGCAATCCTTAGCAAGAAGAGTAAAGCAGAAGGCATCACAATGCCAGACCTTAAATTATACTATAGAACAATAGTAACAAAAACAGCATGGTATTGGAACCAAAATAGACATGTAGACTAGTGGTACAGAATAGATGACACAGAGACCAACTCCCATGAATACGGTTATCTCATACTAGACAAAGGCACCAAAAACTTACATTGGATGAATGATAGCCTCTTCAATAAATGGTGCTGGGAGAACTGGAAATCCATATGTAGCAAAATGAAATTAAACCTCTATCTCTCACCATGCACAAAACTCAAATTAGATCAAGGACCTAGGAATTAGACCAGAGACCCTGTACCTAATAGAAGAAAAAGTAGGCCCAAATCTTCATCATGTCGAATTAGGCCCCAACTTCCTTAACAAGACTCCTAAAGCACAAGAAATAAAATCAAGAATCAATAAATGGGGTGGATTCAAATTAAAAAGCTTCTTCTCAGCAAATGAAACAACCATTGAGGTGAAGAGAGAGCCTACAGTATGGGAGCAGATTTTTACCACACACACATTAGATAGAGCAGTAATCTCCAGGATATTTAAAGAACTCAAAAGACTTAATAGCAAACAAACAAACAACTCAATCAATAAATGGGCCAAGGAACTGAATAGACACTTCTCAGAAGATATACAAGCGATCAACAAATATATAAAAAAAAAGTGTTTAACATTTTTAGTTATTAGAAAAATGTAAATAAGACTACTCTAAGATTTCATCTCATGCCAGTCGGAATGGCAGTTATCAAAACACAAGCAATAATAAGTGTTGGAGAGGATGTGAGAAAATGTAGACTCATAGATTGCTGGTGGGACTACAAATTGGTGCAACCATTTCAGAAAACAGTGTGGAGATTCCTTAGAAAACTTAGAATGGAACCACCATTTGACCCAGCTATCCCACTCCTCAGTCTATACCGAGAAAGAACTTAAAATAAACATACTACAGTGACATAGCCACATTGATATTTATAGCAGTTGAATTCACAAAAGCTAAACTGTGAAACCAACCTAGATGCCCATCAATAGATGAATGGATAAAGAAACTGTGATATATATTCACAATGGAATATTACTCAGCATTAAAAGAGGATAAAATTATTGCATTTGCAGGTAAATGGATGGAATTGGAGAATATTATATTTATAAAAGTAAGTCAATCCCGAAAAACTAAAGCTGAATGCTTTCTCTGATTAGTGGATGCTGATCTATGATGGGAGGAGGGCATGGGAAGAATGGAGGAACTTGGGATTGGGCAAAGGGGAGGATAGGGAGGGGTTATGGGGGGAGGAAAAATGGTGGAGTGAGATGGACATCATTACCCTAGGTACATGTATGATTGCCAGAATGGTGCATCTCTACACCGTGTACAAGAGAATTAAAATGCTGCACTGTATTTGTGTACGATGAATTGAAATGCATTCTTCTGTCATGTACAACTAAGTAGAACTAATAATAATAATAATAATAATAATAATAAAATATTGTATAATAATCTAGGGAAAAAACACTTAAAGGTCAGATTGTGTTACAATAAACCCCCTTTCTCTTAAACAGGTTTATCCCTATAGGTGGCCCATGCAGTTAAGATCTCTCTGCTCAATGGACTACCAATAATATCAACACAGCACAGCCCATGTCTTAAAAAGCCAGTAACATAAAAAAAAAACAGGTGAGAGAGGATCACCAAAACCAGGGCTGACAGATGGGAACCTTTAAAACAGACAGAACTGCATGTACAAATTTCTCTTACTTTCTTTACCTATGACAGACCAACTCCAACTGCAAATTGTATAATAATCTAGAAAGCTATGTAAAAGTCAGATCATTACAGTAAAACATTATCTTAGACACTTAAAGTTGGCCCCTTCTTCAGCCCCCTTTACCTCTGACAGGCCAACTCCAATTGCAAGATTGTATATAAAAGAAACAGAGAAAAACAACCAGAGAGGAGCCCCCAAACCATGGCCAACAGATAGGAACCCTTAAATTGATCAGCCAAGATCTTTCCTAAGAGACTACTCATAGAATCAATGCAGTACTGGCCATGTCTTAAAAGGGGCAGTAGCAGATACAAACAAACCAGGCAACCAGAGGGAATTCCCAAGCCCAAGGTCAACAAACAGATGAGAACCTAGAACAGGTCAGAAGGGAGCACATATCCCCAGGTTCTCGGGTCCCACTTAACCATGACGCCTACACCACTGGCTCCAGAGATGTCCCCAGAAAGAGGAACTAGGTGTATCAAATCAAGGGTCTCGGCATGCACACCGAGGGACTTACCAAATGGCCAAGGATGTCTTGACTTTCCTGAGTTCAGTTTCCTCTTTCTCAAATAGAGCAACTGATGGAGCAACTTGTGTAGTTCAGGGAGNGTACCAGGATTGAACTCAGGGGCACTTGACTACTGAGCCACATCCCCAGCCCTATTTTGTATTTTATCCTTTCTCACTGAGTTGCTTTGTATCTCACTTTTTTGAACTCGAGATGCTCCTGCCTCAGCTTCCCAAGCTGCTGGGGTTACAGGCATGCTCTGCGCCACCTGGCTGGATCTTGTCTAAAGCAAGATGAGGCAGAAACACACATTTACACATTGTAAGGGAAGAATTAATTATTACTGAGCTAAGTACTTCTGCTCTGGTTGTGGGAGCAGGATACATGAGGCAGTGGGGATAAAACTCATGCCTTGTGTGTGCTACGCAAGTGACCTACCACTAAGCTACATCCCCCATTCTGCTTCTGCTGTGGTTTGAATGGAAGTCCCCTGGGCTTATGCAGGAGTTTAGTCTTCCAAGTCATATGTTCATTGAATTAAAAGGGTGAAAACTTGATCCAACCATGGTATTTAAAGGTGGAGCTTTTGGGAGTGATTAGAATTAGACAAAATCAGCATCACAGCCCCTGGACTGAACTGTAGATAATTAGGCCCCTTTTCTTTATAACATAATCCTGCCTTAGGTATTTTGTTATAGTGATAGAAAACTGACTACTATGTACTTCCAACAAAGGGGTTTGAGGATGATGAAGATAATGGAGGAGGAAGATGAAGAGGATACAAAGAAAAGGACAAAGGTTGGTAAAACAAAGATACAGTTTTACCTCAAGTGAACCAAGTATGCAGTAGTGCTTTGCCACGGTGGAGACTCTGAGGCCATTATTAGCAATGCTAGAGGCAGTTAGAGTAACTGATGGTATCAGAGGCCTTCTTTTAAACCTCAAACAGGTAACATATTATCACTATGGCTCTTCACGCCTGTTCAATGATTTGGACATAAAAGAAATGCTAATTATGGAAATGAGCCATGAATTCAGAGTGACCGCAGGAACAAAATGTTGATCTGACTGGTGTTATGTGGCTGGAAATTTATTGGAGGTTTTAAGATCATGTGAACTGATTTCCACCTTAAGTGCTCTACCTGAAGGAGCATTAAAGGCTCCTGATAAGGAAGAATTTCAAAGAGCTAATAGCACAGGCCAAAAGATCAGTCAAGTGAATTTGAGGGATTGTGAAGAAAAAGGCCCCGTGAGGTAGCTGAGCGCAGCAGGGCCACGTGATGGGCTTCCTGCTGCCAAGAGCTGCCACCTTGACTGGGCTCTCAGGCACCTCTGCTCGTTCCTGTTTCCATGGGTGACCAAGGAGGAAGAGTAATCCTACCACCAAGGAAAGTGGCAGAGTGAGGCCCAGGACCGAGTTTCATGCCCCTGATTCTGAGGAACACCCCCTCCCAGGGCCACAAACTCTGACCTGCTCTCAGACCCACCTCCTCCTCTCCCTCAATCCCCGACCATTGCCTCCTCCCTCTCTGCCCTAGGCCCCGAGGCCGTCGGACTGTTCCTGGGCCATCCCAAGCTCATCCCTGGCCCAGTGCCTCTGTGTTGATGGTCCCTCCTGCCAGGAACATTCCTTCTCTTAGATGTTTGTGGGACCGATTCATTCTTATTTTTAGCTCTTAGATCCAGTGGACTCTCTCTCCCCTGCCTTGTCCCTTTCTCCTAAATCACTCTATTTTATTTATAGCACTTAACACTATCTGAAAATAACCTGTTGATTTCTCTTCCGGTCCTTGCCTGATGGAAGGTGAGCTCCGTGAGAACAGAAGCTTTCTGAGGTCATTCCCTGCTAGAGACCCAGGCCAAGCAGAGGAAGCACTAGATACGCGTTTGTGCATTTGTTAGCTGGAGGGATGAATGGTCGCCATCACAGCTGCCATTTTTTGTGAGCAGGTGATCTGTGCCAGGCACAGGGCTGTAGGTTTGTAATGAATGCTGTCTCACTGAGATCTTGGCAATCCAAGGGAGGTATTTATTCATTATTCCTGTGCTGCTGATTAGGTTTCACAGAAAAGTTATGTCACTTTCCCAATGTCACAGTTAACAAGAAACCAAGACCTGATTTGAACCCAGGAGTGTCCGACTCCAACACTCATGCTCTAAATCAGGAGTCGGCATATTTTTAGTAAAAATTTGGGCTTTGCAGGCCCTCTGGACTCTGCCACAAACACTTGATCCTATGGCAGTGTGAAGGAGGCCAGAGGCAGTACATGAGAAAATTGCTGGGACTGTGTGCTAATAAAACTTTATTTTCCAAACAGGTGGTGGGCAGGAGTTGGCCCTGGGGACAGAGCCGGCCGATTCCTCCTTTCAGTTTTCATTCTATACATAATATCCCAGGAAGAAGTTAAAAATGGGGAGGATAGAGGATTTAAAAAAAAAAAAAAAGCATTAAATGTGCTCTGCACATGGTGAACTGCCTTTGAATAGTTTACTATTAAGCTAAAGAGACAAAATAGAAGAGGGGGTTCTGATAGGAATTATGACTCCACTGATTCAATAACCTTTTGACCGAATTATAACCATCAGTCTGGACTTCAGTAGAGTTTAATTCAAATAACTTATTCCATTTTAACCAAGGTTCCATTTATATTTAAAATTTATATTTAAAATTACACATGATCTCACCAGCCAACATCCTAATAAACCTGCATAAACTCCATCCCAAGAAGGCCCCAAGTAGCATTGAAGGAGAAAGCACACGAAGTCACCGTGGGAAGCCCGGTGCTTCGGGCTCTCCCTCTCCAGAAAATTCATGAGTTCTTGGCCAGAGGTGTGAGGCAGATCATGAATCAGGTCTGGGTCAGCCCAGAAAAATGGCTTGCAATGGAACTGGGAATGTGAATATTAATTGTGCTGTGTGTTGATTGAGAGTGACTCTTGAGACTGGGTATCAGCAGGAAAGCAGAAGACCACCTCCCCAGTCCCTTGGGTGCAGGCGGGGAGGCAAGAGCTGAACAGGGAGAAGGTGGGAGACCAAGGGGCAAAGGAGATGGTTTTTAGAGTGCTTGGCTATGTGTAAGCAATGGGCTAGTGTGGACCAGCCTCCTCTGGGCACTATGCTTGGAGAGAGACTGAATTTCCTGTATGTGTGTATGTGGGGGGGATCACACATGTGGTATGTAGCAGGATGTACAGCAGGGTTTGGGGTCCTGGGTGGGTGTGGGAGGGGGGTCTGGGTTGTGTGGTGTGTGTAACAGTCTCTTCTTCCTGCTCCATCTAGCTAAGAGGGAAAATTAGAAACTTCCTTTCCCCAGGTAGCCCTAGTAACTAGACACATATTAGAGAATAGAGAATATTCTCATTGCTCTCTTACCCTGAAAGAAGGGTCCCACTGGAAAGAGCCACCAACCAAGATTACCTCTGCAAACTGCACGTGGTTCTTAAGTCTCATTTTTTTAAACTTCTGTCAATTTGCTAAATATGACCTTTAAATGTTTGAGCAGGAAGGCAGCCTGAGCATGGAAGAAATAGTATCTGTTGGTAACTCTAGAGATCCAGTACCTGTCCCAGCTCTAACATTAACTAGCATTGAGAACCTGGGACGCTTCTCCGTCTCTTCCTCTTTCTGATCCTATTTCTTTTTTCTTTCTTTCTCCCTCTACCCTGTGCCCCTTTCACAGTATGGGAATTTAATCTAGGGCCTTACACATGCCAGGAAAATTTTGTACCACTAAGGTACATCCTCAGCTTTTTTTTTTTTTTAAGACAACATCTCACTAAGTGAGGTTGGCCTCAAACCTGAGATCCTCCAGCCTCAACCTCCCAAGTTGCTAGATAGTCCAAGCATATGCCATGGTCCTGGCCTCAGCCTGTTTCTTTATGAAAAAGAAACTTTTTGTAGTCTGTTAGACATCTGTTATATGTATTAGGGTTGATAGCTAATATTTAAGATGATGTACCTTCATGGATTTCTGTTAAGCTCTTGGTTATCTAGCAGGACTGTGGTAGATACTGTGTGCTCTCTGTGTATTCTATTACTGGATTCTCACAACTTCCCAACCAGTTGAAAAGAGGTCATAAGATAGGCCCTTATGACCTCAGACTTCTCAGATAGGGTGGACAGCTGAAATTCAGGAGGGAGACACAAGCTTCCCCATGGAAATAGTTGGCAGAGCTCGGATTGAAAACACAGCCTAATTTTTTAAGAATATATTCTTCACATTCCTTGCAACCCTAGTCAAGTCTTGGCCTGAAAGGAAAAAGCAGTTTCAAACTCCACACCTTGGACTTCCCAGTTGGCTACAACATCCCCCACCTTGCCAGTTTATCAAATACCTCCTCTTCTAGGGAGGCCCTGGCTGGCACAGCAGCTGCCGTGCACATCCAAGGCATGGACTTTGCCGGAGAGACACTTAGAGCCCAGGGGACATGATAAAACTCCTGGCCCATCTGTGCCCTACAAGGAACAACGCTGATAATGCACATAGTAGGCGTTCCCTTGTCCTTGGCTTCTTTTTGTCTTCGTGGTACACAGCAAACAGACCAAAGGATGGGATTTGCAAGGCTCTGGTTGCTGGAGAATCCCCTTCAGGGGTGGCCCACATCAACCATCTGACACAAAAGATTTGGGATCTCTCTCCAAAACAAACAGTGGGGGGTGGGGGTTTAAGAGGAGGTATCAGTGCCGACCTAGCCAGGAAGAGGGCAGGGGGCAGGCGGAATAAGATGGGTAGATGGGTAGAGATGGCAGAGCAAAGCTGGCAAGTTAACTGTTTTCATAGATTGTATTCCCTCAGCTGTGGGAGAAAAGAAGAAGGGGGAAAAATGAGCACGTTTAACATTAGTGAATCTCTAGTAGGATCTAGTTGCTTTCCTATACACTGAGCACTAGGTCTTGTCAATAATGTGTAAAGGTGATTTTTTTTTTTTTTTGGCAGCACTGGGGATAGAACCCAGGGCTTCACTCACCCTAGGCAAATGCTGTACCACTGAGCTACCCCCCCAACATATACACACACTGATGTCTCACAGATGAGGAAACCAAAGATACAATCCAGTAAAAATCCAGAGATTCTACTTGTTTTCAGTTCTTCTCCTGGCCTGTGCCCTAATATAGATTTTCATGGAAAAGATGGCATTTTCTCAATAAGATATATGTAAATAGATATTTAAGCTGCAAAATTTAATACAGTGTCTAATATAGAGTAGAAAGTTAATAAAATAGGAGGCATTAACATCTCTTAATGTATTTTCTTAAACCGAGGTAGGTATCATCTGATTCCAAAGTTCTTGACTAGAGGGTGATTTTGCCATTTGGAACTGTCTGGATATATTTTTGGTTATCACAAGGGAGAGGACAGGTCCTATTGGCATCCAGTGGATATAGGCCAGGATACTGCTCAATATCCTACCATGCACAATATAGTCTCACAATAAAGAATTACCTGCTCCTTAATGTTCATAGTGCCAGAGGTTGAGAGATTCTGACCCGAATGCAATACATTCTACAAATGAAGAAACCCAGATCCAGACAAAGTGATTTGCCTGGGGCCTCACATCTGGATGATGGCACAGTCATGATGAGAAACATACCAAAGCCTTCTACAATGTGCTTGCCATGACTCAAGCTGCTAACAAGACAGAGAGTTGCCTGCTAGAAGAGGGGTGAGCTCAGCAGGAAAGATCAGGCTACCATAAGGGCCCAGGCAAACCATGCACAATTATGTAAGTCTGAATGGACCAAGCCTGTGGCTCTCCAGTCCTGGACCAGCTCTGCATAAGCAGCCGTAGTAGGTTCCAGGGGATTAGGCCACCAAGACTAGGAACATGGAGCTCTCACCTGGAGGCCTTTGCTGCCTACAAGCTTCATCCTCCCCCCTTTCTTCTTCTTAGGGTTGCAAACCAAACAAATGTAGCCAATAAGTTTTAATAACTAAATTGGGAAGCTAAAATATGAACAATTATACATCATATTATGTCACAGTAAAAACTGCCAGAAATTCTCTGGCAGTTCTCTGGTTCTCTCTAAATGTATTCGTCATTTGCATTATCAGCATCACCAACAACCATTTTTGGCCTCATTTGTGCAAAGGAATGGACCAGGTCCCAGGAAAGAGAGGGGCAGAGAGAGAAGACAATGTGTCAATACCATGCAGGAGGCGTGTCTGGCCTCATGAAGCTCTCAGTCTAAGCATGAGATATTTTCTTTGCAGTTACCATCACAGAGCAAAGCCAACATTGCAAATGTGGGCAAAATAAAACCTTCCTTGCAGATACATATCTAAGCTTAGCAAGACTTGCTTATTTTAAACAACTTCTAACATAGAAACCTCCAACTATAGCTCAAGAACTTGGACTTCACCACTTAGATGATTGGGTTGGCCTTGCCCGGTAGATATTTTCTCTTATCCACCAAGCATTGTGGAATTCCAATGTCCTAGACCCTAACTTTTTTTTTTTTAAGACAAGGTTTCTCTACATTGCCCAGGCTCGTCTCCAACTCTGGGCTCAATGGATCCTCCCACTTGAGCCTCCCGCATAGCTGGGACTACAAGCATGAGACACCACCCAACTCTTCCTGACAATATTGAAAGTACCAGAATAGCCAGATGTGTTCTGAGATGTCCTGTAACACAGCAGTTCCCATGACCCATGACCCTAAGATTCCCTAACCTAGGCAGATAGAAAGAGGGCCCTACATCTTGGCTGCCCCAAGCCAGGGTATGGCATCTTTTACAGCAGTCTCTAAGCATCTAAGTGGAAGCTGGTGACCTGAGTTAACGCTACTCTGAAGTTCAAATTTAATCTTGAAATAGCAATGAAAAATTAAACATCCTGATAACCCTGAGTACGAATGGCTTTTATTTCCATTGCAACTGCTCTCTGAGATGGATAATTCCCTTTTAGATTTTCATTACTCTGGCCCAGAAAGCAGATACTTGAGGCATTAAACATACAGGAGCCTGTGACACCAAGAGAACAACAGATTCTATTTAAGGACTTGGCTGCCACAGTTAGCTATGTATCTTAGGGAAATGAGTAGAATTTGAATCTATCAGCCTTACGACTACTGAGTGGGAAATCAGAAACTATGAAAGACATCGCAAAGGCAAGTTGGGTTTGGACATGGGGGTTAGCTTCAGTGATAAGCTGATTGTTAGCCAAGACTGTTCAGACTCTGAGCTATCTCAATGCAATAAAGAAGGGAGACCAACTTTGAAATTCTGCCCATTGTATTAAACTAAACATAAATTGTCAATTGGCAAACACAATCACTTGATAAAAGAAAGAAGTGCTTTAACATCCCAACAAGCAGAAAAGATAGACTCTTGAAATAAAGGGAAATTCCTCAAATTGATTATGTATAGCTGTCTTAAAAACTTGCAACTTGCTAGAGGTAGAGGTGCACGCTTATAATCCCAGCAGCTAGGGAGGCTGAGGTAGGAAGATCAGAGGTTCAAAGCCAATCTCAGCAACTTAGAGAGACCCTGTCTCAAAATTAAAAATTTTAAAAGGGCTGAAGATGTGGCTCAGTGGTTAAGCATTCCTGGGTTCAATCCCTGGTACCAAAAGAAAAAAAAGAAACTGGCAACTTTATCCTTAGATCTTATGTCACCCTAAACTGGAAAAACACTCGACAGACTAGCAGCCATGCCATCTAAAATGTTGTACCAGGAGTGTTGAGGAACCACTGGGGCTGGCTGGAGAATAAATTAGGTTTGAGACCCAGTGGGAATGAGAAGGTATTCCAGGACAAGGGCAAGGACAGGGAGAGTTGAGGGGATAGGACTGGGTAATTAAACAGGCCATTGAGTGTAACATTACAGAGAGGGGAGTGTGGTCAGGGAGAGGTGCAGGGCACTCACAGGGCAACCCTGTCACCCCATCCCTTCGATTGGGCTGTGAGTAGCAATTGTGCCTTATTGTAGACTCACAGAGCTAATTAGAGGTAGAGATGGTGGTGTAGCAAGGGGACACTGAAGGAGCCATGCCAAAGCACCAGGGACACACGGTATTGCTTCACAGACCCAGGGGATCTGAACATCAGAGGGCACATTCTCTATCACCTAGCAGTGCGTGCTGTTCTGCCTGGTGTGGGCAGTGTTCCCACCCTACCTACCAGGCTCCCCGGAGCATCACCCTGCAAGATAATTAAATGCACCCCAGGAGAGCTTGATGGGGTCCAGGCTGCTGCAAAAAACTCAGCTCCTCTTCTGTGTTCCCTGCAGAGGTCTGGGTGGGAGCAGTGCAGGGAGAGGAGCCAGCCTCCCGCTGCATCCTGGTCCCTGAGTTTCTCATTGCCAAGTCTTAGCAGAGCTCTTGCTCCCAGGGCTTCCCATTTTCCCAGGCCCTTGTTCTCACAGTCACTTAATTGTAATTGACTCAAGAAACAAACAGACAGTGTTGCCAGCAGCTTTGAGGGTTAAGTTCCACAGCAACCACCCCTCCCCCACAGAGAAAGTCCAGCCCATTGGGAAATGGATGCCCCAGTCTTTCAAGATCCCATAGGGTACTTTTTGTTTGTTTGTTGTTTTGTTTTGTTTGCCAACCTGGTTTCTGGCAGGAGGTTGAATCCCAATACACAGCCGCACTTGCCACTTGACGTGAGCTGTGCAGGGCCCTGGTGAAGGCCAAGGGCAAAGCTCCCTAGGCAAGTCCCCTGGGGGAAAGGGTGCCTGCCTGCTGCTGGAGAGCCCAGGAATGATGATGGGGAGTTCCCATTAGTGTGGCTCAGCATGACACCCGGATCCCCATTCCATATCTGAAACGCTCCTGGCAGTTGGAGAGCTTGACCCCACCAATGTGGGGTTAGCAAAGCTATGGTTCCTGGATCAGAATGGAAGTGGTGCGCTTTCCATTGCAATCTACTATCATTTTCCTCTTCTGACCTGGGGTGGGAGTTTCCTTGGGATATAATTTCCTATTCAAAACAGTCTCTTTGGAAATGTTCTTGGTCTGGTGGGGTATGTGTGTGTGGTACATACGCCACCAGACCAAGAGCATTTCCAAGTGGAACTGAACCCAGGGGTGCTCTACCATGGAGCCACATCCCCATCCCTTTTTATTTTGAAATGATCTCATTAAGTTGCTGAGGCTGACCTTGAACTTGTGATACTCCTGCCTCAGCCTCCAGAATCACTGGGATTACAGGCATAAGCCGTGGCACCTGGCTCAGCCTAGTGTTCTACTGTGGCACATCCCCATTCTCTTCTCAATGTCCAATCCTGGGCGTCCCCCCTTCAACAGAGAGTCTTCCAATCCAGAATATAAGTGGAGAAGAGTTGTGTGCCAGGAAATCTCAACCCCACTACCTGTCTTCCCAAATTATTTTTCCACTGGGGCATCACTGACTGACAATAGTGTCCCTGGGAGGTCCCCCTAAACCCTGTGCTCTGCAAGTAATTGGCAGGAAATTCCCAGAGAGAGCTGAGGCAAGAGTGAGGCCCAAGGTGGAGAAGAGGAGCTGGAGAAAGAGCTGATATGCTCTGGAGGTCAAGGGATCAGGGTCCCCCACAGGCAAGGTGGAAGACAACTGAAGATGCTAACATTGCTGTCCTTTCAGGAGCCTGAGGCTAATCATCTCCTTTCATCACTCATTCCCATCTAAGCCTTCCCACCACCTTCCAGGGCCTGTGGCTTTGTCTGGAAAAAATGCTAACCAGTTCTTTACAAGAGCTGTCATTACCGCCCTGGCCTGAGAGCTCACAAAAGACACTGTGGGCAGCGGCAAAGGGAACACGGTGCTCCTGGGGGAGGCTGAGTGGGCAGCCGTGCGCACACTCATGGGCAGCCAAGGAACCACGGGCGCATCTCCAAACCCTCAGTTCCCTGCTCACCTCCCAGTCTTCCTGTACTGAGAATTAGGCCAGCAGAGAACAATGCCCAGGTGGGTTATTCACCCAAGCTGCACACACAGGACTCGGGGAGGAAGGACACAGTTCCTGCCAAGGCACAAAGGGTTTTTTCATGAGAGTAGAGATCCCAGAGAAATGGATGTCACTTCCCAGTAGGGGAAGGAGGAAGGAGGTGCTGGACAAAAGGAGAAGAGGCCAGTTCTTCCCCCTGGGCCCAGGCTTGCTCCATCAGCAGAAACAGTGAGAGAAGCCCTAAGCAGGGAGTCATGTGGCTCTCTCCTGCCCTGTGCTGGGGATCACGTGGTGCCCGGGATGGGCAACTCAGGCTTAGCGATCATTCAGGACAACCCCTTCATCTTGTTCTCAGACTCGGAGCCCCAGAGAAAGCAGGTCACTGGCCAGGCTGGCACACGCTGTGCCCCTGCTGTATTCTGCTAGAGGTGGGGCGGTAGGTGCTCAACTGCTTTTGTTCACCATGAAGCCTTGTCTTGACTGGCTCCTGCCCCCATCTGAATCAAGCTCTTTGTGCTTTTTCTCCTGACAGAGGGAATGACCTACTTATTTGTGTGATACTCTTAATACCCGTCGCCAATTCAGCTGTAACTTCCACAGGGCAAATGCTTTCTCTGCCTTACATGCAGTAGGTACAACCACAGAATCTCTATTCTCAAAGTCACTCCGGGAGAGAAGTATCACACCCATTTCACAGATGAAGAAAGTAGGGTCTTGAGCATTTAGATAATAAGTAGATAAGCCAGGACTCAGCTGTGGGTCCAAGTGGCCCTTTTCTCCATGCTCTGTCACTAATAAAAAAAAAAAAAATGACAGTCTGATGAGAGCCCCTTAAACTGGGCAGTTTCACCAAAGCTTTTATAAATATAACCATTCCCTGAGAGAGGAAGAGGAGGAAGGTGTCCCTTTAGGATTGAGGGCCACTTAGACCAGGGTCACCATGAAGGCAGGCACCTGGTCTGGCTGAGGCAGGCACAAGTGTGCACCCTCAAGCACCAGCAGCCAGCACAGGTGCTATCTCTGGGGTCTGGGCAGGACCACTACAGGGAAGCAGTCCCCACTCAGTGACTAAGGAGGCAGACACAGGGGCAGGAATACCTGTATGACAGGAATACAGAAGGGACCAGTCACCAGGATGCACTGGGTCCAAGGTTAAGGGTCTCCTGTAAGCCCTGCTACATGGAAAGGGCAAGGGTTTTCAGGCTAGACCAGTCTGATCCTGGGTCTCAGCTCTAGCGCTTACCAGCTTGGGCCAGTCATTTCTGCTCTCTTTGTCTAGGTTTGTGATCTAATGCAGACAGTGGTGCTAACCTGCCCTCTACATCTTAGGGAGGATAAGTGAGATCCACCAGAGCACAGCATGTGCCTGAGACACAGTGAGCTCCCAGGCAATGCTAGTTGCCTTAAGCCTTTCCTTCAAGAGCAGATTTGAAGCCTCCAGGGGTCTTAGGAGACATTGTGGGATCTTACAGCTGGCTACAAAGGCAGGAGAGAGGCCCATGGGGAAGGGGATGGAGCTGAGCATTGAATGCATCTCAGGTAAGGATCCCACTCACCAGCACAGCCTCCCATGTGAGTTCCCAGTCTGGCAAGTGGCTGGCGCTCATAGGCTCAGCTGAGGTCTCACCCAGCATGTGAGAGAGTCACCATGTTCCCATCATTAGCCTGTGATCATTCATTTGTTTTTCATTGGCTCATTCAGCCCCAGTGGCACTTTGAAAGCGTAGGCTCTGAGGTCTGCCATTTACTATGCTAACTTACAGTTTGATTATCCATTAAATGGGTTGATACCAACTTGCAGTGGGAATTGAGTCAAGAAGAGTGCTGAGAAAGGAGAAGGCACTCCATCGATGTTAGCTGTTATAACCAGTAAAAGTCTACTGCTGTCAGACACTGCTGGGCTGCCAGGGCCTGGCTAGCAAGTGAGACATGATCTCTGCCTTCACAGAGCTGCCAGTCTAGTGCGGGTAATGGGTCAGAAACTCAGGATCACAAGGCAACATAGTAGTGGTCCAGTAAGGGGAGTTCAGGGGATCCTAACCTCATAGCAGAGAAATAGATTCACTCAGAGAGAGAGCTGATTAGTCTCTTGACCTGGCCAGACCTGGATACAGAGGAGTAGGGAGAACAATCCAAGCAGAAAGGATAAAATGAGATGCAGCATCCAGGCAATGCTAGTTTCCAGCATCTGACTGTGGTGGGTGAAAAGAACTGAAGGAATGCCCATACAGCCAGATGGAGAGGGAGAAGGGTGAGGGAGGTGGCAGAAGCAGGCAGGACCCAGACCATCCAGATGGTGACAGAGGGAGGAAATGCTCCAAAGAGCAGAGAAGATTGAGGTCCAGGAGGTGGAACCCACGGCAGTGACTTGTCCCCCCCACCACCTCCCAGCATGTTTCTTAAAATCATGAAGGGGAGGGGGATTCACTCTGATGAACTTCTTGGACCTATTACTCTGATAATCTTAGCAAGTCCAATGGGACTCCATGGAGAAAACTCCCTGGGAATCTGCAGAATGGTGAGAAGGAAAAAAATTCCTCCATCCAAGGAGCACCACATGGGACAGAGCCATGGTTTCCTCCCACTGTAGCTGACAAACTAGGGACAACCTGGATACAAACGCTTGAGAATTAAGACAATACAGTGGAAATCCCTGGGGATGAAGACAGTCAACAGAACTAAGAGAAGGAAATGCTTTTGGCATGGTAATCTCTTAACCTACAAAGATGGGGGAAATCCGTTTTAAGAACACCAATATACCATAAAAGCGCTCTTTCCCACCAGAGTTTTAAACACTAAAATAAAATTGTTTTCTGTGTGTTTACATCATATCCTCTCCTCCCCAGCCACCTCCAGCCAAAACTAGTAGAAAGACAAAGTCCATCTTTCAACTTCATTCCAGATAGTTAAATTCCTTCCATTCCTGGACGCCCAACATGGAACCCGGCTTTTACCTGTAGCAGGAAGTTCTTTGGCACAAAGCTGTCTGCCCAATCCAAGCTCAGAAACCCCCACTGAGTTGGGGATATGGTGGAGATAGAAGTGGAATCCACACATCAAAAGCAAATCTTAAGCAAAGTGGTTAAAAAAAAAAAACTCAGAAGTGAGGTGCTGGACTCTCCTCCCATATCTCAAGAATGGATAGAAGAATTTGTTTCACCCTGCAAAGCCTTTGAAGGTCATGTCCCAATTGCAAATCAGATTCAATGGTGTTTCAAACTAAAGCAACTGGACTTTTTTTTCTTATAAGTATCCAAATTTCTCTCTAGGGTTTGGGTTTCTGAGACAGAGTGAGGGATTACATGGAAGCCCAAAAAGTAGCTAGACTTCAGGAAGAATGTTATGGGGAGCAAACACATGTAGATGTGAGAACTACAAAATGGACATCCTTCAACCTCTCACAAGCTACAAACAAGTCATGACCAGGAGCCACCTTTGTCCTTCCATAGAATTCCAAGGCTCTGAATTCTCTTTCCTTCAACCTGCTTCCTCCACCTGTGTTCCCCTCTCCTGTGTTCCACTTCACTCCCAGCCCTCCATCCAACCCCCACCTCCAATGTCAGGACATCTTAGGAAATGGGCTCTCCACTCCCAAATTCTTTAAATACCTGTATTCTCAACTTCTGGCATTTGAGGAATTCTTTCCAACCAGTGGATTCACAGAGCTGACCCAGGCTCTGGAGAAGATAGCCCCCAGGCTGTGGATGAATTAAAAGCTCCTCCTTGGCATCCTGTTGTCTTGTTCACAGGACTCCGGGTGCTCTGCAGTAACCTCAGATAAAGCTCCCTGGCCCCAGTAAATACTCCCAGCTCAGTTTTGAAACACCATGGGAGGAGGAAGGCCGTTTCATCAAATAATAACCAGCTGAAGATAAGGCCTGCTAGGCTGAGCGTAGCCAGCCAATCACATGCTTCCAACTGACCACAAGGCCAGAAAGACCGAGGCTTCTGGAGTGAGTTTCAGGGCTTGTTATAATTTAATGATGCAGGGGGTGGTGTCTTCTTGGCATTGCCTGGTGGGCATTTTTCAAATGGGGAGTCAAGCTCCAGGCTCAGTAACCTCATTCTCACTGGCAGCGCCTGGCCCAGAGGCTGCAGCTAGCATCCTGAGCTGCCCCTTGACGCTCTAGGCTCCCAGCCTGGCTCCTTCCAATTTTCCAAGGGTTCTCACTGCAGGCAGAAAGGGACGCTGGAGTGGAGCTGACCCATGCTGAGGTCATCATATTTAACACCAAATGTGCAGCTCCATGACCATGACCCTGTTGTAGAAACCCCAGGGACTGGCTCTCACATGTTGGAAAGGCTTTATGTGCCATTTCTTGTTTGTAGCGACTTTCCTATGTGTAGTGTTACTTTAGGCTTCTGTAGTTCATCCTTTCCAACTGTACTTCCTTTCCAAAGCTGTCATTGTTCATCTAGGCTGGAAGAGCTGTTATGAAGACAGTAGGTTCTGGGGACTTGGCAGGCCTGGAGGTGGCTCTGTGTCTTGCCAATTCTATTATCTACGGTTAATACAGGAGAAAACCCCAGATCCCCAGTAGGCTGCTACAGGCCCCAAGAAGCTGTAAATAAACCCTAAGTTGGTATATTAGAGCTCAATATTTAAAGGAACCTAAGAACACTTTTGTTATATAAATAATTTTCAACATTTGTTTCACACTTCTTATAGTAGAGACTATGTTCATCACTAGAGGCACAAAGTGAGTCAAACCTGCCGTGGCTCCCTGCCCTCATGGAAAAGACCACAGCACAGGAAGGAGGAGGTAAAGGGGTCTTTGGTGCAGTGGAACCAAGGCAGAGGCCAATGAAGGGGGCAGGTCATGAAGTTATGGCCTGTCCAAAGAGAACAAGGCTGCAGTAGTGGACAGGAAGTGAACCAAGTCAGAGAGCTGAGCCTAACTAAACATTCTCCTAGAGAACTCCCTGCAGGGCTAGCACTGGGGAAAAAAGGAAAAGAAACATCAGAGTTGTTTCTAAATCCTTTTTAAAAAATGTATAATAGCTCATTGAGATATAATTTACATACCATACAATTCACCCATTTGAAGCGAATCATTCCATGCTTTCTAATTTATTCAAAGAATTGTGCAGCCATCAGCAGAATCAATTTTAGAATATTTTCAAAAAGAATATTAAGAAAAAAGAAATCCCTTTCCCATTGGCACTCACTCCCCATCCCTCTCTCCTATTATCAACCCCCCACCCTGAACAAATTTTTTTCTCCAGCTCTAGGCAACTTGATATTACTTTGTGTCCTTGTGAATTTGCCTATTCTGGATATTTCATGTAAATGGAACATAAATAATGAATTTCTGACTAGCTTCTTTCACTTACCAGGGTTTTTTAAAAACTTTATTTTATTTATTAATTAATTTAATTTTTTGTGGTGCTGAGGATCAAACCCAATGCCTCACATGTGCTAGGCAAGTGAGCTACCACTGAGCTACAAACCCAGTCCACTTACCAGGTTTTCAAGGTTCACTTTTTTCCTTTTTTATTGCTGAAAAATGTTCCTTTGTATGAACATGCCATAATTTGTTTATCCCCTCACCCCCTGATCAACATTTGACTCATTTAGACTTTTTTGCTTCTATGAATAGTGATGTAAGGAATGTTCACGGACTCTCCTCCATTTTATGCACAAATTCAGCATCCCACGGCAAAGAAACAAGAAAGAAAGCAAGCAGGTGAGAGAGCTAGCTAGCCAAGAAGTGCCTTTTCTCCAGCCGGGAATCATCATAGCATAGAGGTTGCTGAGCCTGACATTGGCACATAAAGCACAGTTGCACTTTGAATCTTCCCCACAACCACAGTAAGAGGAAGGTTTCTCTTTTTCTTGACATTTCAAAGAGAAGGTCATGGAAAATCAGTAAGTTTGAATAGTTTGCTAAAACCTACCAGGTTAGGAATTGAAGCTGGAAGTAAGTCCTAAGGACTTTCTATGCCAGCTCTGCTCACACAGGACAGCTTTTTATTGACAGATGCAGGCTTGGCTTTCAGGATGCTAGTTCAAGGAGAGAAAATAAGAAGAAAGAAAGTTTTAAAAGGACGAGTAGGCCAACAAGTAGTTGTTATTGCTGACATTTTAAAATGTTCACATAAGGCTCAGAAAGATTCTATATTGCATCTAAAGGCACAGGGCTGATAAGCTGGCCATTGACGGTCATTCAAAGGCAGGTCAGCCTGAGTCCCAGAGTCAGGGCAGACTGGCTCTCTTTCTTCCTAGCAATTGACCGAGGGCAGTTGCCTCTCCAGGTGTCTTGGTTCTTTAGTGAGAGGAAGGGGGATTTTGCTTTGAGTCACTGCAGGTCAATGTGGGCCAGGTGGGGACGGCTCCATAAATAGCAGGGGTTGGGAAAAGGGTCAGGGAATGTGAAAATCTGAAGATGTAGGGAAAGATGGCTATGGGAAGCAGACAAGCAAAAGAGAAAACAGAGACTCTGGGGAACTTTCCATTGTCAGACTGGCCGGGATCCCAGTGGGACCTGTGGCCAGGAACATTTCATCCAACCTTGAGTTCATTTGACCAATAATCTGAGCAGAAGTGCTGGGTGGAATGGTGTGGGAAGATTCAATCAGAGACAGCAGATATGGTGACTGAGAGCAGGAGAGCCCTTCCAGTTCTCTTCACGTGGCCAGTCCCAAAGTCCGTATCCCTGGCAGAGGTTCACCAGAGAAGAAGAGGAAGAAAGTTCTCCATGGGGGAGAGAGGAAGCCAAGCAGGCCCGATGGGCACAGGTGACAGGTCAATGACACAGGTCACCTCTGAGATGGCACTTCCAATGAAAAGTGCTTCTCACCTGGGAGGAGGGATGATGGAATGGCTAGCAAGGGCCTGGGTGTGCTGGAGGTCTGGGACCACCAGGCATCTCACAGCCCCTGGATCTTGGTTCATTGCACCTAAATCATGTCAATTCTGTGTGATTTTCCTTTCATTTGTTTGGGCTCCTGACTTTCAGAATTTTATACACATCTGGCAAATCATTGTGAGAAAAAGTTATACAAGCTCTCGAAGGGTAAGAAGTGGTTCCAGGCTTGTTCCAGGCCCCACGGTTGTCTGGGCTGTCTCTAAAATGCACTTCTGGAAAATCAGAGAACACTTTTTCATCGGCCCCCACTCCCAGCAACAGGGAGTAGCATGCCTCAGGATGAGCAATGAGGCCAGTGCAGATTAACAGGTTCAGCCCAGAATAAAGAAAAAAAAAAGAAACAAACAAAAAAACCCAAAACAAAACAAAGAACAACAAACAAACAACAACAACAACAACAAAAAAAAACCACAACAGCTCTTGGAAGCTACTATGGGCCAGGTCCTGGATTGATGCTTTTTGGTCACATTTTCTTTTCATAAAAACCCTACAGAATAAGGTCTATGTATACTTAATTCAGAGAATGAAAGAGTGGAGTTCATAGGTCAATTAACTTGAGTTCACAGAGTCAACTTAATATGTGGTGGAGCTGGGACTTAACCTGAAGGCCATCTAACTCTGAAGCCCATGAACTTTTCATTTCTACTTTATACTCCTACACATAAAAGAATTCTTAGATTTTTTTTTTTTGTCTTACAAGCTGCCACTTATTCCCATTTTCTGGTGACTTTTCTAGCAGAACCAAAATTGTGGATTTCTATACAACATCCTTGCATCTAGATCATACACACCTGTGAGAATGCATCTCTGTGTGCACATGTATTTACATGTGGATCTTGCTTTTAGCTATGTGTGTTCTGCTGCAGTCAGAGGCAGTACGAATGGCTTTATTTTTAATTTCCTTAAGACTCTAAAAGGTCTGGGACAGCTGACCTATGGTGGGCTTCTGATTGTATGTCAATGCCTGAATGGAGAAATTGGCTCCTGTGACCAAGGAAATTACCCTATTACAAGCATTTCTGAAGACCTTTCCCAGGAATGGGTCTTTCATCTCAGAGAAGAGTTTTTCCATTAATGGTGGCACCCAAAAAGGGTGCCCATTGATGTACAGGTCATAACCATACAAATAGCTGTTTTTGATTTGGGCTAGATCAGCACTGTCAGATCATACACTTAAACATACACATTTGTCAACTGAATGTGGAGACTGCCCAATGTGTCACAAATTCAAACACATCTTACCACCAGGCAGATAATGTGAAGGGTAAAAATGGATTAAATGTAATAATGGAGAGTAGTGGGAACTGTGATTAATAAAGTGTACATATTCTGGGGGGCTGGGAATATAGCTCAGTTGGTAGAGTGCTTGCCTTGCATGCACAAAGCCCTGGGTTCGATCCCCAGTACCACAAAACAAACAAACAGACAAATAAAGTGTACATATCCCAACAAAGGGCATCTCTCAACCCAGCCAAATATTGCCATGGGAGAATATAGGCCCAATGTAGAAAGATATTTTTAACTTAAAGGGAGACTAGAAATATGGATTAATGTGAAATCTCCATTTTTCGTTTAATTTGGCAAGTGTTCAAAGAAAGTAGTACTTTTAAGGTCAAAAACCCAAACAGATTTGAAAGATAAGTTCAGCCTGTGGGTTGCCAGTTTACGCCCTCAGGTGTGGACAAAATATTCATTTGCAGGCATTTATTTACAAAGTCTTGCTCAGTGACCAAAGATTCTAAATGAACTGTGATAATCAGTCCTCCAGGTGGCTTGTGGGTTTGTCTCTCTTGTTTCCTTAGGTCTGGAGTCATCAAAGTGTGATCAGAGGACTCCTGATCCTCTGATCTAAATAAGCACAAACTCCTAGGGACCCTCCTGAAACCCTAGGGATAGAACCCAGAAATTTGCATTTTTAACAGGACCTCCCTCACCCCTGCCAAAGTAATTCTGATGCACACTAAAATCTGAAAGTCATTGACTCTAGGTCCCAAATGGCCTTGGGTGTTAAGATAAAGCATCAGAGTGCATCCTGAAAGCTCTGGAAAACCACAGGGGATGATTTGATTCAATTCTGTTTTTAAAAGATAGCTCTAATTGATCATTGTATACCCCCAGAACTGTGTGTCTCAAGTTGTGGTCCAGGCTCCATCTGTACCAGAATCACTTTGATACCCTGTCAAAATGCAGATTTTTTTAGACCCTTCTAATTCAGAATTTCTTTTATGAATTTTAATCATAATAGAGAGACTACAACTATGACTTCATACTAGGCTAAGCACTTATGTAAAATATAGCTGAGAATCCTGCAGAATTGGTACCATTATGTCCATTTTATAGAGAAGAAAGCTAGTCCCTGGAAGGTAAACTGTGTAGCAGTGGTACTGTGGATGTGTTTTTAAATAGTGTCTTTATCCTTCAGAAGTCCATACCACAATATTCACCAGTGAAAGCACATGAGGTATAGAAATTAGCAACACAATAATATAAGAGGGAAAAGGTAGGGAAAGCCAAAGATGAAACAAAATC
The DNA here is from genome assembly GCF_001458135.2 of Marmota marmota marmota. Classification (NCBI taxonomy): domain Eukaryota; kingdom Metazoa; phylum Chordata; class Mammalia; order Rodentia; family Sciuridae; genus Marmota; species Marmota marmota. The sequence continues at coordinate 16,002,100 of NW_025999999.1, forward strand.
TGCCATGAGTCGATCATCGTCAGCTAGATAATGAGTACATTCAGGATCCATTATGTGATTCATAATTCTATATTGCTCATATTTCCTATATGCATTTTGTCTACTTTTTCATAATGAATGGGAATAAAAGACTTCCTACTTTAGCATTACACATCTCAGAGTTTAACAAATGTATGGTTTCTAAACAAATGGTTTACCTGTTGTTTGTGCCGCACCTGAATAGTAGCAGGCGTAAGAGTCCCACAAAAATGCACACAAACTTCTATATATTTGTTTTTGTAAAATGACTCATCAGTATCTATAAGCCCCCCGACATCATAAGGCTGTTTATGATCCAGGATTCACTAATATAAATCACAGCACTTGGCATGCTTGGGGCCTTGTACTTGATAGATACTCAGTGATTGCCAAGTGGGCATGGGAAAGGCTGAAATGTTGCAGAACACCCCGCACACATGCCCATCCAAATGTCAAATAGGAACATCCCAAGCTTTCCTCCCGGGTACCCTCTTTGAACCACTGGCACAAGTTGTTTCCAATAATCTCAAATGGCTCTGTCAACCCCACCCCCTACCTTTTATTATTGCTTTTGCCATTAATTAACACACATTTGCTTGTTCAGGTATGTATGTTTGTTCTTCCCACTCCATCATGAACTCCCTGGGGATGGGAACAGTGTTTGTTAAATCTCTGTAGCTCCCAGTACTAGCTCAGAGTTTGGCCCAGGGCGTGTGGGGCAATAATGCATACCATGACAGTCAGAGGGGCACTGCCAGATCCCCCAAGAGCACCCGCTGTGGAAGCATAGATGGCTGATGGCCTCTCAGGGCTGAGCCTTTGGATCCACCGTGGTATTGCTGCCAAGGCCACGCTCCCCCATGTTGCTCCCCATCAGTGGCTGAGCCTGATGGGGCAACAGAGCCAGCCCTTCCTGCCACCTGGGGCTCCCCCCATCAGCCTGGCAGACACATCCTCCCACCTTCCCTGTGGGCTGAGGCTCCTCCTACCCAATCCTTCCTTTATCCTCTCCTTTCACAGGGCTCAGACCTACACCGAGGCTCAAGGCCTGCCCACTCTGCTCCTCACCCACATTCTTCACGAGCGTCTCTCCCAGTTGATCTCTTTAGCATCTGCTTCTTGGAGGACTCAGATTGTTGAACATCTGATGTGACTGAATGTCACTGATAACCAGGGACCTCCAAGCTCCCTTTCCTCACATAAAACCAATTCTATTGACCTCTAGGTTTACATATAAAGACTTGGTGTGAAGTTCTTGTCCTAAAACAAAATGAATTCTTTTGCATCAGACTTGAATGTTCTAGTTGAAGGCATGCACCATGTTGGAATGACCTGGGGACTTTGGGAGCCCTGCATACAGAGTTAGATCAGGCCTTATAACTTGGAGTAAAGCCCTTTTTATGGAGCCTTCACTTTCTTTATTCTTAAAACAAGACTAAAAACCTCTTCCTTCCTTTATGGAGACATTGGATGAAAATAAATAAATAAATAAATATATTTAAACTGCCTGCCCTAAATTGCTGTAAAACTAGATTGGTAAACTTCTGCAAAGAGCCAAATAGTAAGTATTTTAGGATTTGCAGGTATACATTATCTATCTTCGTTACTCAACTCTGCCATTAAATGCAAGAAAAGCTAACAAAAATAATTCATAAAGGAATATGACTTTATTTCAACAAACTTTTATTTAAATAAAAATTGATGGTAAGCCAGACTTGGTTGGAGGGCTGTACTTTACTGTCCCTTGCCCTAGAGTCATGAAATCTTATGGCTAGAAAAGAAAATGGGCGTCCTGAGGTCCCAGATACCCAGATCCTTCCTCTTATATTCGTGGCAGTCTTGACCAGTTGATGAGGAAACCATCCTGTAGAGCTCAGAGGTCGCCTCTGAGTCTTTCCTGACACAGGGCTACAGATCAAATTCAGCAGGTTCGTGCAGTGATGTCTACCAGTTTCCCCAATCTTGCCAAGTTCCCATAACTCCCCATTGAGAAAACTGAGGCTATTGTTACTCAGTCAAGTATTTTAAATGTATAAAGCTCTCCTTCAGTGCCAGTCATGATGATCAAGAGCTAAAATTCATCCATTTATAATCAAATTTAAAATAACAAAAATAAATTAAGCCATATTTTACATAATGATCATGATGATTTATTGCAATAGGAATGAGTGGACCCAAAGAACACTTTTCTCATCTCCTGGAAGGTAGGGACTCGTTGTTTTTTAGTTTTAACAGATAATTGTTCACTCTGTTTTTCCACCAGGCAGAAAATGGGCCGAGTTCCCTGGTGCTGGAGTGGGAGGACAGCAGTGTCCGGCTCTACAGGACAGCACAGTGGGTACCAACCTCACTGCCTAACAAGGAAAATTTGCAGAGATCCCTCAAGAACAGGGTGGACCCTGCTCCAGAACAGATGTCACTTCCAGTCTGGAATGAGTACTACTTCTCACAAAGCAGCACTGTCCAGGTTCCCCCACTACATGCATGGCCACCAACTTGTCCCCAACTTTAGAAACCCTGAGGATAGGGCAGCAGTAGATAAACCCACCTAATGACTCTGCACAGGCCACTGTCTCCTGGAGGCCAAATCCCAAGGGTAGAGCACTGAGTCAAGTCCTGGAAAGTCAGAGACTGAAGCTCAAATGTTTCCAGGTTTGGAGCCACCTGGACCCAGGTCACCACATGTGTTTTCAACCCATAATTCCTCCTCCCAGCTGTGCTGGCTTTCAGCCTGATCTCACTCCCAGGATATTTATGTGGGGAAGCAAAGGGAAAAGAATGTTCTAAGGAGCAATGGGCTGGGGAGCCTGAGGAAGAGTAGAGCAGGTTTTGCTTTGCTCCCTGCAGTGTCCCTGTCATCTAGAAGAATGCCTGGCACAGTAAGTATTTATTAAATCCATTTCATGAATAAGCAAAGGAATCACAAGAGGCCATGTCTCTGGGACACGGCCCCTGACTGCCCTGAGGATCACTCCATTGTTCCCACGGTACTCATTCAGTTTTTCAGGAAGCTGTGTTGAGCCCCTATTATGTGCCAGATCCCACGCCAGGCCCAGGGTTTGCATCAGAGACAAAGCAAAGCCCCAAAAGTTCTGGTTACCAATTGCTTCCTCGTGGTAGTTTCTTCTCCCCTAGGAACAAGGAGATGCTGAAAAAGGGAGGAGGCTGATGCTATCTGACCACCTACTATGTTCCCAGCATGTGATAGCTGCTCTTCTATAGCCAGGAGGACCTGGGAGGACAGACGGGGAGGTGGGGGGGTTGTCTGCAGAACGCAGGGGTCACGACACCGAGGCTGAAGGGGAGTGGGAGCCATTTTCCATAGGAAATATAAAAGGCGGCTTAGAAAAGTCCTGGGGAAGGATCACCAGGCATGTGGTAAAGCAGCCCCCTGGCACTCTGGATCCTGCAACCTCAGGCACCCCACTCTCCCTCTCATGGACGTTTCCATATTAGTTACAGGCAACTGGTAGCCTGTTACTACCTCTTTACGTACACGTCTCTGTGGCTAACCAGCTCAGTGATTTTTCTCTTCTCTTTCCCATTAAGCCTGGAGCCCTCTATCTGGCTGTACCTCCCTGCCAGGACCTCCTCATCCTGGAGCCCACCCATTAGCTATCTTCATCCTTCTCTTGCTTGAGTGATTTACCTGATTTGGACCCTGAGGTCCAAAGCCCATCATGCTACTGTTGTCACCAGGAGGCCTTGACTTCTGTCCCTTGGGCCTCCAGAAGGAAGAAGCCAACAAGACTGGCTTCGTAAACAGCTTCTCCCTCCTCACGCTGGTCCCTGGCATTGAAGATGGATCTTCTCAGGAAGTAGGACAAGCTCAAGATACACCCTGAGCAATGTCTTGTGACTTCCAATTGAGAAGCAGAGGTCAAGGTTCCCTGTTCCCACCCCCAGCCATTACCCAATTTCACACAAGGAGAACTACATGCCAAGTACTTAGTGGCTTTTGGAACCACAAAAAGTCCAATCAGTTTGTCCTGAAGTCTTATTGGGCAACTACACTGCCCTCTTTCCTCTTTGTCTACCTGGCCATGAGGTTGCCTGCTGACCCACAGCCCATCCAGATAGGGAAGAACACCAACCCCTTGATTACAAGAATCAGGAATGTACACTTCAATTAACTGACCATATTCCACTTGTGATCATGATGAGACAACATGAGCAGGACCATTGCCTTTTCACTAATCTTGTCCAGATCTTTCCAAACACCACCTTTCTTTCCAAAATGTCATCTTGTGGGGTGGGGCTGTAGTTCAGTGGTAGAGCGCTTGCCTAGCACATGTGAGGCACTGGGTTCGATCCTCAGCACCACATAAAAATAAATAGAGTAGCCAAGCACAGTGACACAAGCCTGTAATCCCAGTGGTTTGGGAGGCTGAGGCAGGAGGACTGCCAGTTCAAAGCCAGCAGCAAAAAGCAAGATGCTAGGCAACTCAGTGAGACCTTGTCTCTAAATAAAAAACAAAATAGGGCTGGGATGTGGCTCAGTAGTTCAGTGCCCTGAATTCAATCCCCAGTACCTGAATAAATGAATAAATAAAAGTAAAGGGATTGTTTTCATATATAACTAAAAAAAAAAAAAAAGCCATCTTGGGGCACAGTAGTGCATGCCTGTAATCCTAGCAGGCTGAGGCAGGAAGATTACAAGTTCAAAGCCAGCCTCAGCAACTTAGCAAGGCCCTAAGCAATTCGGCAAGACCTTGTCAAAATGAAAATTAAAAAGGGATGGGGATGTGGCTCAGTGATTGAGTGCCCCTGGGTTCAATCCCTGGTACCCACCTGCCATCTCACCCTCAGACTGAGATTTGTTGCTAATAACAATAATTAAGTGAAGGATGACAGCTGAAAATATTCTTTAAATCAAAGAACATGCCAGTGTCATTTTGACAGTTCTGACCTAGTACTTTAAAAAATAAACATCATTTTGTGTTTGTGCATTCTATAAAAATGTCTAAAATCCATACTTTCAGAAATCTTTATACATTCTATAACTAATAACTTGGAGTTAAAGGCAAACAATCAAACCACTAACACTTATTGAGCAGTTAAATTCACAATGCATTGTGCTGTGGATTGATACAAAGAAGTATTCAGTTCAGTCTTTGACTTGAGGCTGGTAATTGGCTTACTTTATTGCTCTGTTTTCTGTTGCTATAACAAAATCCTTGAGGCTGAGCATTGTATTTTAAAAAAGGTTTATTTAGCTCAGTTTTGGAGGCCAAAATCCAAGACCAAATGGTGCCATCTGTTTGGCCTCTTGTGGGGGCCCCTGTCTGCATCATAACATGATAGAGAAGTAGGAAGGAAGCCAGCCACTTGCAGTAAAGACCAGGTGGGTGGGGTGGCCTCATTTCATAACAACAGTCGCTCAAGAACCAACTCCCCAAGAAGAGCATTAATCCCTTCAAGGGGCAGCCGGTGACCTAATCACCTTGCACTTGGCCCCTCTGCTTTAAGGTCCCAACACCTGAACACCACCACACTGAGGACCAGGCCTCCAGCACATAACCCCTGGGGGACAAATGACATCCCAAACCATAGCAGTCACAAAAGGGAGCCTCAGGACAGAGAAGCTTCTCAGCCTAGATAAAAACAGGTCAGTGAAAACAGCCGGATGTTATAACCCCCACTGAGAGGAGCCTCTGAAACAGGCCCCTTGCTGGGTCAGGCCTGTCCTTGAGAACATGGCCCCAGAAGTTCTCCACTGAGAGTCCATAATTTGGCCTGGAGCATGGAGAAATAAAGGGCAGACCCAAATAATGCCGGATTGGATAAAATGCCACGAATCTACCATCAGCGAACAGAAGGTCAGTAACTGGTGGCTTCAGCAAGGAGGGGGCATAGTTTTGACACTCATCAAGAACCACAGAGGCGGATCGCTCATAACTAGAGAAGTGCCACGGAAACCACGCTTGATCCTCTGCTGCGGATTCTGTCCCTGTGATTCCGAAATGGTTGTGACACCTGAGCATCGTGTCCACACTGCAAGAAGCAAAAGAAAAAAAGAAGTGGGTAAAGGGCAAAAGTCCCCACCCCCCC
>NW_025999999.1:16008193-16059773 GCF_001458135.2 Marmota marmota marmota
ATGTGTATAAGAGACAGCTCATTGGTAAAGTCTTCCTTCGTAAGTTATTGTCTTTTTATTTGAGAAGACGTCCTCAAACACCTGCTTTCATTTCATTTGCCAGAACAAACCACATGGCCACCCCCAGCTGCAAGGAATTAGAGCACTTTTCACTTTGCAGGCTCCTGAGTAAAGGAAGTGATTTAAATAGGTTCACAGGACCACTGGCATCTGCCACCCACCCATCATATAATACGCACACAATAAGTGAAATTTACTTGATTTTACATGGTTATAAGAGCCTGCTTCCTTGGCCTTGATGAATGTTCAATGTGATCCTGTGGGTTTTTTTTTTTAATCTTTTTAAATGACTTTAAATATGATTATATTTTTAAGAATATATTTTAGGGAACACGTATATACATACTTCATAGTAATTATCTCCACATGGCAAAAATATAGGCACCTTTTTTATTTCTGTGCTGTTTTTTCCTTTTATTTTGCTTTTTAATTTTCTGTAAAAGAGTTGTATTCCTTTATAACAAGAAAACAAAAGAGATGGCTTTCTTAAGAATGTTCATGGTCAAGTGCCGCAGCAGTGTACATGTTGCGCTCCCAGTTTTCATAAACACATATTAAAGAAGCAAAGCTTGGAGAGTTGTCTCCAAGTGCTGCAAATACAGATGGTTTTCATTTTCTTCCTTCTTCCTTTTTTTTTTTAAGCGTTTTCCAAATTGATCACTACAATAATCTATTAGAAATAAATTTGTGGTTGGAGCAGCCCCCCAACCAGAGGAGGTCAAGTCTTTTGAGCATAAATTGAAAAACAGGCTCTGAGAATAAAAATCAGAGAGAGAGAGAGAGAGAGAGAGAAAGAGAGGGAGAGGGAGAGAGAGGGAGAGAGAGGGAGAGAGGGAGGGAGAAAGAATAATCTACTGAGGAAAAGGCCTTGTTTGTTAAGATAAAACACCCCTCATGCCCCCCCCCCCCNAGACAGAATTGGCTTCTCAGCAGGTAGTGCAGCTACAGAAGGAGCAAAAGATAAAGATAAAGAGGGGAAATATGGCAGGCATTTTCATTCACTCTTTATTTACATGTGATATGTAATGTTCTAGTCTATAAAGGCTCAGTTTTGTTGTTGTTGTTGTTTGTTTGTTTTTGCTGAGGGGCAATCTCAGGCCCCCCCCCCCCCCATTTCCTTTCTGCAGAGGTAGTTTCTGCTGAGAAACATTAAACCCCCTTAACATTCTTCAGGGGATTCTCAAGTCAACAGCTCAGAGCCATAGATAGAGGGCTGTTTGTTCCTTTCTGGTGAAGCAGCTGTGAAATGTGGCTCATTGTTTCAGGAAACGTGGCCAAAGGGACCCTTTCATGGCCTCCCTTCTTTCTAAGGGCTGGGGAAGCTGGAGAGCAGGAAGATGGCGTCTTTACCTTTCAGGTGGCCCAGTCCCCACCTAGACCCAGCCGTCATTTCTTTATCTTTCAATCTCAATTCCTCGCTCTCTTTCTTCTGTCCAGCAAACATTCTGAGTCCATCTATAACAACTCTTCTGAATTTGAAAAACCAATAACCTCAAGGGCCCGGGAAATTAACTCTTTGTGAAAAGGGTCCTCCTACTAGATCAGTCGCAAAAGGAGTTCCCCAAGTGTTCATTCACTTGTCATTCAATCACCCATCCGTCTCTCTGTCTGTCCACTTGGCAACAGTACCTGGCCCAGAGATGCAATGGGAACAAAGCAGACTAAACTTGGCCTTCAGAGAGTTTATATTTTGGAGTCAGGGAGGTCACGGAGGCAGAGAATAAGGGGAAAAAAGAAAATACATCAATAAGTAATTTCAGAACATGGTAATGAAGCCAGATTTAAAATTAGGTAGTCAGTGCAGTTAGGTAACTCAGGTCTAATATTGAGTAAGATCTAAAATGGAGACCATGTTGAGAATGAATTCCGGGAAACACAGGAAACACAGGACAACTCATGGAATGTTAATGAAGTCCTGAGAAAAGCCCTAGCCCAAAGACCATCCCAAAGAAATGTTAACCTAAAGTCCCAGCAGATTTGAAGATAGCCCATCCCAAAGGAATGTTAATGAAGTCCTTCCTGCCCAGATTACTTCTTTGGCCCACCTGTGTCCCACCCCTCGGGCCTTCCCACCTACATTCCATCACTGAAAGAACTATAAAAAGGGGAAACAACCGCACTTCCACAGATTCCACCTCTTGGGTCCCCTTCTTCCTCCGGGAGAAGTCTTTTCTGCTGTCCTTTAATAAACTTCTAATTTCTACTCTGACCTTGCCTCGGCGTGCTTCTCTGGTGTTATTCTTCAACACTGGGGAAGCAAGGACTCGTCACCGGTCAACAGCGGTAACAGTAATATGCTATAAAGAACATGAAGGAGGTAGGGTTCTAGAGTGACAAACGGGCAGGTTGGTGGCCAGGAAACAGCCTTTAAGAGACTGACATCTGAATGAAACTTGAATGGTGAGAAGGAAGGAGCCATGTGGTCATTTAAGGCACAGGAAGGCTATCGAGGAGTGCTCGAATGGGTGAGTGGCAGAGGCAAGCCCAAGCAGGTAGCCCAGGCACACAGGGACTCAGAGGCTAAAGGGAACAGTTTGGATTCAAGAGCAAGTGGCCTTCTACGTGGTGCTGGGGTACCAAAGCAAAGGGTTGCAAGCATCCATGCATCCGTCTAGCATAACTATTTCCATGCCCTGCTAGATGAGCACAAAGAGAGTTAGGTTAAAAGGTTTCTGTTTTCTCAGAGCTCCCAGTCTAGGCAAGGAGACAGAAAGAGTGCCTAATGCAATCGTGGGACAATCCTGGGCTAAGTTGGATGGCTGTAGTTCCACACAAAGGCTTTTGGAGAAGGTGAGATCAGCATGAGCAAAAGCAGTCAGAGGTGTTCACAAGGAGAAGCCAGGAGTGGGGAGAATTGTATCAGGGATGGCAAAGGCTTGGTGGCACATACCCACCGGCTCCTTCCCATGCAAACTCTGTGAACATTCACAGCTCTCTCTACTCACTGTGAGCTCAAAAGCTTCCTCAAACTAGCCTTCAAGCCAGATGCCTCCAGTGAATGAGAACACAAGAGAAATCTCAGCTTAAGCTAGACATGGAAGAACAGGAAAATAGGGGTGTAGGAAATGAAAGAGACCTCAATATGGCCGAGGCAAGCCCAAGGAAGTTACCTAAGGGAAGATGGCAGAGAACTGTGCCTTCAGAACAGCATGTGCAAAGGTCTGGAGATGAAGAAGTTCATGTGGCCTGTGCCAGGGTTATATGGGCAAAGGGAGAAGGGGCTGGTGTGATGATCACAGAGGGCAGTGGGTGCCATGCGGGGAGTCTGGGCTTCACGCAGTACTTAATACACTCGGGCACATACCCATCAGTTTCTAATTCTGTGTTTAAAAACGGATTTGGCACCAGGCATAGGAATGCATGCCTGTTAATCTCAGTTACTTGGGAGGCTGAGGAAGGAGGATTCCAAGTTTGAGGCCATCCTTGGCAACTGAGTGAAACATCACCCCAGCTAACTCAAAAAATTAAAAGGGGTCTGGGGCTGGGGCTCAGTGGTAATGCGCTCACCCAGCACATGTGAGGCACTGGGTTTAATTGTTAGCACCACATAAAAGTAAAATAAAGGTATTGTGTCCACCTGCAACTAAAAAAAAAAAAATACATATTTAAAAACATTTTTTTTTTATAAAATAAAAAGTACTGGGGGTGTAGCTCAGTGATAGAGTACCCCTGGGTTCAATCCCCAGTACCAATTTTTTTAAAGGGCTCTGCCTCTTCCCAGGGGCTCCTCACATCTCCACTTGTCACAATGCTAGCCCAATTTCAGTGAGGATGAAACATTTGCAAATGAAAATAATACTTATATGCCTAATATATGTATGCAATATCCCAACATCATTAATAATTCCAGAGATGCAAATCAAATCCAAAATGGATCAGAGCGGTAAATAATACACAGGCCTCCAAAATCAGAGTCGTATTTTCTGGTTCCAGCTCTGCCACATTAATGGCTGGGTGTTTTGGGGGTAAGTTACTTCATCTCTCCTGCGTCCTTGTGATGGTCTTCTCTTTCTTTTTTGGTGTTGTGGATTGAACCTGGGGGCCTCATACATGCTAAACATGTGCTCTACCTCTGAGCTACACCTGCAAGCTCTCTTGTGATGATTTTTTTTTTTTTTTTTGGTACTTGGAATTGAACTCTGGGCCACTCCCCAGCCCTATTTTGTATTTTATTTAGAGACAAGATCTCATTGAGTTGCTGCGGCTGGCTTTGAACTTGCAATCCTCCTGCCTCAGCCTCCCAGGACACCGGGATTTCAGGCATGCACCACTGTGCCCGGCTTGTGGTGGATCTTTTATTTTTTATTTTAATTTTATTTTTTTGCAGATGGACACAATACCTTTATTTGATTTATTCACTTTTTATGTGATCTGAGGATCAAACCAGTGCCTCACATGTTAGGGGCAAGCACTCTACCACTGAACCACAATCCCAGCCCCCCTGTGATGATCTTTTGATGTGTCAATTTGGTGAAGCTACAGTCCCCAGTTATTCCATTAAACACCAATCTAGATGTTTCTGTGAAGGCATTTTGCAGATAAAAGTTCATAATCAATCATTGTGGTGCTGGGGATCAAACCCATGGCCTCACACATGCTAGGCAAGCAAATATTCTATCTAGCCCAATTGATTGATTTTAAATAACGATTCAATCAGCTGAAAGTCCTTAAGAACAGAATGAATATTTTCCTGAAAGCAGAATAAACTCTCTACCTGTAGACCCTCTTCAAATTAAGAGTCCCAGTCTGCCCTTCCAGAAAAACAGCCCCAGGGCATACCACACATCTCTTGCAATAAATCTCTTACTATATGTCTTAAAGAAGTTCTGGAGAACTGGCGGAACTTCGACTGATAACATCCTCAAGCCCTAAAATAAAGATTACTCCACTTACCTCCCGGGATAGTTGTGAGGATTCAATGAGGAAACGTAAGGAAGATATCAATGCAATGAACTGTTAGATGAACATCTGGTCCTGTTCTATTTTGCTTTAATAACCATGGTGGATTGCAAAAATCGTCACAAGTTCTCTCCCTCTGGCTAAGCACACCTCCTCACCATCTAACTGTGGGCATGCTCCCAGCTTGGCCATGTGACTCCAATAGCCAATGGGATATAGGAGCATATGTGATACAGATAGAGAGTTGGAAAATATTTGTGCTGGGGTTGTCTTTTCTCAGAACTCCCTCCTCATCATGTGAAGAAGCCCAAGGTAGCTTGATGAACCTTGAGAAGCACATTATCCAGTCAAAAACTTCCCCGCTCTTGCTGTCAATAACCAGCACACACCAAGAATAAAGCCTGTTAGCTGGTCGCCACTCATCACAGATGCATGAGTGAGTGACCCCCGCTGAGAGCAGCAGAACTGTCTCACTGAGTCCATTTCAAATTGCAGACCCACAGGTTGTTTGTTACAGAGATGATCATTTTCACAAAACAACTATATTTTAAAGAAGGGATGATTTGTTATGCAGCAAAAGCTAACCGATTCAGAAATAAAACTGAGATTCTTTCAAAACTTTTCAATCTGGACATTTCTTTTTCTTTTCCAGGGCCTTACACAGGAGTACCCACCACAAAGCCCTTTTTATTTTATTTTGAGACAGGGTCTTGCTAAGTTACCCAGGCTGGCCTTGAACTTGTTGTCCTTCTGCCTCAGCTTCCTGAGCAGCTGGGATTGCAGGCCTTTGCCACAGCACCCCATGAAAGAGATACACCCCTAGATTTCTTTTGGACATATAAATTGCTACAACTTTTTGAAAGGCAGTTGATTTATAGGCACACTATGTTCAGAAACATTATATACATACCCTTTGATCTAATAAATCTAGCTTAATAATTTATTATAAGTAAATTATCAGAAATATGCACAAAGATTTATGAATTAGAGTGTTCAATGAGGTGAGCATTTTTGAATGTCAATGTGGGTCTATATAACAGTCAAGAAATGAAAACAACAAGTTTCCAACAATAAGATATTATTAAATCACTCCTGGTACAATATAATTGAATAATCAGGCAACAAATAACATTAACATGTCAAAGATTATGTCCTCTTAGGAAAAAAGCTCACAATTTGTTCAATGAAAATTGATAATATAAATCTTTGAAACAGTTTGATCCAAATTTTATATTGTTTTGTTTGTGAATATAGGGAAAATGGAAAGGAAAATAAAACATAATTATTGACTATCTCTGGGTATGGGATTATGGAGAGGTATGTTTGTATCTTTCTGTGTTTTAAAATATTTTTGCAATGAATATATATTTTTAAAAAATTTAAAACAATAAAAAGACGCTGGGAGTCCTGTCCATTCTAGAAAACCCATTGCCAATGCCAGGTCAGCAAAGCCTGCCACTGTCCCTGACCCAGACAAGAGCACTGGTGACATGTTCCTTTCTCTGCTACTTATCTGCCACCACCTTGTATTGCAGTTATCTCTTTACTTTTCTTATCACTCCATCTTCAGGATGAGTGTGCCAGAGTTGGACTGTATTTATTACCTGGGATGTAGAAAGCACATAATGCATGTCTGTTAAATAAAACCATATGGAATGAGTTGTTGTGAAGTCACCTTCAAAGTACAACCAGCACCAGACTCCTTCTCCCACCTCAGCTCTGGTTCCTGGCACCAGACTCATCTCATGTCCAGTCCCTTTCACTAACTACGCAGGCCTCCTCCCCACTCTTCCACCTTCCAGGCAGGATCCATCCTGTAACGCATGGTGCTTCTTGTTCCCTCTGCGTCAAATAATTTCCCCACAGTAGTCACTCTGGCCCATGCTCTGACCTCCTTGGAGCCATTGCCCGTGAGGAGAACCATTCTCTTCCTACAGTTCAGTAGCCAAAAGGAAAACATACACACGCACACACACACACACACCAAATAATTCAATTTACAGAGGGGCAAAGGACTCAAACAGACATTTCTCCGAACTACTACAAGCTCATGCCTGTTAGAATAGCTATTATCAAAACACTAAGGGCACATGTTGGCGAGGATGTGGAGGGATTGGCACACTCATGGGCTGTTAGTGGGAATATAAAATATACCACTGCTATAGAAAACAGCCTTCTTAAAAAAAAAAAAAACAAACTACCATTTGATCCAGTGATCTCACTTCTAGATATAGTCCACAAGAACTGAAATGAGGATCTTTCAGAGATATCTACACTCCCATGTTCATTGAGGCATTCATTACAATAGCAGAGATACTGAACAACCTACATGTTCATCAACAGATGGATGGACAAAGAAACGTAATATACACAGGAAATTAAATATAATTCAGCCTCAGAGAAAGAGGGGAATGCTGTCACGTGCAACAACCGGATAAAACTGGAGGACACTGGGCTAAATTAAGTACACCCGACACAGGAGGACAAGTATTGCAAGAGTCTATTTACATGAGGTCCCTGAAACTGTCCAACTCAGAGAAACAAAGTAGGAGGAGATTTCAAGGGACCAGGGGTGGTGAGGAATGCACACTAAGTGCAATGGATATTAAGTTTCTGCTGTACAAAATGAGGGAGTCCTAGAGATTCGCTGTGTAACATCATGTCTACAGTTAACAACACTATCACACACTTAAAAACTTAAGAGGATAGATATTAAGTGTGTAAATAGCTCCCCTTCCCAGGGAGCCCTGCTCTGATCCCCAATCCCCATCCCTGGAGCTTCTCATTATTTTCTTCTTCTTTTTCTCTATAGTTATTATCATCACTATATATTTGGTTACTTGTTTTTGCTCCATCTACCTCCATTAGGAAGAACCCAGCATACAGTAAGCTCTTTATACATAGGTTCTGAATGAATAATTGGTATGTCTCTTACCACAGCGTATGTATCTAGGCTGTACTTTACTCTTGTGACCTATTAGGACATAGCTCCAGGTCCAAGTTTAACTTGGGCTCTGAGGCCAGGCAGCATCTCCCAAAACTAATAACATCCAAGAGGCAAAGTTCAGTTGTGGCAACGCATTCTTTGCTCATATGAAAATCAATTTTTTCCAAACTCTACCTGGCTCTGTTTTCTTAAGACCCTGGAAGATCAAGTCCTGGACATCAAAGCATTACCTGGACATCAAAGCATCAAAGTCCATCAAGTATTACCATCATTTGAGCGAGGATGGAAAATCCACTACATTTTCAATGATCCCTGAGCCTCTCACTTGAGTGATGGATTCAAAAGTGATTTTCCTCTTCAGATTTCTTTTCTCTAGACAGATTCCCCAGCACACACAGAAACATGAAATAACAGTAAAATGGACAGGCTAGATTAAGGACTCAGAGACTTAAATGCTAATCTAGTCCCTCTGCTTTATACTGTGAGTTGGCCTACCCCAATTGCCTCATTTATTTTATTTTTTTAATATTAGTTTTGTACTGGGAATTTAACCCAGGGCACTTAACCGCTGAGCCACATCCCCAACCCTTTTCATTTTTCATTTTGAGACAGGGTCTCACTAAGTTGCTGAGGCTGGCTTTGAACTTGGGGTACTCCTGCCTTACCCTTCCAAGCCACTGGGATGACAGGCATGTGTCAGGGCACCGGGCTAATTTCCTCATTAAAAAAAAAAAAAGAAGAAGAATTTATTTAATCATTTCCATATTCTCTTTTCTTGCTCTGAAAATGTTAGTGTTCCATGACATGCTGAGCTTCCACGGAGATGCTAGAGAGATGCAGGGTTCCTCTCTCGATCTCCACTTCACCCCGTCTCCTCTCTCCATTTCTCTCCCCTGTATAGAAGCCCCAGCTGTCACATCCTAGCGCCATCTGATTATGAGCTTCTTGGAGCTGGCTGCATATGAAATGAACAGGCTCTTTGTAAACATTCATTTTTTTCTCATTTATGTGTTCTTCAGAGTTCTATTCCGAAGTACACAGGGAAAGAGAGGACACTCCATCTGCTCTCATTTGCTGTCTCCAGGTATCACCCCTGGTCCATATAGTTTAGGTCAGGTCATTGTGGCATCCTCAGGCATTTTGTGGATCATGAACAATGGGATTTGGGTTGTTTTTGTTTTGCAATATATCCTCTCATTTAGCCTTCACAACAGCCCTATGACTAGCTTCGATATCCCCATTTTATAGAGGAGGAACCTGAGAAATCAGGTGTTAAGTAACTTTCTCAAGCTGGTGAGTGAAGGGACAAGGGCTCAATTCAGGTTACTCTTCCCTCCTTTGCAGAACTGTCAAGTGAAATGGGTTTGAAGGAATGAGTCCTTCCCCAAGAATGCCGGACAGACATGGACCAAGTTGGAGGCACTAACATTGCCTAGGCCCCAAACTTATTTTTTCTTTCAGGGATTACAACTAATAAGTCTTCACTCGCTAAGCACTAACATTTGCACTATTTTATATCTTATTTCTAATTTTTTTTCCAACAACCCTATGGGGACATGGGGGCTCAGAGAAATTAAGGAACTGTTCTGAGGAACCAGGCAGGAACTAGTAGAGCAATAGTTCCTATCCATGATCCCCTCCTCCCTCAACTCTGCAATTCTTTCTGGTAATGTTGGTGGTTGGCCCTAGGGGCACAGTTTAACTGCCCACCTTATCTGAGTACCTAACCTACACAGCACCGAGTCCCCATTACCCCATCTGAGTTCCTTTCACAGAAAGCAACAGCTGGCAGCCAGGCTCACTTCCATCTCCCTTCACCTGAGCACCCCCTGAACCCGCTAGGTGCTCTCTTGTTCCACACACTGGTGACCCTCATTAGCCACGCCACTCACAGGGCCTTGAATTGACACCTTTGTATCACTGTCCACAATTCCCAGTGGCCAAGGCGCACCTTGGGGAAGAGCTGAGTGGGATGTGTCTCTGTGTCTCCCGTAGCACGGCACCCAGCAGCATAAAGCCTTTCTCATGAATGCTTGAGAGGAGATGGGCTGCCTGCAGATGGCACAGGGATGGACCGTGACAGCAGCACACTGCGCTTCAGTAACTCTTGCTCAGTCCTGAAATGGAACAGGCTGTGAAGCGTGAGGGCTGAGCATCAAGGACCGAGGTGGTGAGTGGCTTGAGAACAGAGACTGTTTGATTCAAGGTTTAATACTTAGGTCAAAGGTCCTTCCCCTGGGGCCCATGACCTAAATGGAGAGATTTCAGCAGGCCCAGTAACAACCTAAAAATGAATGCAAATGTTTTGGAGGATATTCATTTGCCTGCCCTGGGGATCTGTAGCTTTCACCAGAGTGAGTTCAAAGCCAGTCCCTAAGTGCACAGCAGAGGCTCATTCATACGTGCTCCAAAGGCTGAAGGATCACCTTCTCAGGCTCAACTTGCTCTGTGGATGGAGGAAGGAAGGAGGAGAGGCATCTGCTATAAGCAGTTAACAAGGACTACTTCCTTGGCCTTAAAGCCTTAGAGGTCAAGTCCTTCTTCCCAAGTAATGTCCCCCTTAAGACAATACAAAAAGGCCAGATCTTAAAAGTGGCAATGTTTCCATTTTCAACTAGGAACAAATATCTGAATTCTGATTTTAGAGTTATTACTAACCAGCTTTAGGTTAAGTCCCTAAAAGCAAGGTGGTCTGTGCCAGTTCTCAACATATATTCAACTACAACCATGTGACAAATGACTTTCTCCTGGGAGAATAGAGTTTTTAAACAAATAGGAAGGTAAAATATGTACATAAATGTTATATTAATGACATGTTCTAGAACTTTCTTTATAATACCATTCCATCCATCCCTCGATGCACCTATATTCCTGTCTTACCCCCATGTCCCCCCTTTCATTGCCACAAAGAAAGCAGTGATTTAGTCAGCTTTTGCATCACTGTGACCAAAATACTCAACAAGAACAACTTAGAGGAAGAAAAGTTTGTTCAAGGTTTTTCAGGCTGACCAACGCCAATGCTCTGGGCCCAAGTGAGGCAGCACATCATGGGGGAAGGGCCCGGCAGAGGGAAGCTCTGGTTTGGTCAGGAAGCAGAGTGGAGCAGGGGAAGGGGCCATAGGAAAGATGCAACCTTCCAGGCACACCCCCCAGTGCCTCGTCTCTGCCAGTCGTGACCCACCTGCCTATCCTTACTACTCAGCCCATTCAAACTAGGATGGACTGACCAGGTTGCAGCTCTCACAATCCAATCTGAATATTCCTGCATTAAAACAGGAGCTTTGGGGAGTCACACCCTATCCAAACCACAACAAAAGTGAGCAACAGAAACTCTTTCTAATTTAATTATTTCTAGGCATGAACACTTTGATGATTATGAGTCACAAATTCCTATGTCTTACCTCCCAGCAGATCAAGAGTATATTCAGGTCAAGAATCACAATGTGGGTGGAAAGATCCTTCACAGTCAGGTTGGTTGGAAAGCAGGTCTCACTCTGCTTATTGACTGAGTAGATGGGGGTGACACTCATCTCACAGGCTCTGCGGATTAAACAAGGCATAGGGTAGAAAGGGTTGTATAGTCTTGTATAGGGCTGAATTCTAGTATCCTTCTCCTATTTACTCTCTCTGGCCTTCAGATTTCTGACTATTGGCATGAAAAGGTCAGATTAGATCTGTGTTGGCAGGACTGATATGGCCCTGCTCTCCTCCTGGCACCAGCTCAGCTTTCAGCTACATTGCAAGAGAGTCTAGTAAGATGGAGAAAGGAGAAAATAATAAGCAAAACCATTCTTATATTTAAATGATTAGCAAAATAATGCATTGAAAACTTGCTACATAAGAATCGTCAATATTATCAGGGAAAATTTCTTTGCAGATGTTTCCTCTCTGAAGGACAGAAAGGATTGGCCTTCTCCTCCTTTAGCAACCACCAAGGGAAATCTGAAGGAAATGGACAGCCCTGAACTTTCAGACCTTAAGGATATAATTAGGCAGGTACAAACCCTTGTATCTCAAAGGGAGGGATAGGCACACTTGCGGGTTACAGCAAGAACCCGGAATGCCTCAAGCCAGGAGAAGTCAGCTCATCATACAGGGACATTGTATTTCAACTCTTAAAAATTAATCTATTTTATGTTTTTTTAATGGCAATATAAAACCTTAATTTCTGCTTTTATCAAAACAAATACAGAAATATTATGGTGACACAGTATTTTGAGGGTTTTTAACACCAAAGTGAGGAGGGGGCATAACCTAGAAAAGTTTTGTGAGCTAGAAAAGTTTAAGGAATGGCATCCCCCAAATCTCATGTGGTTGGGTATCTGTGCCAGCCATAGGCCCGCCTCTCCAAGCAAGACAGCCAGAGCTACCAGACAGGAGTAACTGAATTAAAATATAAAATCCAGTGAGGGAAAAAAATCAAGTTCACCTTGAAAAGAATTAGCTCAAAAAGCAAGCAAGCTAGGGGCAGCTGACAGAGTGTTCCCTGGCGCCAGGCTGCAGGGCTCTGTGGTCCTGGGGGAACATTTCCATTTCATGCCCAGGATGAAAGGCCCTTGTGGACATCCCCGGGGGCTGAGGCAGGCGCCCTCATGATGTTGTGGGCAGATAGAGAGTGGGCAGGTCATCCTCGCAGTGTGTGAAAGGAAACTCAGAAGCTAAATGCTCCCCTGGAAAGAAAGGTCACAAATCAAGTAAACATCAAGCATGACAAAACCCTTTTTTTTTTTTGGCCACTGCTTACATTTGGAAAGTGACTCATTTTACTGCCCAAAGTTGAAGAAATGCAGGAAAATATAAACCAGAGGTGAAAATGACCCATAATCCCCTCTCCAGGAGATAATCACTGAATACTAGTGATAATCACTGATTGCTAGTGTTTTGGTGTAAGTGTAGATGGGTAGTGTATCTAATTTAAATTTTGGATCATACTGTCTACAATTTTATGTAGCCTATTTTTCACTAAACATTACTAAATAATTATGATTTCTAGTAATTTATTGTATTCATTGAATTGTATTACATATATATAGTAAATTGTATATTTTAGTTATGCAGTTACATATATTTCAACATGTACATATGGGTATATGTATATATAATTTATGTAACTGATGTTATTGGAAATTTATTTCCAATTTTTTATTATTATCAACAATAATGGCAAATATAAATCATCTTTACTGTGTTTAGCACTTTATAAGGGTTATTTTATTCAAGTGTCACACTATCATCCCATTTTACAGATGAGGAAGTGGAGGCAGTAACTTATTTGCCCAAAGCCACAGAGCAAGCAGAGGATCAGCGAGGAGATGGACTCTGGCATGCTCCTTTTTTTGCGGGGGTAAGGGGTGCTACCAAGGATTGAACTCAGGGGCACTTGGCCACTGAGCCACATCCCCAGCCCCATTTTGTATTTTATTTAGAGACAGGGTCTCACTGAGTTGCTTAGCACCTCACTGTTGCTCAGGCTGGCTTTGAACTCACCATCCTCCTGCCTCAGCCTCCCAAGCTGCTGGGATTACAGACGTGCGCCACCTTTCCTGGCTGTGGCATCCTCTTCACCACTTTGAATCCTGGCTGGGTCTCAGTTTCTTCATCAATAAAATATCCAGAGGTTTCCTTCCAACTGCACATTCCATTTAATCCATTCATTTTACAGATAAGAAAAATACAATAGGGGTAAAAGTGGCAATTGTAAAGCCAGGCTCATCTGACCCTGTAATCCCAGAACTACCATTCATCAGCCTAACTTCTTAAGCCTCAGTTTCCTCATCTGGAAAATAAGGGTATAGACATAACTACTTCACTGGTTGCTTTGAGAAGGAAATGAGATGATGCTTGCTACGTGCCTGAAATGATTCTCCACAACTGGTAACACCCAGAAGTGACTTTTAAGGGGAAGAATGTTTGCCAGTTTAGCCCCCAAACTCGCCTCAGAGTGCAATAGCCACTAATGAGGCCCAACCAAGGAAGAAGAGTTCTGTTACTCTAGAAGTGGAAATGAATCCAAGCCACAGCTAAACCACACCAGGAACCTCACCTGTGTCCTATCACTTACTGGCTGGCATCTGACAAAGGATTTAACTGAAAGCTTTAGGCCAGATTTGAGGATCAGTCCATTCCCTCAGGAGCAGGTGCTGGTGGGGTGAGTTCCGCCCTCCATGAGCCCATGCTGGCCAGTCACAGACCTCTCCACCAAGAACTGGCCCTTCCAGGCCAGATCCAGGAGGCAGTCCTCACAGAGAGTCTCAGAGGGGCAGCAGGCTAGACATCACCCATTTATGAGCCGGAAGTGAGTTTAGGGACCAGTCACCATCTCTGTCTTCTCAAAGTCCTCAGAGTATCTTCAGCTGTGGTCTGTTTACAGAAAGAAGGTTTGATTTTATTTCTAACCAATAAGAAAAAGAAAGCATTCTCCTTGGGGGTTTTTAAGACCTCAGAATTGACCACCCCAAGAGGGCCACCACACTCCTCCAGAGTCGCAGGGGTGTGTGCAGAGGGTGCCTCACCATGGTGTCATGTAGAAGTGAAAAGTTTTCACTCTCAGCATCCAACGAGCTTCCCCATGAATTAAATCAACTCATTAACTCCCAGCTTCTTTTAATCCTCCCAACCTACCTGAAAAACTAGTGGCAGTCAGAGTACAGGAGCTCCTAAAACCAGCCAAGAGGAAATGCTCGGCTCTGTCCATCACCTATGTCTATACCACCCCCTTCCCCTGCCTGTACCAATCTGATAAAAATCCCATTTGTCTTTCTTCCAGTTTCTCACATTTTTTTTTCCAACACAGGAGACTTTCAGAAGCTAGAAAATAGCTACTTTACCATGGGCCTCCCCTCCCCTCCCACCCATCCCTGAAAAGAGCTTTTCTGTTTGAAGCCTCTATAGACCCTTCTCTGTTTTGGCCTTGAGAAAGAGAAGAGAGGGGTTGGCCGAAGGGAGATGAGGGAGCAAGCCAAGCCTGTGCTGACCACCACCTCTGGTGATTGAAAGGGGGAGGTTTTAGAAGACAGAAGAAAGCCACACAAAGCCTCTGGGAATAAAGCTTTCAGTGTTACAGAATTGCTCTGATGTGGTGGGACAGGAGCCAGATGACATTAGAATGGAATGTTCCATATGTTCTCACACATTTTCCCCCTAACACTGTATCCATTTGCAGGGGGTGGAAAAAACAGCCTAGTGTATTACTGTTGGGTCTCCATGCTACACTTCCTAGTCTTCATGTCCCCAACATGTGCAGATTAGAAAGGCCTGCAGACAGCCCAAGTGATTCTCATACAAAATACTACTGCTTTGGGGGTGTGTATTTGATAGATTCTTCAGTGAGAAATAGCACAGACTCCTGGATAGATAGACCTTTCAAAACAAGTTGAAGAACCAGTTCTATTTGTGAAGCAATGAAATGTCAACTCTAAGAGATGGAGATATCTTTAAAGAACCTTCATTCCAAATTTCATTGGCAAATGAGACACCTGAGACTCAGAGAGGAAGTGACTTGCCCCTCATCAGACGTGGATGTGGTGACCAAGAAAGCCAGGTGGCTCCTACACTGCAGGAATGATTTCCCTCACCAATTGCAAAGAGCCAAAGGAGCAACCCCAGCCCCCATTCCATCTCCAAAAGAGAGTTTTTTTGTTTTGTTTAAGAGTTGTTATTTTGTATTACCAAACAGCAATAAAAACTCAGAACTGCTTTGGATTCCTGATATCTGTTTTGCCACTGCGTGTTTATATTTTGAATGATAAATAGAAGGACAACATGAGCTCTTTAGGGATTTGGGCTTCTTTGATCTGGCTGCCCACTCGTCCCTGAGACCCCAGCTCTTGCGTTGCCTGCTCCCTGCCCCCAAACACACATTTACACCGCCCTTCAGTGGCATGTTGACTTTGTGTGACATTTAACCTTTTCAAGAGGCTGTCCTTGACACTCCCACTGACCTTCAGCCTTGGAAAACACTGGAAACTGGAGGGCAGCAGGAGAAGAGGAAGGCACAGGGGTATTTCTCCTACTGGCTGTGGGTGGAAGCGGGTAGAAATTTTGAATTCCAACAGGGGGAAACAGAGAGACACAGAGAGAGACAAGCCAGGGTCTGGGGCAGCCCTCCAATCACACCACCCACTATGTTGGGGAGAGGCAGAGAGTGTCCCCCAGGATTACGTAGGGCTCCTCCCTCACCAGCCCCTCTGAAGCAGATTCCCTAGGCAGGTTCTGATAAATAACCCCCCTTGTTGGTTGGCAACTTTTGAGACTCAGCAGTCCTTGGTTCCTTCCTCTCTCTCCAACCCTCCATGCAACACAGTTTCTTATAAACAAAATCACCAGAAAAGGTCACCTAGGACAACTGCCCAAAGTATGTGTCCCAAGGCCTCTTGAAGGTTGTCACAACCATTAACTGGTTACATTCTGCCAAGTCACAGTCTGGTGTGCCTCCAGCCCAAGGGTGAGACTCAGTGTTCAGCCTTGAAGCCAGAACTTCCTCTGAGACCAAGAACCAGAGCTTTGGGTTCAAATGGTCATAAGACGAGGGGAAGGGTGGCGAAGACAGGAGAACCTCAAAATGAGGGTTTAGCTCTTCAGTGTCTTTTGGCAGAACACAATTCAACTCATAAGAGACATCTATTAGGAACATCAAATCTAGCAGGCTCACAACAAGCAGTGGATTCCCTTCCAAGCCGATTCTCCTCCTTTTCCCTTCATCAGTGAATGGCAGCTCCGTACTGCTAATTTCAGCATGAAAATCTGGGCCTGGCCTCTGACTTCTCTGTCTCCCCACCCACATCTCATCCTTCACTGTCTACCCCAGGTCGGTGCTGTGGCACCCCACCTGTTTCCATTTTCACAAGATCAGAGCCGAGACAGCCCCCACTCTCAGCATTGCCCTCCTCTGGGCAGCATTTTGATTTGTTTATTTAGAAAACTTTGTGCATGTGTGTATTTTAATTATTCATTTATTATTTATTTGTAAAGTATTATTATTTTATTTAAAGCACTAGTCGGAAGCACAAATGCCCACAGGGTCCAGGCAGGAAGTGTGAATGGAAGAAGCAGAAACATTCTCAGGGAGTAGTTCAGAGGCTGGACACTGTTTGAACTGCCCACAGGGACAGGAGCAACCACCCACCACAGTGTAGGAGTGTGGGCACAGCATTGCTAGGGCTTCCAACTGTCCAGATCAACATACGGTTAAGTTTTTATGCGAAATCCCCTAATTTTTAAATGTTGTCTCAAATTCATAAAACTCTGAAACAGGTTGAGTCAACCTGTGGCCTACCAGTTCCCAACCTCTGACTTACAGAAGTGCTGTCTTATATTTAGAGATTAGGTAAGCAGTGAAAAATTAACCTGAAAAGACAGAGGTGAAGGAGAGGTATTATAGGCAGAGTGGAAACACTTGGGCAAATTTGAAAGGTACCAATCCACAGAACATGATGGAAAGACTGTGATTAATCCAGCAAAAGGGTGGCGATGAAGGATATAAAACTGGAGGCATAAGTTAAAGAAGATCATTGGAGCACCCAAATATTGGTATCTAGAAATTCGATTTTATCCTGGAAATCCTAAGGAGCCAATGAAAATGTTGAGCCAGGGAGTGACCGGCTCTTGGCGACAGAAAGGTTGTACAAAACCAGGTCTCCCCTAGAATCTCTTTTCTGAAGTATGAAAATCCCTCTCTCCCTCCATTGAACTAGTGGGCAGGTGATCACAGGCAGAGCTGGGGAGCACTGCAGCCTTGTCTGTGGTACTGGATTAGCTGAAACCCGAGCCAAAATCAGCTTCAGCGTTCACTGACTTGACTTTGTTCTTTTTTCCTAAAGCCACTTTCTTGTCCTTCTCTCACTTGTCATGTGTAAGTTACCTCTGAAGGGCCACCTCGAAGTTATTTAATATGGGTTCCAAAAGTCCTGGGACAATGAGTCCTACTCCGTGGAGGATGCTATCAGCTCTCTTGAAATCACTAATGCAGGAAAAAAAAAAATGGGGATTGCCCGATAGGATAATGGTTTCAGTGTACAGAAAAAGAGGACCTGGCACGAAGTCACAGGCTTGAGTGATGGGGAGAAGAGAATTCCGATTCCACTCAGGATAAGCTCAAGAGAGGAGGAGAGAGGTCAACATTTGCATTTTTTTTTTTTTTGCAATAGCCATTTGATAGGGGATCTCTGCTGGGCCCCAAAGAAAGATTCGGGTGGGTACCTTGTGGGTCACATTGCTGCTAACCCCACCCAAATCCCTTTCAGCAACTGAAAAACAAAGACTTCTACCATGGATAGCAACAAGGCCAAGTGAGGTGATTCTCCCAGGCTCCATTTCTGAAAACTCCATTTGGGAGAAGATCAAGAAGGACAGCTGAGACGATCTCAACTGTCTCTCGTACAGTGTGGCAGACAGGCACATTTGGCCAGCACACGTGGCTTTACACTACTACACCTCCTCCATTATTGCTATTAACTATTTGAAGCCTAAGCTATTTATAGGTGATCCTTAAAGTCCAAGACATGAGTTGTTTGTTCTTTCTGGTCATGTGAATCTGAATTTCAAGCAGTAAGGACTGGGTTGTGGAACCCAGTTCCATAGCCAGTGATGGAGCCCAGTCAATGGGCCACAGAGCAAAGCACTCGTTATCATACACGTCCTAATTCACGCACAGAGAGCCGACTGCTGGTGAAAAGAGAAAAAGTTAATATAAGGAAGAGAAGTTATATTGGGGAAATTATTCTAGACAAGTGTTAGCAGACCTGGGGATTAAAGGAAGCCTTGAGATCCATCCCCAAGATCATCTAGGCCATTCCACACTGCAGCCAGAAGCAAGGGTGGCAGGGTACCAAAATTTCATAAGCAATAAGCACTCAAACATGGTTTTAAAATGCAAAGTTAAAAAGAGTAACAACAACAACAATACAAGAAGGGAAACAGGTCAAAGTTTGAATAGAGGTTGCCTCAAGGGGAAGGGATATTGTCTTTGTCTCTGCTTCTTTAATATTTTATACCCTTTCTAAATATTCCTAAAGTGATCAATTATTTCTGTAGTAAGAAAAGAAGGAAAACACCAAAATGGTGGGAGGATGAGGGCAGGAAACATGAGAGGAAGATTGGTAGAGGCTGCTAAGAACCTAAGGGGATGTCTCAGCCTAATGTGAGCCATACAGACCATAACTCAGGTCTCAACTCAAGGACCACCCCCACTTGCACACCCAAGAAATCATGGTCAACGCAGCTTTTCCTCAAGATAAAATTGCCACCAGCCACAAGGCCGGCTTCACTATTAGACCTGGTGATTTCTAATAATGCCCTGCATGGGTGTCCCTATAGTTTTGGAAATGCTTTCACAGCCTCCACCTCCCCATCTGTCTCTCTGCTTAATAGCAAGAGATGAAGTAAACAGATAGGTAGACACATACTTACGTAGTCACTGGCATAATTCCTTATATGTAATATCCTGATATGCAGCTTCTAATTTTTCAAAACACTGTTTTGAAAATCTCTCTTCTGAGTTCACCAGGACTTTATAAAGAACTGGGAGGAAATGAAAGACCACAGAAGCAAAGCCATTTGACCAAGGTCCTACAATGAGTTAAGAGCGGAACCAGAACTGGAAGAGATTCTGAGCTTCCCAAGCCCAGATCCTTTCTCAGGTCATTGCCCTCTTCCTCTTTGAGGAAAACCCACGGTTAGGCATAGTTATCTTGGAGAAGCACAGAACTATAAATTTTGGATTTCCTATTGATTCTAACCATCTCTTTAATCTGCTAGTGAGGATCAATTTTCATAGCTTTTAAATCCAGCTATAAGAGAACTGAGAATTGATTTCAAAACAGAAGCCAACCTAATGCAAATGGTCTGAGGTAATTCATAAAAGGCCATAGAGCACAGAGGTCAGGACAGGAGAGCACAGATCTATCCAGCATTTGCAATACTTGGGGAAAGTTGCAGACCTGATCATGCAGCTCACGAGTTGCTCAAATTCCATTTACTTGATTACTCTGTTTTTTTTTTTCTTTCAAAAGGAAAAAAAAATCATTGTACTATGTCCTCCCAGGAAGGACTTTGCAGCTGTGCATACATGAGCACAATCCTGGATGATCCCCCAAAATCAATGTCGTAATTTGGACCAACCTATTGGTTTAGTAGATCACTGCTTGTAGGCCACTTCAATTGTGAATTGTTAGTGAGAGGGAGAAATGTTCTGTGACTACAAAATCACTAAATCAATTGTATTGACAAACACAAAAGCAAATGAGATGGCAACCAGAAAGACACCTGTCCCACAACATTGGAAGTGACAGGTGGAAAGGGGTTGGCTTAAATTTCTCCTGCAAGTGGGTTCCTTCATGTTCTTTTGCATTCACCAGGTTTCCCAATACATGAGCAGACCCGGGCGGATCAGATAGAGTTAGTGGATGATTTGGGGTATGATTTAAAAGCAAAGTTAGTATCAAAAAGTCTAATCTGTGGTGCCAAAAGCACTTTGGGACTCTTCTATTACCCAGACTCTTGATAGTGGACTCTCAATAGCTGGCAGTGTGACAAGATAAGACCCCAATTCCCCATACATGGTGAGTCCCTGAGAACCTACCCAGAAGAAGCCCCAGATGAAAAGATTTTATGTAGAAATTTAGATGAAAGTTGTATCTAAATGGTTTAAATGTCCTTTTGGTGTTAAGTTCCTTATCCCCCTTCATGTGTTTATTTCACCTTTATCCTGGGCTCCTAACCATGGCACACAGCTTCCCACCTCTCTGTCCCTGTCACCCTATCCTTACTGAAACAATTGCATCATACTCGTGTATCAAGGCTATGAAGCATTCTCCCAGCTAGCTAGAAACTCAGACAGCAATCGGCACACTTATGTCATCATTTAGCAAACAGTGTTAAATGCCAAGCACTAGGCTGGGTAGTGGGAATTCAACTGTGAGTAAGCCAGACACGTGGTGCTCTGCCCTCACAGCCTTAAAGCATGGTGAGAGAGACAAGCTTTCAACATGAAATCATAACATGACCATCAGGACAAACTAGATAGCTTCAAAGTGCTTAGAAAATAAGAATGCAAGAGGGTTTTGTTTGTTTGTTTGTTTTTGTAATTAACTTGGACCAGCAGTCCTCAAAATATGATCTTCAGGCCTCTTTGAGTCACCGAGATCCTTTCAGGGATTCAGCAAGTTAAACCACTTTCACAATAATAATGACATGTTTATTTTGCCGATGGAAAAAAAAAAACAAGTCACTAAAGGGTCTGTCTAGATGTCCTGAGCGTGCCATCCTAAAAACTTCCCTCAATCACCANTTTTCCTTTTTTTTTTTTTTTTTTTTTTTTTTGCCCCAGTGAGCAGACATTTGCACTCATAGTGCAAAAGCAATGTTGGCTAAAACAGTTGTTGCCTTAATAAGAATCAAGGCAGTGGCACCAAACCACAACAGGAGTCAAATTTGCCAAAGTCACCCACTTGCAGTCTTTTTAAAAGCCATTTTCATTTAAGAATATTTTTAATGAAGCAGCAAAAATTATCAGTTTAAATAGATCTCTACTCTTGAACACATAACTTTTAAATATAAATCTTGCATGCAATAGGTTAGAAAGCATGAAGAACTATACCCAAAGTGTAATATCATGCTCATCTTGCAGAAAAAAGAACTACATCCAAATTATAATATCAGGTTCATCTTTCATATCATCCTTTCCATTGCAAGATCATTTGAAATAAAAGGGAAACTGACTACTTTCTCCTGAAACAGCATGTTTACTTGCATGAACTGTTAACAAAATATGGTTACTCTGATTTGGATCTTTGACAGATATTTTCTCTAACATGAACAAAATGAGCCTGTAATACAAGGTGGCAAGTGACCATGCTTGTTGCCAATGATAGAAGTTGAACTTCCATTAGAAAAGTAGAAATCCCCAAATCTTGTGTCCATCACCATGATCTTGACAGTTTCTCAATACCCATTGAATTTTCTGATGAGATTTTGAAATTAAGAAATGTGACTGTTCAAGATTTTAATGAAATACATCAACTTTCAGAAAATTTGCACAATCCAGCAAACCAATATTTTCCAAAAGACCAACATGTGTTGATGTAAATCATGCATGAATAAAAGATCCAACAGGATGTGAGAAAAAGTAATGGGTTTTAGTGTCATAGAATACAGAAAGCTCATTGATATGTTTTCAGATTCTACATTATCACTGATCTATAAGAAACTGTTGAGTTTGGAGGTAGTTATTAAATAAAAAAGAATATACACAATTACCCAGAAGTCCATTAAAACCCTCCAACTTTTTCTTTTTCTTTTTTTTTTTTTGAGGGGGGAAGGTAGCAAGGATTGAACTCAGGGGCACTGGACCACTGAGCCACATTCCCAGCCCTATTTTGTGTTTTATTTAAAGACAGGGTCTCACTGAGTTGCTTAGTGCCTCCCTTTTGCTGAAACTGGCTTTGAACTCGAAATCTTCCTGCTTCAGCCTCCCGAGCAGTTGGGATTACAGACGTGCACCACCGCAACAAGCAAAATACTCCAACTTTTTCTAATCTGTGTGAAGTCACATTTTCTTCATGTACATTGATCAAAACAATATATCACAAAATACTGAATGCAAAAACATGTAAGAATCTAATTGTCTCCTATTAAAGATATTTATAAAATAGTATCACTCATGAAATTTTTGTTTGGAACAATATTGTTATTAAAAATTTTTACATTAGCAGTTAATAGGTTTAGTATTTTTATGCTTACGTAAATCATTATTTTTATGTTTCTAAGCTTCAATTTCTAATATAGTTAAATAGCAACAGGCATAACCCACATAAACTGAAGCTTTTCAACAATAGAGTATAAAGAAATCCTGACATCAAAAAGTTTAATCAATGCTACTGACTTGGATATCTATAGTTGATAACAAGATTATTAGAAAAATGAATAAATACTTGAATAGTTACGTATTTTCAATTCAAGGGTTCTATATTTTTGTTCATTTTTCTTATTTCATTTGTTTAATGAATATTTATTAGCTGCCAAACACTGTGCTAATTATTAGCTAGTAACTTCTGCTGCCAAGATCTACAAAGCTTTTTGCTTTCCTTCTTACTTTACAAATTGAATTACTAAACATGGGCACTAACCCAGAGCCTCGCGGGCTAGGGTCACAGTCAGACTTCCACTTAACCAGCTATGTGTTATAGGTGAGATTCTTAATCTCTCTGTGTCTCAGTGTCCTCTACATTAGAATGTCCTCTTTAATGTCCTATATGTTAAGGATAATAGTACATACCTACCTTATAAGTCGGAGGAAAAGAATAAATGTGTCCATGTATAGAAAGTGTTTATAACGGAACCAACAAGGTAAGTGTTGCTAACTATCAGCTGGAATTCCAATATCACTAAATAGCTTACAAGCTATCATTGTGATTCAAATTTTAAAAATCTTTTATAATGACATGTTTATTTTGCCGATGGAAAAAAAAAAACAAGTCACTAAAGGGTCTGTCTAGATGTCCTGAGCGTGCCATCCTAAAAACTTCCCTCAATCACCATCCCTCTCTTCAGAATGCTCTTATATACCATTGCCAAACTTTATCTGGCTTGAACTCAGCTGATTGGACCAGAGATTAGTCCACTTAAAGGCTGGTTCACCACCATTAAGGTGCTGGCCTGGTAAAAGAGCTCTGTCAATAGGGGCCAGCTGGCCAATCAGATTCTCCGTGGAGTTAGACCAGGGAATAAAAGAAGGACCCATGAGGGAGCTAAGAGGCAACAGGAGTCAATTCAGCTGAGCCAGATAATCACCCAAGTCCCTGCCACTTCTTAAAAACACTGACACATCCAGACCAGAAACCCAAATTATTTTGTGTCTTTCCACTTCCCCAAGTCTGGAACCCAGTACCCAGAGGTCTGAGGCTTACCTGCCTTGGGTCAGAAGGCCAGGCCACACCTACATGTGGGAAGTCTTTACGCTGAACCCTGTTCCCACCATCCTCACAGTTTGCGCTCCTTAGAGGTTAGCAGTGGAGGGCAGAAAGGGAGAGTGGGTCCCTGCATACTCAATTGCCATCAGAGATACTACCCCAGTGTCCTCAGTTCTTCTACTAGTCCAAGGCCAGGAGGTGGCTTTTGGTGGACACTAGCAAAGCTTCTAGAAGAGGTGGGAGTACTGAGTGATGGAGAAGGAGGGCAGACATCTCAGCACTGATATCCTGGATAGTACAGAAAAAAAAAAAAGTGGGGAGGATTGGGGCAACCTCAGCTTTCTATAATCCATATGAACCATTTCAATCTCTCAAATGAACAATGAAGATTATTGTCAATCTTACATAAGTTGCCCTTAATCCCTCAAATGCCCCATTTTCCAACTAGATTGCTACTTTAAAGTCCTTCCTTATTGGAAACTTGCTGTCACCATTGTGCATAAACTAGTTTTTTTCAGGTAAATCACTGGATTAATTAATTAGAATTCTTCCACAGGCACAGAAATCCTCTGTGGCCCTTTGCTTGACCACATCCAGAGGGTGGTATGAATAAATGGATCCAAGAAGAGATGTGTGACTGACTGTTCTCCTCTTTGAGAGAGCCCTGCGTGTGACTGTATCTGAATAAGATACCTAACCATTCTCAGAACAAGATCAGGAAAGAAGATGTTATTTTTTTTTTCTTTTCTTTTGACAGTGCTGGGGATTGAGTCCAGGGCCTTACCACATGCGAGGCCAGTGCTCTGCAACTGAGCTATATCCCCAGCCCAGGAAGTCACCCTTTGACAAGCCACAGTCAATGTTTTTGAACACAACCTTCTTCGGGGGCTTCCCCACAGAGTGTTAATACACTCTGGGATCCAGTGTGCTCTGCCACATTGTTCCCAGATAATTCTCCATCAGGGGCCTTGAGTCCAGGCCAAGGCCTTTACTATTTATTTGTAAGGAAGTCTGTTAACAAATATTTACTGAGCTTTTATGGAAGGTTTCCGGGCTGTGTGTTGGTAAGGTCAGAGCTATCTTTTAAGAAGATTGTTCTGTCAATAATTTGCTTGGTCAACTGACATCCAGAAAAGCAGCTTGGGGTTATTGCTGCAGGCCAGTTAGGATGCTGTAAATCCTGAGTAAGAATGTGACAAGAAATAGAAATGATGGGATAACATAAGTTAATAAGCCAATACAGTGTGTCAGACAACCATGGAAGTATTAGCACTGACCTCAGCAAGTGGCTTACTTTTCCCAAGTGTTAGTTATCTGTAAAATGGGAAGAAAAAAAAATTTTCTCGGGTTGGTGTTGTGGCTCAATGGTAGAGCACTTGCCTAGCATGCCTGAGGCACTAGGTTCGAGTCTCAGCACTGCATATAAAAATAATAATAATAACTAGCCTCAGAAAATTTTCCAAAAAAAAAAACTAGATATATGTTTTAGACTGCCATCTGTTCACCAGAACTCATTTCCTCTTCTTGCTCGGTAGAGAGTTGAAGTTACCTGTCACCATATAACTCAGTCCCAGCTAATGGAATCAGTGTACCACTCCCAGGTGGTAAAATTTTAGATTGGAGATCCTCCATACCTTTTTACCATGTGCTGACTCATAGAGATCTCTGAGGATTCAGCAAACAGACCTAGAAAATCCAAGAGACTCAAGTTCCTGGGTGACCAAGGGAAGCCCTGTTTACAACTTCACATGTAGAAAATTAATTTCTATCATATTAAGCCAAAGATTTGGGACTTTGAATCTAGCTAGCTAGGTAGCTGCCCATCCACTATTGCACAGAATCTAACATAATAATCTCTCAATCAAAAAATCATTTTTTAGCATTATGAGAAATTCAGAGACACACAGGTTTTCGGGTTAATTAGGAAGACAGGATAGACATAGCAGACTCATAGCAGATGTTGGTTGTCGCGACCCCTCGCCAGCCAGGGAAACACGACACAGGATTCTTCTTTCAGCAGTTTATTCAGGCCTTGAGTCATGTATCATCTTCTAGCGCCCCGCGCCCGGCACACCCAAGCACAGCTTAATAAAGCCCCCCGCATCCCAATCCCAAGCCGCCACGTGGATCTCTCTCATAGGGTGGTAAGGGATTGCGCGCCAACTCTCCATAAAAGGAGTTGTTTATCACAGGCCACAGTGGAAGCCGGCGCCATCTTCTAATGGCGGCCACGGTCTAAGAATGGCTTACCACAGTTGGTAACAAATTGAGAAAAGTTCCAAGTCCCCGGAAGTAGGGAACTCTGAGATAGTTTCAAATAGTGGCAGCTTTGTGCTTATGTTTGAAGAATGGGTATGAATTGTCTGGATAATGGAGATGCTATTCAGTCACTACTATTTTAGTTAGCTTTTTAATCAATATGACCAAAATGCCTGACAAGAACAACCTAGAGGAAGTAAAGTTTACTTGGGGCACACGGTTTCAGGTTTTCGGTACAGACACAGCTGACTCCATTGCTCTGGACCCAAGGTGAGGCAGCACACCACGGGGCAAGGGCCCAGAGGAGGAAGCTGCTCAGCTCATGGCAGAATTGGGAAGCAGAGAGAAAGAATGAGGGAAGGGATATAGGGCAAATGGACCCTGCCAGGGCATGCCCCCAGTGACCCACCTCCTCCAGCCACATCCACCTGGCTACAGTTAACACCCAGCCCAACAGCTCTCATCATTTAATCATTTCACTTCTGAATATTCCTGCATTCGCAGGAGCTTTGGGGGGATACCTCATTCCAAACCATAACAGTCACTGACATTTAAAATTATCAACAAGAAATCCCCATTGTCCAGTATCCAGCACCCATACTCTGTAGGTCACTGGCCCTTACCACTTCTTCACTGTTCATGTCTTCTATCGATGACTTCCAATATGGTGTAGACCCTGGTTTCCATGTAATGACTTTCAACCATCTGCAATCTTCTGAAATCACCTAACATTCCTAGTACCAATTCCTAGAAGCCCAGAGCCAAGTCCCACTGGCTTAGGACTTTTGATATCCTACCCATCAGGCCTATCATAGCACTGAGTTTGGGCTTGAAGAAAATGGGTGGTAAATGAGATCATAAGTACATATTTATATTGCTCCAGAATTTTGCTATACTCCTTATAACTATTGGTCAATTGATCCATTTTAATTATTTCTCTCTAGTTAAGCCTCCAGGCTGTACCAGCAAAAACTTCATTTCAGAAATCATAAGGCTGATCAATCCACCAGAAAAGTTTTATATGTTAATCATTACCATGTGAAGAAATGTTTACCATAAATTTGGCGTTCATATTTTCCTCTATCAATAATCAATTACAGATGATGTAATGGAAATTCTGCTATAATTTATAGTCTGATTTTGCTTTCAACATCAAAACTATTGCCTTTAGTCTTTAAAGAAAGTTGGGGTGCCTATTTTATATGAACAGCAGAAGCTAACTTTTAGCTCCCCAAGTCTTCAACCTTCCCAGAAATGCTTAACACAAGCATTGCCATTCTTCAGAGTCAGAAACCAACAATTTTTTTCATTGACATGGGAAATAGATACGAAAGTATCACATGTTATTCTGCCTGTGTATGCAACAAACAACACCCATAGGTGCAGGTCAGGGAGAACCAAAAAATAGGACTATCCAGAATTTGGTAAGTAAGATCATTGAAAACACATTTAATCACAGTTTTAAGCACACATTCTTCAAGGAAAATGCGATAGACCTGCAGGACGTTGAAGACACTCTTACCCCCACCCGCAATTTGGTTCTTAGAGTAAAAGGAAACTTTAGCAAATGCATGCACTACAGTTATTCTGAAACCCCTTTGATGCCATGTGGGAAAAACTTCTCTTCAGAAACATTTAAACAGCAGTACCATAGGCCTACAACTATAATGCACCAGTGAAAAAGAAAAATGTGGAAAGAGAGAAAAAAAGTAATACAGTTGCTTACTATAGGAATAATAAATGTGTTTCAACTCATATGTTGATTCCAATTGATTAATTGTATCTGTTTGCAATATAGTGTTGAGAATGCTTCTGAGGTCATGTTGGAGATCAGAGAAGAGTGTCTGGCATGATGAAGAATAGATTAGTGATGTCTGGCAAGGATGGAGAATAGATTAGTGATGTCTGACATGGATGCAGAAGAGAGAAGTGGTAATATGTGTGACTCTGGTATTCATCTAGAACATGTGGGCATTCGAGAACAAAGTGAAGAGAAGTGTGGCTGAGCCTGCCCAGTCTGTGGTGATCAAGATGGTTACATGGGTGCTTTTCTTCGGCTGTTTCTTCCTTCTACCTACCTGCTGGCTGGCTGAGAACTCCCTGTACCTTCCACAATAAAATATCAGACGTGAAAGAAAAATAATCTCACCTCTTGTCTGGCATGTTGACAAAGATATCTGACTTGGTTAGACTTTGAGCGTGAGGAAAAATCCAGGAGTGACTTGTGGGATTAAGAAGGGCTTCCCATGGAGTCTGGGGACAAAAAGCAGTCCTGGACTTTAGAGTCAGTGAGTTCCAGTTTCTGCAGATCCAGAGGACTGTTTCTCTAATCTTAGATTCTTATTCTACAACTAAAGTGATGCTAATCTACCAAAAAGAGAAAGAAAACCCACAATGGTATTATCCACAAAAGATGAAAATCCTCATACTACAAAAGTTCAAGCAAGAAGAAATGCGCTTGCTGTGTAAAATGGATTTGAACCAGGCATGATGGTGCACGCTTGTAATCCTAGAGATGCTGGAGACTGAGGGAGAATATCCCAAGTTTGAGGTCAGCTTGTCTCAAAATAAAAAATAAAAAAAGGCACTAGGGTGGTACTCTTGTTTTGGGGAGTAGCTTTTCATTGTTGTTGGTCTCCAGCCTTCTGATTAACATTGGAGATGAAGAGGGTGATAGACAGGTGAGGCAGAGGCTGATGGGGTCATGAGAGACCATACTGAGGGCCCCACTCTTCTGAGGAGGAAGGTTTTGTTCCCTTCCAGAGAAGACCCTGAGATCTCCTGGAGGATCTGGCTGATCTTCCTGGGGCACTGTGGTTCTTTAAGGCTGGTGTGGCTGTGGGGTCAGGTGAGGGAGAGGGAGGTGGGGCTGCTGGCTCGGAATTTGGCTATCTGCAGAACATCTTTCTTACTTCTCCATTGTGCTTTATGGAGTGTACTTTCTGCCACTTTCTCTGGAGAATTGTTCATTCCTAGGGAGACCTTGAGGCAAGAGCCATTGAAACCTGGATGATTTGCTCATTTGCAAACAGAGCCTGCCACAAAGTGGAAGGAGGGTTAATCTTAATGGAAACAATAGTCCATTTAATAAATCCAACATTTAATGAACCCAAACAGCTTGCCTTAAAAAAATCAGTTACTAAAGCAGCTTTTGAAATTTTAATGAATGCTTATTAGCTTTATTTTTAAAGTCTCATCTGTTACCTTAGTGTGAGTTCACTGGTGTTCTTGATCATATGACTCACCACCTAGATATAATTTCTGAGCTACAAATGAAAATGTTGATTGGAATTTTGTGACCCTTTTGTGTCTGGAAGCTTTCACAAATCATTCAGGACCTTCAAATATTGCAGGTACCATCTGTTGCTTGGTAATGCACAGAACAAAGATGCAGGACAAACCAGCTCATATTTTGATGACTCTTCCATAAAAGCCTCTATACTGGGTTCTTTCAAAATCCTAGAATTGATAAGAACTTCTGATCAGTTTTACGTATATGTTTTTGAAGAAATAACCATGGTCTCAGCTGGAGACTTTGTTTTTGGATCCTATTTTCCAGTGGCGCCCCTCTTCCTCCATCTTCATCTCAGGAAGGGAAAGGAGTGTTGGAAAACAGAAAGGGGACTGGGTGGGGCATCAGACTGGTGGGTAATTACCAGAAAAAAAAATAGAAGCCTCCTGTCTTTTATCAGAGCAAGTATCAAATACTGTTGGGCCCAAGTACACTTTGTCCCATCCTCTTTCTTATGCAAATTAAACATCTAGAGACCAGCCTCCACAAAAGTTGAATCCACTTCCCCAACTTCATTCAGCTTGTCCTTGAAAGGAGTATCATGTACCTGATTGTTAGCTGGACCTACCCTCCAAGAAATTGTAGGAGAGATCGTTTTGTCTCAGGCTCTTATCATTATTGGGCTTCTCTAGAAATCAAAAGCACCTGCTCTTTTGCTAGAGTGGGCTTCTAAAGGGACAACTATTACCATTAGAAAACACCCAGATTCATAAGGGAACACTATTGATATGTACTCCCAGCCTGAGGATGCCGACCTTAGAGGAACACACTCTGTAACAGTGAATCTTCATTGCTTACTGTGTGCCAGGCACTGCGCTAAGCAATCCCTGTGACTTATTCCATTCTGTCCTTGTAAGAGCCATAAGAGATGGGAAGCCCCATTTTACAGATTTGGAAACTAATGGCTTGGAAAGTTCAAGTTTCTTGCCCAAGATCACAGAACTGAAAATGTAACAGACCCAAGACCTCTAATCCTAGTACCTATGTTTATATTGACAAGTTCTGGTAAATCATGATAATCCAGCACTGATGGCAATAGTGTGTGCTCTCCACTCCCAATAGGCTCCCCGTTTTGGATTTTCTAAGTAGAACTCAGCATAGAAACAAAAGACTTTCCTGGTGCCTTACCTTGATGGAAGAAAAGAAAGTATGTCTATGTTAACAATGTTAACAAATATCCCATTTGTTAATATTCTGAGTAACACTGCATCATTGGCATGATCATATCTTCTAAAAGAGGAACTTTAGGCTCACAGAACCTAAGTCATCTGCTTGAGGATCCACAGTGAGGGGGTGGATTCTGGGCAGATGACAGAGTGCGATGGCTCAGCCTCACCCTGCAGCATCTTCCAGCACGCAGCAGACATTTCCACTAGAGACAGGAAAGGCAATAATTTCCACTGCCACCTTTTAAGTTACATGAACTCTCACCTTCCAGGCTGGAGATGTTACCAATGACCTACCTGCCTGGGTCAAAGTTGGCTGAAAAGGAGTACACTTTTGAAGTTGGAATGAGAACAAGGATCCCAAACCCCACTGAAGAGCAATACTGAATTGTCAGTGACCAATGATGGTTTAATGTCAAAATAATCCAATCTGTGCACCAGGGCTGTTCTAGGCCTCCAAGACCTGGTTTAGCCTATTCATTCCTTCCTCCATCCAGCACTCCCATCCTCTCTCTTTACCTCCTCCCATCCAACTTTCCCAGTGCAGGCTCCTGTGCAAACTTCTGTCACTCTCTGTACTGCCCTCCCCCTAGTTTCTCAGGGAAAGAATCAATTTCTGAGCCGCCTGTGACTTCCAGGGCCTCATCTAGTACCTAGTGTACCACAGAGGCTCAATAAATGCTTAATAAAAGGGAGGGGAGACAACACAGAGAGTTAGTGCTATGCCCAAGAAGTGAGTCCTTTTTCTGCTCAGTAATGACCTATGCAGAACGGTATAAACTGTTGTTGATGTTTCCAGGCTTCAGTAAACCTAATCCTACTGTTAAAAAAAATTCTTTTTAATATATTCCCTCCTCCACCTCTCTTTTCAGCCCATATTTTTTAAAAGCCACAAAGCATATCACATATGTATCGGTCTCACATTGTATCAATCCCAAGTCTGCAATGGGCCACTTTGTGGCAGATCTAAGGAAAAGAAATGCAATTCATGTGACAAATACATATTATCAAAAGCTATTAAATATCTTTTCATATAAACCTATTTATTTATCTTGTACTTTACAATTTACAAGAGGCTTGATCTCATGGCTCTCCTAGTCTATAAGGTTAGTCCAGGATTATAGCATCCATTATATAGAAAAGGAAACTGAGTCTGGCTTGCCATATGGCTATTAATTCTTTGACACCATTATTATAAGACATACCATTGATTTAACAATATGTTCTGAAGACATAAGCTATCTCTACAGCATTATATAGGCATATTGCTTATAAGATACAGCCCAGTAGTTTTGAAGCATGTAATTATGTATGTCCCCAATAATATATTTGGAGACTTCATAGGAGGAGCATCCTTCCTGTTGTTTTCAATGGGATCTTGTTGGGGACTAAGGACTCAATTAAGGAGAACCTTTCTTTCTAAGTTCCTTCTTTCAATGTCATTGCTCTGGCTTGGAAGCCTGGAGGGTGTAATTTAAAGCTGTACTTCAAGATAAAATTCTAGACATCAGAGTTCATTTTTTAAAAAATACTAGAGAAAAACAACCTTTAAAATGTTCATATTAATACAGCCTAATCTTGTACCTGATTTATGGCACAGGATAGATATTCAATAGTCAAATAGGAAAAAAAAAAAAAAAGAAGGTGGAGGCCTCCAAGACCTGGCTTAGCCTATTCGTTCCTGAATGGGCTGAAAAGGGAGGTGGAGGAGGGAATATATTAAAAAGAATTTTTTTAAACAGTAGGATTAGGTCTACTGAAGCCCGGAAACATCAACAACAGTTTATATAGGTAATACAGCCTTACCTGTCAAATGTAATAATGCTGGACTTGTGTCTTCTTAAAAAAAGTTTAATTCACCTATCTATAAAAATAAGAAAGCAAGAAATAAAACAAAGAAAGGAAGATGTAAAAGAAATAAAATTGACACCTAGAACTGCGTAGAGAGAGTTTGCCTCCAATTGAGTTATTTTTTTGTACTAGGAGAAAAATCAACTTTTTATTCTAGCCCTAGTTGAAATGGTTAAGAAAAAAAAGTTTCTGATTCTATGCAGTAAAAGAAATTAGGCTCAAGTGGTAACTGAGCTTCCCATTGGATTATTGTGCAAGGTTCCTTTATTCCCACCACAGTGGATAATGTGTGCTCATTGTGATTTATCTGCAGCCGGTTTCTTTTACACCCTTGGGCTATATAAACTGGAACTAGGACTGGGGCTGGAGGTTTGGGGAGCATCTGGGAGGCAGCATCCACAGTCCAGAGAGAATGAGACAGTTGGGAACATGAGCAACCTCCTGTGTCATTGACGCTCCCAGTGGTATGAGCCTCACTTTATGCTTTCTGTGCTGACAAGGGAAGATGATCAGGAGCTGGGGAAAGCATCGTTGACCTCCTGTGAACAGTTCCTCCAACAATGTATGGGCTGCTTTGTTCTTACTCTTGATTTTAACTGTTTGCTGGTGTTTCTGACCTAGAACGATCGAGGCCCAAGCTCTGGAAGGACCATAACCATTTGGTCACTTGGGTTTGGCCATCTGCAAAGGCCAGGTTCTGAGGAGCAATGGTGATGAGGGCCTTTGTCCTGTTGGCTGTCTTTGCAGAAGCCTCCGCAAGATCATGCACTCCAAATAAAGCAGGTATGCCTCAGATCCACCCATCTTCCTGGAAAAGGAAGTTTCCTGAATCTTCCTTTGCAATGATCAGAGTTGAGGGTTGTCTTTGTTTGGAAAATGCAAAGACAAGAGAAAGCATTTATGCCCCTCAGGGCCAGCAGGAAGCAAAAGTGTTGGGGGATCTGACTTTTCTAACATTAGAGAATGTTCCACCTTTTTTTTTTCCTCTTTGACTATTGAATATCTGTCCTGTGCCATAAATCAACGTTTTACAATATTTTACATGAAATGAACATTTAAAAATTTTAAGGTATGTGCTCATTTTCACAGCTATATGTGTGTGTGTATTCTAATCTGTGATTTCACACGGTCCTTTTAACATAAAACAAAAGTTTAAAAATGAACCAATTTTAAATAGACTAATACAGTATAGTTATCAAATAAACTCTAAAAGTAGAACTTTAGTGAAATTTAGGGGAAAATACTGGATGCTAACGAACAGCAAGGAAGATGTTTTTGATCACAGGCTCTGCGTGTTAGGGGGTGATTGGGATCCACGGCTCTTTAAAGTCAGTGGTTACCATGACCCAGTCTGACTCAAGCCATGTGCGTGTTCTTCCAGATGTCATTCTTGTGTTTTGTTATCCCAAAACCATCATCACCAAAATCCCTGAGTGTCCCTACGGATGGGAAGTGCATCAGCTGGCCCTTGGGGGACTGTGTTACAATGGAGTCCATGAAGGTGGTTACTACCAATTTGTCATCCCAGATTTATCACCTAAAAACAAGTCCTATTGTGGAACCCAGTCTGAGGTAAGGCTAAGCCACATTGTTCTTAAGATCAGGCAACTAGCCTGAGAATGACTTGGCTTTATTCTCCTGATTTGTTGCTGGCATGCACAAGGCCCCCTTTATAGTTTTGTTGTTTTTCTTTTTCTTTTTCTTTTTGAGACAGGATCTCACTAAGTTGCTTAGGACCTCGATAAGTTGCTGAGGCTGGCCTTGAACTTGTGATCCTCCTACCTCAGCCTCCCAAGTTGCTGGGATTACAAGGCCCCCCTCTATGCATAGAGCAAAGTACATTTCCCACTTCTGACTCACTTCAAATTCTTAGCTTATGCTCCCAAGCCTCTGTCCTTCTTGGGTTGGACAGGCAGAGGAATGGACCATCCTTTCTTCAAGAATTGGAAGTGATAATGAAATGCATTTGGAAGAGTATTTGAAAGGAGTGAACAGAATATAGCACAATCTTCAACTGGGCCATATAAATGAAGTACCTAAGACAGGGAATCATGGAATTAATAGCAGACATTCTCTTGCCAAATTTCCTTGTATGACAGAGGAGAAATCTGATACCTCCATAAAGCCACAGTTCAAGGCCACAGAACCAATAGGGACATAGTCATGAAAGGAGGCTAGGTCTCCCGACCTTCCTGTTGAGGTTCAGCTGCCTTGACCAAAAGATGATTATCCATCTGTGGGTCCCAGCATCTAATATTATATGATTTTAGAGTCCAACATGCCAGAAGAAAGAATCTCAGAAACCGTGCTTATTGTTAGAAAAAAAGGAAATGCACAGAACGAGACAGTAATGTTCTAGAAATGGCAGAGGGGAGAAAACATTCACTTATTACACTTTAACAAGTGAAATGGATAAAAAGTTGATGCTGAGAAGTAGGCATTCTTGAGCAGCTTCTTTTTGGTCAGAAGCCCAATGGGTTTATGGATTTTTTTTTAAAGCATACAACATCAACCTAGATTATTCTAAACCATTTTAGTTGAAGGCACTCAAGAATTCTTTATGAAAATTACCAGCTCACACTCAGACAGGAAGTTCTACCATCCATGCCAAATA
The DNA here is from genome assembly GCF_001458135.2 of Marmota marmota marmota. Taxonomy (NCBI): domain Eukaryota; kingdom Metazoa; phylum Chordata; class Mammalia; order Rodentia; family Sciuridae; genus Marmota; species Marmota marmota. The sequence continues at coordinate 16,043,187 of NW_025999999.1, forward strand.
CTGCTGTCCCCACATTGGGCTTTTTTTTTTCGGAGCCATCCTCATGTGCATTTCCCAGAACTCTCACCCTTATCCTGAGGGCCCAGGGCCACCCTAACTGCCTTCTCCCTTTTTCTAGTACAAGCCCCCCATCTACCACTTCTACAGCCACATCGTTTCTAACGACAGCACGGTGGTCATCAAGAACCAGCCGGTGAACTACTCTTTCTCGTGCACCTACCACTCCACCTACTTGGTGAACCAGGCTGCCTTTGACCAGAGGTAGGTTGCTCTGCGGTGTGGGGGGGCTGCTGCTTGGGTGTGTGCTGCAGCCCTAGCAACCAGGCGTGTTTCAGTCCTTATGCAAAATTCTCTCCCCTTTTCAGAGTGGCCACTGTTCATGTGAAGAACGGAAGCATGGGCACTTTTGAAAGCCAATTGTCTCTCAACTTCTACACTGTAAGTCCAGGTTCCCTTTCCTGCCCTGTGGCCTTTCCAGGAGACAATGGGACCTTTGCTCAGGATTCACTCTGCCCAGGCTCTAGGCAAAGCTCCATTGAGAACTGAAGTTAGGACATATGCTGTGATTTAGTTTCCAACCTCTTTAAAGAGTAAATGTAGCAGAAAGTCAGACTCGTAGTCGGAATAGAAGAGCTAAAAGGTGCCACAAAGGTAAGGCCAACCTTCCCACCTCACAGGTGAGAAGCTTGAGGCAATGTCAGAAGACGGTAAGACAGTCCATATCCGACTCTTAATCGAGATTGGTTTCCATTATAGCCTACTCCAGAGATCTATTTATATTTAAAATCTCGCTCTTTTTAAAGCATTTGGCAGACAGCATTTCCTAACAGATCTGAGGAGAAGAGTTAGGGCTCCCCTCTGCTACCTAGCTTTCAGTACATGAGTTCCCTCATTACCTAACTTGGGTCTGCAGCCTATATTGACATTGAAGTTAAAGGCACACTTTGGTAACCCTCAAAATAAAGTGCCCCAAAGAAATTACATATGCCATGGCCACAGCTCAGCTGCTTTCCTGCTTAGAAGGTGACTTCTGGTGAGACAAAGGCACACAGAGGAGACACTGGCCAGCTCACTACAGGAAGACGCAGCAGACACAGAAACCTTGACCTAGAACATAGAGCTGGAAGACATTCTCAGAGGACATCACGTCCGACCCCTTTATTTCACAAAAGAAAAGTTCTCCTGCCTGGAACTCTATTAACTTTGAACTCTTAGAACTCGCTGTACCTGCTTCCTAGAAGGCTCTTAATCCTGCCAAACTCAGCAGCTAGAATCAGAAGAATGTTAGAATAACCCAGTCCCTTGTACAGGTGAGGATCTGAAGCCCAGAAAAGAAGGACATGATTTGCCCAAGGTCACCTGGGTGCTTTGGAGGAGCCCAGTCTACAGCTATGGTTTCAGTGGACTCCCCCGTGAAGGACTTGAAGCTTAAGTGTACGGGCCCCTCACTACACAAGTCCTTGTCAAGCCCTGTGTCTAATTTTGGATTCAATTTTTCGAATCTTTTTATTAAAGAGGACTCTCCAAACGGGGTAAGCTTCAAGTCCCCTAAAACCTAGATTTGCCCCTGGCCACACACCACTAGTGGTTAGATCCTGAGAATCAGAAATCCCTACAGTGCCTTGACCTGTCATCAGGGGGATAAATAAAGTGTGGGCCACCAGGGTGACGAAAGGATGAGGAAATCCTGCAGGACTGATGAAGGCTCTCCAGAGAAGAAATGGGCTTCCACACATTGACAACAGTCTTAGGGGACGTCCTAATGACAAGTTGTCGTTACTATTGAGTCCCTGTCCGGAAGTGAATAATTGTTATTTTAACCAGTTAAAATTATAGATATGATTCGATGAAGGTTTTACAACAGTTGGTAATAGAGAGACACCAGGGTTTTTGAAAATGTCACCCACTATCAGCCATGTTAGGCCGAGATTCAGACAAAAATATCAAACCATAGAACTATAAGGAGCTTACTCCCTTAAAAAAAAGAATTAAGAGGTATGTTCTCAGCCTCAGCCAGACAGACCATCCTCTCTGCTGGAGGGGTAGACTAATGGGATCCCTCCCTGAACTACTGTAGAAATGAGGCTAAAGCCTCCCCAGGGCCCAGCAAGACCTGTGCAGGACAGACCTCAGCAAAGAGAAGGTTTTGTATTAATGAATATTCCCACTGTGGACTTGGTTTCCTATGCCTGGCCTGTGTGCTTTTATTTTCTTCTCTCTCTCTCTCTCTCTCTTTTTTCCCCCCTCTTTGAGAGCGTTCTTGTGTGTTTCTGAAGCAACAAGTGTTCCTTGCATACATTTCCATCAAATTACCAGAAGCTGAGCTGTGCCCCAGATAGCACAATGGAACTGGCGCACTGCTAATTGCTTAGGATTCCGAGAACTTCAAATGCTGGACTCCAAAAGCACTAGTTCTACTCAGTATGCTTCCTCTCTCTTTCCTCTCCATCCCCCTTCCACGCACTTTTGCCAAGAACCCATAGTTGGTATTCCCAGCGGAAAGTTATTTGGACTCCCAATCCAACATGAAGGAAGTTGGTTTACAGAAGTAGCCTAGTACTATGGTTAAGAAAATGGACCATGCCATCAGAACACTGGTATGAAGCCTGGTTCCACTGTTTACTAGTTTTGTGACCTTGGGCAAGTTAGTTAACCTCTCTGTGCCTCTATCTCTGCATTTATAAAGTAGGGATATAATAACACTTAGCCCTTAGGTTTATTATGATAATTAAATGAAATAATGTTTAGGAAGCACTTAATACCATGCCTGGCACTAGGTAACTGCCCAAGAAAATAGCCATTCTCATGATTGCAGACTTTGAACCTACTTAACCTGGAATCTCTGAGGGTTCCTATTATTGTGACCTCTATGGCATTGAATGTCAATGTCAGTAGTATGGGAATGGGTTGACTTTTATTCAATCAAAACAGTAATTCTTAGTTAGACAAAGAGAAATGAAAAAGCTCTAAACAAATGCAAGCAACAGAAGCTAAAAATCACAGATTCCCAGAGTCAGAACAAATCTCGAAAGCAATCAACCTTGACCTCCCACCCAAAGTTCAGAACACTTCTGCAAGATTGGTGAGGGATGGCTTCTCTGCCTCTTTCAAAGATAATGGCAACTGGGTCTTCTCATTTTAATTCAGCATTTGAAAACTGATACACAGAACTCCTGCCCATTTGTTCTATCTCCTGAATAATACCATGTAATTATTTTGTGTCCTTCAAATACCTTTCATCTTCCTCAAGCTAAACACCTTCTCACTATAGTTCATTCACCATCTCCTCTGAGTATGGTTCAATTGGTCAATGCTGCTATTTAAAAGTAGAGCCCAGACCGCTGGGCATGGTGGCAAACACCTATAATCCCAGAGGCTCGGGAGGCAAAAAGTGTAGAATCACAAATTCAAAGCCAGCCTCAGCAACTTAGTGAGGCCTTAGCAATTTAGACAGATTCTGTCTCAAAATAAAAAATAAAAAATGGGCTGGGAATGTAGCTCAGGGGCTAAGTGCCCTTGGGTTCAATCCCTGGTACCAAAAATAAAAGAAAAAAGTGGACCTTGTCAGGCTAATGTGGGGCCAGGTGAGTCAGAGGTGACCTTCTAATTTCTGGAGGACTTTATGAACATGTCTTAGGATCTAACTTTGGAACACTTTTCTTGTACTTTTCTTGTATTTCATGTTGAGCTTGTGAGTGGAAGAAATGCCTAAATTTTCCCATGCGAACTGCTGTTATATCAGGTGCACCTAATCTTGTACAGTTAGCTGGTTGTGATTCGGCCCTTGGGTCAGGGGAAGAGACTGTATGGCATGGTTTTTCAAGGTGTTCTTCCATTCTGTTGGATGGATGAGCAGCAGTTCATGCAGTATTTCTATGTTTTTAGGGATGCCAAAACAAAGTCCTGTATTGTTATAGGACTGGGACAGATCTGGGACAGATCCATAATTTTCATGTTATAAAGAAAGAAAGGACTAGATTAGCAACTATATTGTGGTTCCTGGGTCAGTTACCACCTTTGCAAATGTGTTCTTAAAATATGGCGAACCTCAGGCAGTAACACGGGTCATAAAAAGCCACTGTAAATCTGCCACTTCAACATGCATGTTAAGCGGATGAATCATTTATGACTAAGAACATTCTAATTTAATTTTTGCAACCACTGAAATGGTGCGGGAACCTGACAAATGGAAGAGAAACCTCTGACTTCTAGGTGACGGATTCTAGGAGGCCTCGGCTGGATCTGCAATCAGTAAAACAACATAAGCGGTCTTCAAAGACGAAAGAGTCTGAGTCTTAACATAAAAGTCCCTGTGTGTTTGACCCCAAGGGGGTAAAATTTCATTTTGACTAGATATCCTTGCTGAAAGTGAGTTCTGCCTATTACTGCCTACAGATTGCAGTTCTGCAAAGCTCCAAGCCCATGAAACTCAATCTTTTAAATAGTACCCTGGTATGTACTTTGGGTTTCTGTTCCATAATGTCCCAAGTTAGTGGATGGAAGCTAAAGTTACCCCAGGATTCTTGTTCTTCCATCCAGTGATTTCATCTCTGGCAACTAAATCCAGAGTGTTGTGCCAGGTTGTTAGTAGATTTAAATGAGTCCAAGACTCAGAGAACGGAGAGGTCACCCTCCTTTGGGTAAGTCAACTGGAAATACTGCTGTTATTCCTGATAACACACCCAGAGCTGCCTAAGAAGATGCCAGGTATAGACCACACAACTGGGCTGATGATCAGAACCTGCTGCCTCTAAGCTCAGATCATAGTGGTGATTCCTGTCTGCACTCAGAGCTGAGGTCCCAGTCTCCTCCATCCTCCTCTGTAGCCTCTCTAATCTTTTTTCCCCCGCTGAGCCTCTCTCCACCTCTGCCTTCACCCCCACCTGCTCGGGGCATCTGCCACACTGACCTCTTTGCAGCCACATCTTTGCCCCAGGGCCTTTTTCCCTAATGGAAACATTCTTCCCTAGATGGCTGCATGGCCCCCTTCCTTGAAGTCTTGCTCAAATATCTCCTCTTCAGTGAAGACTCCCCACAGTATTTAAAATTGCAACCTGTCCTTCCATATGTTCTCAATCTACCTTACCCTAATCTACCATTTTTATAGTTTTTTTTTTACATAGCATACTGTGTTCTCTTCTAACATACTATACAATTTACTTACTGTCTCTCTCTACTAGAATATCAGACAGATCTTGACTTTGTTTACCAATATTTCTGACCATACAAAATATCCTGACATAGAAACCAACCAAATCTGTAGATCAATCCCTGACACATAGTAGATAGTTATGCATCTTCTTGTTGTTGTTAATTGCACTGGGAATCAGATCATAAACTTTCTAACTCAGGCTGAAATCTGCCCAGGCAAGAAGGTAAGCAAGGGTAGAGAGGGGCTGTATGTGTTCGGTCTCTCTGGTCTTTGGGTGATTCATCAAACACAGCACCTTAATATCTCTGGATTCGATTTGTTTCCATCAGTTAAATTTTGTTGGCATAGATGAGATGTACAGCGTGTGCCTCTCCATGACCAGCAAATCTAGAATATGGGATGTCCTCACTCCTACTAAGATGGCCCCAGCATCGTAGCTGGGGCAGCTTCTGTGCTATGCTATGTGGTCTCCTGTGCTTGTTCTTTGGGGTTGATTACCATCCCCATCCCATTCCAATTCATCTGCTCCTGCCAGACCCAGCTTCTCAGTCTGAGAGGTCATAATGCCTGATGTCAATTTCCTTCCCAAGAATGCCAAGTTCTCTACGAAGAAAGAAGCGCCCTTTGTCCTGGAGACATCTGAGATTGGTTCAGATCTGTTTGCAGGAGTAGAAGCCAAAGGATTAAGTGTTAGGTAAGTACATTTCTTTAGGCTTATATTCTTAAGTATAAAGGGGGAAAAGCTAGCCCAGAGACTTTCCAAACACCAAATATTTCTAAGCCTAAGACTGTAGCTCCAAGTGATACCATTTTGCTTTCTTTCCAGGTTTAAAGTGGTCCTGAACAGTTGCTGGGCCACACCCTCTGCTGACTTCATGTATCCCTTGCAGTGGCAACTGATCAACAAGGGGTAGGTTCCATTGTCTAGGGTCAGGGCCGATGGTGGGGCCAGGAGTATCTCAGCCTGCTTTGCTCTGGCTTGGGATAGCTTGGGAAAATACTTTTAGTTCACATTGGTATCTTTTGGAGGAAACCCTAGTTTCCAAGAGCTCTCGCAGGGATTAGAGCAGATACATTATCAGGGACTCTCCTGGGCACATGAGCACAAGTGAAACAGCACACCCATCTCCCACAGAGACCTGATGTGGGGACAGAGATGCGTGGAGTGATGGTGTGAAAGCTCCCAGGGGACTTCAACCAACAAGAGGTAGCTGTCACTGAGGGGCAAGTGCCAGAGCTCCGGCCAAGAGGCAGCAGTGCCAAAGCATCTAGACTTGCTCACTCTCCGCCCTCTCGGTTCCCCCTCCACAAAGCTCTACTTACTCTCTTTTCCACTGGCTTACACTTGAGCTGCAAAGAGCTATTTTAAGGTCTCACATTTTGAGTTCATACAAGGATCTCAGGTTTACTGACCAAATGATCCTGAAATAATCTCATTTCATAACTTGGAAAATGCCCACAGCTCTATTGCTACTCAGAAGCCACCACCAACAGAACCAGCTCTGACCCTTGGTCTAGATACGAAGGTACAACATTCACCCCTCGGAGGTGACGTTCTTTAGGTCCTGCCTCTACTCCAGTAACGACACAATTAGATGCTACTCTTCTAGTCATTTTTTTTCCTGTGTTTATATTTTTAAAAATGACCACATATTTACAAAGGTGACTTTATAATATAAGTTAAAAAGTGGAACATAAATTCAAATTTCCAATGACAAAAATCTCATCATAGACACAGAGACATATGCCTTGAGTTTAGATGTCTGTGGTGACACAGGGAACTGCTGCTCCCAGTGCCCTGGTCATTATCTTGGGGTGTTTTACTCTGGGGGTCTGCCACATCCCGGTCCTCGGGAGGACTTTATCTCTTGGGCATTTCATTTCTTTAGGACAAGGGTGTGACTCACCAGGTGAATGGCTTCTCATAAGCCACTCCCCTCTATTGTACCTAGCCTATAGAATGGGGACAATCCAACCCATCTTATAGGCCCTCAGCTTGACCTCATTAACTGTGAAGATCAAGTGGGGTGCTGCCTATCACAGTGCTTTGGAAGAACAAAGCGCTGCACACACTGTGTGTAACTTTGTCCAGAGCCCCTGCTGGAGCTCCCTGAGGTGACATTCGGTCTTCTTTCCCCCATGTGCATCAGCTGCCCCACAGATGAAACAGTCCTCGTGCACGAGAATGGGAAGGATCACAGGGCCACCTTCCAGTTCAATGCCTTCCGGTTCCAGAACATCCCCAAACTCTCCAAGGTTTGGTTACACTGTGAGACATTCATCTGTGACAGCGAGAAGCTCTCCTGCCCAGTGGTAAGCCGCCCTCTTGGGAAGGAGAATGTTATGTGGGGGTGGGGTACTGGGGGAGCTGGGTTTGAACTGGGAAGTCATAACTGGCAGTAGGATATGTGCAGAAGGCTTCCTGGGGAAATGGGCCCAGAGTAGGGTGGAAGCTCCAGGCCCGTCCACCTGCCTCCGACACCCTACCCAGTCTGGTGAGTGTCACTTAAGCCCCTGGGCCTAGTTTTCTCATCTAAGTAGTGATGGCCCGTCCCCTTTTAGAGACCATGTAAGGCACTGACAGACATGGAAATGCTTTGGAAAACCTGAAGTACAAGGGAAATTCAAGGTCTGCATAAAATTCAAAAGGCAGGGGTGTTTTAGTCTCAGTTGGGCAGTCTTCAGACACATGCTACAGAAATTCTGGGGGAGAGCTGATAGGACCTTGAGAGGAAGGACCAGCCATCTGTGCATTCAGGCCATCAGGTGAACCTGATGCTCACCTTGCTTCAGAATACCATCTTATAGACTTAAAGTGCTGAATCCTAAACTGTTGGCCTCTCTGGTCTATGTAGACTAGAGGTCTCAGAGTTTCCAAAGAGGCTGCCTGTCTTTAATGTCTAGGGAACTAAAAAAATAAGGCTATGATCTTTGCACACCTGTAATCCCAGCATGCTTGGGAGACTGAGGCAGGAGGATCACAAGTTCAAAGCCAGCCTCCCAAAAGCGAGGCACCAAGCAACTCAATGAGACTCTGTCTCTAAATAAAACACAAAAGGCTGGGGATGGGCTCAGTGGTTTAGTGCCCTGAGTTTAATCCCAAGAAAGAAAGAAAGAAAGAAAGAAGGAAGGAAGGAAGGAAGGAAGGAAAGAAGGAAGGAAGGAAGGAAGGAAGGAAGGAAGGAAGGAAGGAAGGAAGGAAGGAAGGAAGGAAGGAAGGAAGGAAAGAAAGAAAAAGAAAGAAAGAAAGAAAGAAAGAAAGAAAGAAAGAAAGAAAGAAAGAAAGGCTATGATCTCTAGTTGCATTGACTCACTTGGACAGAAGATGGTCATCCATGAGCACAGATAGTAAAAGGGAAAGGAGCCAGAGGGTGTGGGACTGGGGAAAGGCTGACAGAAACATTTTACAATTGATCAGAGGCTGAGTATTGACACCACATTAAAAAAGAACATGTTTTGCAAGTGTCCTCAGTCACTGTGATTACAATAACTGTAAGTAAAAGACTCACTTTTTATCAAAAGATGTGGGTCCACTCCTCCCACGTGTGGTAGAAAGGACCAAGCAGGATTTCTTCCAACTTGAATTTTTAATTTACTGACGCTTTCCTCCTGGGTTCTCAGAATTATTTAAAACAAATAAATAAATAAAAGCCAACTAGTATGAGTTGACTGGAGAATTTTTACTCCATCCAGTTGGTGACTTTCTTTTTCTTTCTTTTTCTAATTCCCTCTTCTTTCCCTTCCTTTGTTCTCATCCTTCCTCTCGGGGGGGTCATCAGACCTGCGACAAACGGAAGCGCCTGCTCCGGGACCAGACTGGGGGCGTGCTGGTGGTGGAACTCTCCCTGCGGAGTAAGCCTGTTTCCCACTGGCTGGGCGCACTCTGGGCTGTGCCCACAGGCACAGCTGGTTTGAGCATTTTGACTGAATTGCCAAACCAGGTGTGCCTGTAGACACAGCTCTCACCTGCTCCTCCAGTCTTCCAGTGGGGGGAGGGATGGGAATCCAAGAAGCTGAGGTTTGCTGAGTACCTTGAAAAGTTCTATCGATGGCTCAAATCCAAAATGGCCCCAAGGAATCAGAAAATGCTGAGCTTCTGACTAGAACATGCAGAGAACAATAATAATAGGAAAGAGAATGTTCTAGGCATGTCAGGTGCCAGTCAATGAGCCTCTATTGAGCTTCTAGCACTGGAGTTTTGGAAATAAACAGAACCAACAAGGAACTTTCCATCTAGCAAGGCGCAAGACCCCTGTGGAGGGGCAGGGGTGCCAGGAAGTATCCAGCAAGGGATTTAGCTCAGTCCAGGGCTCATGAAAGACCTCTGTTGAAAATCTGTATGATGGACTGAGGGTAGTGTGACCTGGGGTGAACAAGACGCTTGGGGAGACTGGGCACCATAGCAGCCATACTTGAGAGTCCAGCCAAGCCGAGGCTTCCTCCTGATTATGTGTGGTCTGCAAACCAAAAAAAGAATTTAACATTTTTATGAGGTTCCAAAAACGATCAAAAGAAGAACAACATTTCATGACCTATAAACATCAGTTGACATTCAAATTTCAGTATTTATAAACAAGGTTTTATTAGACAAGGGACACACTTGTTCACTGAAGTGGTACTGTGGACTGCTGTGTTCATGCTTTGACGGTGTGGATTAGTGGTCATAGAGACTGGCCCACAAAGCTGAAAATATTTACTCTCTGGTCCTTCCTGAAAAGTTCACCAGCCCCTGCCTCAGAAAGCCTGGGAGAAAATGGTGTGAGATAAAGCCTTTGTGAGCTTCAGCATAGACCTTGCCCTAAAGGCAAGGGGGGGGGGGGCTCAGGGTTTAAAGGAGGCGGGGATGCAGTTGGGTTTATGTTTCAGAAACATAAAGTCCATGGTCTTTTCTTAAACCTGCGTTCTCTCTCTTCACTCACTCCAGGCAGGGGATCATGGAGTCTCCATAGCTTCTCAGGTAAGGAAAAGAGGCATTTTGGGGAATGCCAAGGCAATGCCCACTTTTGTAAAGCAGATGGATGTTTCAGAAGAAGTTTAACTTTGGCCCCAGCAAAAACGTTTAGAGTTGAAAATTACATGGGGCAGAGACCGGCAGAGGTTAAGGGGTCTTTTTCCAACCAGCCGCTGAGATCTGAAGGGATGAATGAGCTGGGTAACAGCAGGACTGGAACCCAATCCCCCAAGTCTCAATAAAGTCATCACCAGGTGACTTTGCTTGGATTCCTTCATTTGGAGGACACCGTTTTTAATGATCTGTTCTTTCAAGAAATATCTGAGTCCCTGTTACATCTCTGCCCCTCATTACTTGAGTGACCTTGGCAATGACCTGACCCCTCCATACCTTTTCCTCTGTGGAATTGGGCTAATCACTGTCCCTATCGTACCTGAGGTTGTATGGATTATTTAATGACAGCTAAGGGCATCAGACAACTCAGTGAACATGACAGGTAAGACCCTCGCCCTTCCTAATATGTGTGGAGTACATTGGGGTTGGGGGCACGTGATTCAAAGAGCAGGCAGGGAAGCCCTAAGAGGAAGAACCATTTCAGCTATGAGCCAAGATCTCCCTGGAATGATGAGAAGGAGGTAATTGCAAGGAGATCATTTAGTAATCAACTTGCAGATGTAGACTTCACTCTTATGGTTACAGGAAAATCGTGTAAATCAACTTTTTAGACTCCAATCCTAGATTCTCATATTTAGAGAAAGTTCTATGGCAAAGGTCCTACAAGGAAATGCTCCATCACATAGGATGGAAGGTTCATCCGCCAGGTTCTTTGTACCGATAACAGTGAGCTGCGGAATCCCCAAAAGAGGAACAGAAATGACTCTGTGTAAAACGTTGGAGTTTTATGCAAACCTACTTAAGACCCCTGAGCTGGGCCCTCCTCGGGTTAGAGCGGGTTGAGCTGCTCCTGCCCTCAGGCCTCTGTCTCAGAGCCCTCCCCGCCTGCTCTGGTTCACAGATGTTATGCGCCACCTCGTCGTGATGCTGGGGATCTGCGCCCTGTTGTAGGAGTCAGCCTGGAGCTGCAGCTCCGCCCTCAGGTCGTCCTCAGCGATGACAAACTCGTTTTTTGTGCTGCCAAAAAGAGCAAACAGAAGACTACATTGTCGGGGAGCAGAGACCAGCGCTTTGCCAAATATGTGTTCCAATTTTTGTGAATTCAGCGATCAATTTTCTTTGGTGTCCCCACTTCCTCTTGTTACTTCAGTGGCCCTTAGATCCCGCCAGTCCCTCCCCTGCAGCTGGGGAGGAGTCTTCTCAGACTCCAGTCAAGGGTGCAGGGCCCTCCTCCTTTGAAAGCTATTTTAATTCTGAGAGACTGGCACACCCACCAAGTGCAGCTGAGCATTTTGAAGACCATGTAGTGCGTAACCACAAAGTCAATGCTAAATAGGGAATGCACAGGAATAGCCAACTTCGCCAGAAGGGGCTCTGTCATTGAGACTGGGCGGTTCTACCCAAGGACCAGAGCTGAGCCCGCAGGCAGGGAGTTGCAATCTTTCAAATAACCATGTAGGAATCAGAGTGGAATACCAGAGTTTTGCTTATAAGTAATAGGAAGGAAATGGATCCTTAAAAGTTCTTAGTACTAACCTAACTAGTTTTAATTATAGGGTTTATTAAATATATGTAAACATTAGACAGGTATAAACTCCTTGTTTTTGTAGCTGATATATACTTTAACATCAAAAGAAAATTAGAAATTTGATAGAAAAAAAACTACAAAAGGCATAGGACAACCCCTCCCCCTGCAACACACACACAGGTTTGCTGTACTTGGTGACAACCTGACTTCCCATATGCCTTGTGACATCCATGTCCTCAATAACTTTCTTCACTGACTCTAAGAAATCTTCATGTGTACAGAATGGACTGATTTCACTTAGTCTTTACTTAAGATGTTCAAATCCATATACTTTTGTTTTTGTCTCATCAACTTAGGATCATCAGAATAGAACCATCAAAATAATCAGAAATGCAAATGCAAATATGGCCAATGAAATCTCGTGGCAATCTCATAATGCAGCCACCTCAGTGATCCAGAGTATGCCAGTATCCATGATTTACTTTGGTCACCAAAATAAAAACAGAATGTACCAACCCTGGAAGAGAACTAATAGGATAAGCCTGAGCTCTTAGTTCTTAATCACAAACATTTAATTAGCAGGCTTGCAATTTGAAAACACACACCTGTTTGTCTCTCCGTTTTTAATGTATTTGAGAACTTTTGAGATTTGCAGTTTGATGGTTCTTGTACAACTTGGGTGAACTCAGAAATTAAACCACTCATCAGATCTCTCAAGAGTTGAAGTACATGTTTGGTTAGCAATAGGCTAGAGTAAAATGACTCAAGTTCAAACTTGGTCTCAAAGCTGATGTGCCAGACAGCTTGGGATCTTTTCCTTCTGTAAATTCAGAGTATTTTGTAGTCAAGAAGGACAGAAGACATATTTTTATTGGTTCTAGTAAATAGCATATAACAATAACTTAAATAGCATACTCATAGCCAGATTCATATTCTTTGATGTCAGAGTAAAACAATGCTGTGTTAGTTTGGTTTTATTTTATCATTATGTTTTATGATCATGTATCTCTACCTGGTGCTATGGAATAAATGAAATGCCTTAAGATAAATAACCTATCACTACAGTTTGCAGTGTTGATATATCATGTTGAGAGCCAATTCCTCAACCTTCCCAGGGTTTTCTACAGCCAGGAGCTCCTTAGACTCATGTATATACCACAGACTTTCAACTGCTCTCTCCCTCATTTACACTTGAAACATTCCACTACTGGGTTTTCTGTGCAAGGAGGTGAAGCCATTTCACATAACTAACATTTTGGTGAAGATGATTCTCTGGTCATCCCTGTCCATGAAGCACTAATCTCTCTTGCCAATCAACTGGATGTGTTTTGACTAAAGTTAACTCCCTGATGCTGTCTCCTGACTTTTCTGTTGAGTGATTAGCAGAAGGTACTCTCAAAACAATCTCTCATAAATTCTCATTAGTGCTCAACATCAAACACATCAAGAGGGAGAAAAGTATATTCTTAGGTATCATTGATTGACATAGAAAAAACACTGCATATAGCTTTTAGGAAACTGAGCCTATCAAAACTCCTAGTTATGATCCATAAACATTCTCTCTCTCCCCCCTCCACACACGCTGTGCATGTATATGTGTGCACATATGTGTGTCTAGGGGGTTCTGTATGTACATGTGTGTATGCATTTTTTGTGTGTGTATGTATAAGTTTGGCCACCAAATGTTTATGTTATAACATTCAAAGAAGAGGCAAAACTAACAACATTTTTATTATATATGAATATAACTTCTATAAGCACGTAGGTTAGGGCTAGAAGGAAATAAACACACACGTCCTTCAAACAAATACAAAGAGGATAATAATGGAAACTTACCCTATCCAACCCCATCCCTATATCTGAATATCATTTTCAAATGCCCTTTTATGTAACACTACTGAATTGCTTGATCCCTTCACTTTAGTTCATAGCTCTATTGATCCTTAATATTCTACTACTATTATTTATGTCTCCTTGTCCCAACTAAACTACAAGCAAAGGGTCAAGGAAATTTTCATATTCTCCTGTGCCCCCCTCAGCATGGTAGCCAGAATAGAGTAAGTACTTAATAAATGTTTCTTGAGTGAATGAAATGTTCATATGGAAGGAAGGATGGACGGATTGACAGATGAATGAACAGACAAATGGGTAGATGAAGACTAGCCCACCTCTCCAAGAGGAGGCCTCATAGTAGAGGTTGACTTGTTTCCTTTTATGGTTGAATGAGTGTTTGGTGTCCAGAAGCCATGATCCTATCAAGAAAAGAGACATGGAACATGAGAAGATCCATTCTACTCCACTGCCTCCATGCTGCCATAGAAGGTGAAGAGCTCCCTCACATAAACACCCTCTTCCTTCCTCCTTCTAACGCTGTCACTCCTTGATCCAGAGGGCCTTGGGGGAGAAGCAGAGTCGATTACAATTAAGACAGAATTGCATTATGGAAATGAAATCCATGAGGGTCGTAGAATTCAGTTGCCTGCCTCTGGGAAGAAGCAAAATACCACAGATGGGAATGTTTAGGAGCTTAAAAAATAAGTGGCTTATTTGGGAAAGTGCTTTCCTTGGATCTGATTTTGTGTCCCACTTCCTAAAGAAAGACAAGAATCCCACCAAATCTTTTGTAAAATTTAGCATCAAAGGTCCTCAGTAAGTCCAAAGATAGTGTATTTCTTAACACAGAATTCCAAAATATCCCCACAAAGGCAGCCCAGAGGTCTAGCCAGAACAAAAATGTAACTGGTCTCAATGGTTCTCACTTCTTCAGTCACAGGGAGCTCAGCTGGAAAGGATTTAAACACGGTAATTCATTCAGATTGCTCTGCTACATTCAGGGGCTATGTGGATGTGAGGAGTTGCAAGAGTTGAAGAAAAAAGCACTGGGAATGCATTAGTGGGTCAGTAAATCTACCAAATAAGACAACCAGAACCCTGACTGTCCTTTATGTGGAAAGGAAAATAGTCATTGCAGGAATGGATGGATTCATCTCTGCTGAAAATTTTTTCTCAATTAAACTTTTCATAAATGAATGAAAAGTTCCACTTAAAATTCAAGGCTTGTCTGCAAGAGGTTTTGCTCAGTGGATAGGAAAAACATTAAGCAATAAACTGAGGACAAGACATTATCTGTGTGAGCATGGGGCTTAGAGGAAGTGAGGATCAGGACCAGGTCTCCCTGCACTACATTGGGCCTGTCTTCTTGTAATAGCTTCATCCCTGCTGGGTTTCTAGGGCTGCTCACGCTGCAGAGCTTTTACCCTGGACATTCTGAGGTTCTTCTGGTTTGGGCTTCTGTCTCCAGGCAAAATGATTAGCTGATAAGGTTATGCACTAAAGTTTAGGAGCAGTCAAAGAGGGAAGGATATGGGGCTGTGGCCCCAAGCTTCACCCTCTCCCTACTCTCTCCCAGAATGAAATGGATTTACTGCAAATTCACAAATTAATGGACTGGAAATCTCTGGCATCTTGAACAAGTTCACTGGCAGTTCCCATGAAATGAGTTCGCAATACCCACTTCATCCTCTGGACCAGGAGGCTCGCTGAATAGCGCCCCCTAGTGGGAGACTGTCTCAACACCCCAGAACTGTACCTCTGCAATGGGATATTAGGGGGAACCTGCAGAGGGTCCCCAGGGACTTTCCTGTGACTCCACAAACATCTTGAAAGAAAACACTCACCTCACAAGATCTCTGGAACTTGAGCCTCTTGCTCAGTAAACCCGGGGAGTGGACTGGCGAAGCCTTCTTGGCCTTTCAACGAGAAAGTCGTTTGTTCTCCTTTGCCCTGAGGGAGGCAGAGAAGCAGTTGGAGAATGACAAGAAGGGGCTACCTGGGAACAGCAAACCAGGAGCCAAGACCACCCCTCCCTGCTGCTTGTTCTGGATCTCCACACCACCAAACGCCCAGCGTCTTCATGGCTGCCCTCTACTTCCATGTGTGCATCTCCCAGCTCTCCTGAGAACTCCTGAGGAGGAGCACCTGCTCCCTCCCCACCCCTAGCTGCTGCAGTCTGGCTGGGCACAATTCAGGAGCCACTTGTCAGAAGAAACGAACTTTATTTTTAGAACACACACACCAAACCACACAGCTCCTCAGGAAAAACCTTCAGAGCCCAACTGCCACCACCAGCTTCCCACAAACCTCTCCACCTCCCCCACTCCTCCTGCTCTTGAGGCTGATTGGCTGGGTCGCGTGGGCAGAGCCAAAAAAAGTCCCCCAATGAGCAGCTCTGTGGTCTGAAAGGGCGGGGAAACAGCCCAATGAGCATCCCGCAGAGGAGCCAATCAGTTGGCAGCTAGAAGTTTGCTGGGGCCGCTGTGAGCCAATCATCAGCTGGCAGCTGGAAGTTTGCTGGCAGCTGGAAGTTTGTTGGGGCCCCTTCGGCTGTGGCTCTCAACATCTCCCCCTCTCTGTTTAAACAACAAACATGTGGCTTAGGGACCGTGCCTGCCTTAGGTTGTCCAATACTACATATGGTCCTTACCCGTCATCGGATGAGCTGACCTCAAGGCGTCAGCCTCCTGTCTTAGGTTGGTACCATTGCAATTGGATCTTACCCGTCATTGACTACCGGTCCAGCATACAGCCACACCTGTGGATAGGTCTTTGTACCAGCAGGGGGGGTGAGGTTCTTTGCCTCACCTCTGTTGGCCCCCAAATTTTTGCTGAACGACCATGACAAGCAGAAGGGAGGAAGATACACCAAGCCAATTGACGGCTCCTTTTGGAAAAATTGTACCACTGGTGACACCATCAGCAAAAATACCCCAACACTATCACAAGTTGCTGCACCAACAGATAGTTCACAATGCATACAAGTGAGTTCACAATGCATACAAGTGA
>NW_025999999.1:16061292-16120239 GCF_001458135.2 Marmota marmota marmota
CCCCTGATGGCTTTTTCTGCTCTACACTTTCTTTCTCTGTCTGACTAGCTCGAGAGACCTTCTCTTTTACTTGAATATTTCTACTATAACTATAATACAACCCAAGAAGATAACACCAAACAAAACTGAAACAGAGTGAAACAAAATTGGAACAACAAAAAATCATTATAGCCTTTCTATCCTCCTGAAATGTCCATCCGTCCTTTCTCCCTATCTGTTCCTCAGATGTGAGCGGTTTTTCTTCCATCTCACACATCTCCAGGGACAGGCAACTTAAAACAAAAGTGAAGCAAAACAAAAGAATAATCTTAAAATGGCTACCCATCCTCTTGCCCTGCCCTCAGGGGCGAGCAGTTTACCTTATCACTTACCCTCAGTCGTTCCTCGAACGGGCTACCAAATGCCACAGTCTGGCTGGGCACAATTCAGGAGCCACTTGTCAGAAGAAACGAACTTTATTTTTAGAACACACACACCAAACCACACAGCTCCTCAGGAAAAACCTTCAGAGCCCAACTGCCACCACCGGCTTCCCACAAGCCTCTCCACCTCCCCCACTCCTCCTGCTCTTGAGGCGGATTGGCTGGGTCACGTGGGCGGAGCCAAAAAAAAGTCCCCCAATGAGCAGCTCCGTGGTCTGAAAGGGCGGGGAAACAGCCCAATGAGCATCACTGCAGAGGAGCCAATCAGTTGGCAGCTAGAAGTTTGCTGGGGCCACTGTGAGCCAATCATCAGCTGGCAGCTGGAAGTTTGCTGGCAGCTGGAAGTTTGCTGGGGCCCCTTCGGCTGTGGCTCTCAACACCCGGCCCAGAAAAGGGCCATCCTGAAGGAAGGATGAGAAAGTGTCATGGTGCACTTCATGATAGAGAGAGGCCAGGAAGAGGGAGAAGGCAGAGGAAAAAGAAAGAGCCTTTATAAATGTAGAGAGATGAGGTCAAACCAATTGACTTCTGTCGCCTCTGCCTGGGCACTTCAGAGTCAGGTAAAGGGACACAGAGGAAGTGTGGACCTTGTGATTTCCAGGCTTATGTTGGCTGTTGCTGTGTGTGGAAGATTGCACTGGACTGTTCAGGGGACGCTGAGAGCCCATTTGTGCAGGGAGAGTGTAAGCGTCCTATAAGCCTTGGTCTACGTGAGAGCAAAGCTGACTGCTGTCAGACATTCTGTGTTCAACTATTTGAGGGAACTGCATAGACCTTACTGAAGGAAGAAGATCCTACAGTTCTAAGAGTCTCCAGAGAGATCTAAGAGTTCTCCTGCACCACTAGGCAGACACTTGTTCATTCTGCCACACTCTTCAACAGCTCCATCAAGAATTCAAATTGGGAAGGTGAGACGCAGTTGGCCTGGCCTTACCTTGACTGGAACAGTGCTTCTCTTTTGCAAATTGTGCCTCCTATTGCCAGCAAGGCATCTGCAGTGCTCTGAGCAACATGGATCCATAGAGCTGCCATAAAATCAATCATTGCCTAGTTAGCACCTTGTCAGTGGATTGTCAGTGGAGTGGAGCTGCTTTGAAGAGAGAACCACACTACTTGAAATATTTGAGCCCCAGGAATCACAATAAACAAAGCATAAATATTGTCTAAAATATGAGACACTTGGCCTGGGAGCCCTAACCAGCCAGGCATTGATGGGACACTATTGGATGCTGCTCAAACTTTAGCAAAGAAGCCAAAGGAAGACCTAGCTCAGTATACAAATTGGCAAGAACCATGGATAGAGGTTCAATGGGCTCCTCAGACTTCCTAGGATGAGCTGGGACATATTTCCAAAATGCTGCTAGAACTAGGTTTAGAGACTAAATAAACAGACACCTTCCAATTTTTTTTCTGAAAACCTTTCTTTACCATCAAAGAGAAAGGTTTAAGTCTGCATTTGAGACTTGGTTTATTAACTTAGACAATCAGAGGGGAAAATATTTGCACATGTACATGCATGTGTGTATATATGTATGTTTTTATATTGTGGGAAATCTATAAATTCAAAACAATGTTAACCTAAACTCTTTGACACTAAAATCACTAAGTAATTCTCTTTTTTTCATATCTCAACTGGTAAGTGGCATGCATGTGTCTATTAACAGTCAATGAAATAAAATTACTATCTAGCAAAAGAATCCTTTGTTCCCTGGAATTCCCCATCATAAATTTCTTCTGCACCACTAAGAACATACATCAGATATTGGCAAAATCTCACCCATAGACCATATCTGGCCCACCATTTGTGTTTGCAAATGAAGTTTTACTGAGACGTGGCTATGCTCATTTGCTCACATACTTGTATTACTACTTTTGAGATCCAACAGCAGAATTAAATATTTTGAGCCTGTAAAGTGAAAAACATTTACTGTCTGGCCCTGTTCATCAAAAGTTTTCCAACTCCTACTCTTCATTTAAATGACTTTATTATATGTGTATCCATCTAAAATGGTAAGACTTGGAGGGGCGCCATGTGTGTCTACATAGCTCCAGTGAGAGCACAGTAACAAAACTCTGTTTATACAGCTCACGGTCAGTGTTGTTTAAGTGGATAATGACCTTCTCCTCCTGATGGAAAATAGGAGACAAAATGCAAATGAGTCTTCTAAAAATACCCTCTGATTAACGATAGGGGATGGGAGGGTAGCCATATTGTGTTCACAGAGTGCTATACATGATACCCACGCAAACTGCTACTTTCCATTCTGGATGCCGTGTTCACGGTGTCTCCAAACAGACAGTATCTGGTTATGGTGATTCCCACCACGCCAGCCACCACATCATCTGCAGGGGGGACTGCCAATGGGCTGGACCCCTGAGTGTATATCAGGTCAACAAGGGCAATTCACAAACATCCATTAAGTGCCCTCCGGCACAGAGCTTGGCAACACCTCTTAGAGTTTACAAGGGGGAAACTACAGAACCCACAAACTTCTGGCAGGAAGTGACATCATCAATAAATGACCACACTGTTCATGCACTAGAGATGTCAACAAAACCTGCACTGTACAAACACAGGAGTAATTAATTCTGTTTGGATATTGGGTTTCATTTAGTTGAGACTTGAAGGATAAGGACAAGGATGCTAGCTATATAATTTCAGGGTCCCCACACAAAATAAAATCATGGGACCCTTTGTTCAAAGAGTATGAAGAATTTTCAGAGATAGAAGAATATCAAACCTAGTAGGGATCACATGCCCATGAGTTTGACCCAAATGGAACACATCAAAGGGCACTTGATATAGACACAAGGAGAAAAAGCTAGCCTGGGGTTCCTGTCCTGGTTTTTGTTCTCTTTATATTTGACTCAACTTCTTGGAGTCACTGTGGCCCATATTCTCACCAAGCAACCTAGCTGAGCAGAAACACACATACAAAGACAAGTCAATCTTTTGTTTCCCCTGAAGTTGTTACCATTTGTTTTAGTCAGACTTTTCACTGCTGAGACTAAAAGATCTGACCAGAACAATTATAGAGGATGAAAAGTTTATTTGAGGGCTCACAGTTTCAGAGGTCTCCATCCATAGACAGCAGATTCCCTTCCTCAGGGTTTAAGGTAAAGCAGGACATCATGGTGGAAGAGTGGCAGAGGGAAGAAGCTCACATGACGATCAGAAAGCAGAGGGAGACTCCACTCTCCAGATACAAAATATACACCCAAAGCTACACCCCCCATGACCCACCTCCTCCAGCCGCATCCCATCTGCCTTCAGTTACCACTCAATTAATGCCACCAGGGGATTATTTCACTGATTACGTTGAGGTTCTCATAACCCAATCATTTCTTCTCTGAACCTTCTTGCATTGTCTCACACACGAGCTTTTGGGGGGACACCTCACATCCAACCATAACTCCATTCAATAACTGTGTTCCTAAAAGCCTTATGCTGCCATACCTGGACCATAAGGCCACCTGCCATCAGTTCTGACTCCCTGTGTGGAGGCCAATCCAGGGCTTGAGCTTCTCCTCAGGCATGTGCCCACTCTGGCAGTGGAGGATGGCACTAAGGAAGGGAAGAGACATGGTGGCAATCCCATGCATGTGTCGGGTTCCGTTGCACATGGGAAGTCCACTAGCCACCATGAATGCATCTCCAATATTTTCAACCTGAAAACAAAGTAACAAAGAGACTTTGTTTTTCACAAGGGAGACAGTGGGTCGCAGGTGGTGATAGGGTCAGAGGCCAAGTCCCTTGTCACCAGCCCCCCCCCTTGGGGCACCATGCCTTGGAACCTCACTCTTGCTGACTTCAGCCCCATCCAAGCACCAGCATTTCTTCCAGTTCCTCACCTTGCCTTGCTTCTCCACAAAGCCTCCTTCCACTGAGCCCTCCTCACAGCCGCTGCATCTGCCTCTGAAATTGGACAGTATGGGTGACCATATTTCCCCAACCTAAGACCGGAACCAGCTGGACAGGCAGCTGCGTATTGATGGATTAAGTCAGGTGTGTCCATCAAGTGGAATTTATCTTACCCAACCTGAAATGTCCTCAGCCCACCCAGGACTATTACGTGTGTGTGTGTGTGTGTGTGTGTGCGCGCGCGCCATATACTATATAAAATGTATTTATTTATACACATATAGATCTTGTGTCTCCCCCATCTGTTCCTTCTCTCCTAATCCTCCTGATAAACCAGTCTTTCATTTGTAATAGAGAAATAAAGAAGCAGAAGCTTAAAGCTTCAACCCTTTCCAGATACAATTGTATTTAGCAGAATCCAAAGATGATGTGGGAAAGGTAGAATTTCAGGCATTAGCCCTGGCAGCAAAAACACCTCTGTCCTGTTGGCCCCCAAATTATACAAAAAAAGTCAACTTTGGACAAGTCCCACCTGCTTCTAGGAAGCCTCTCCCCACCATGAGAGCATCCTGCAGAAATATAAAGTGGCTGCAAATTAGCCCCTGCAAAGCAAAATTGGGAAGATCACTTTAAGAGGAAAACTCCAGTGGGTGCCTTCAGGGTGGTCTGGTTCTGTTGGCAGAGTGTGTGATGTGTCCTGGAAGGCTGTCCTGTCCATGCCAAAGCTACACCCCCCATGACCCACCTCCTCCAGCCACATCCCATCTGTCTTCAGTTACCACTCGATTAATGCCATCAGGGGATTAATTCACTGATTGTATTGAGGTTCTCTTGTTGGGACTGTTCAGGGATAACCATGGAGGACCTATCATCTCAGCAAAGTGTGGATATGACCACACTGTCCCCAAATCTTACTGGTCTCAGGACCATGGAAAAAGGCTCTGTCCTGGGATCATGGTCTTAGTAGATGCCCTTGCAGCTACCCACCAAATATGTGTGACCACGAGCACACAGTACTGTCCCTGGAGCCACAATTGATCCCATTCAAAAAGTCGGAAAATGCAGAAAGCAGCATCAGCAGCGCCACCTGGAGGAGCCAGATGGTGGCTGGATTTGCTGTCCTCCCCTCAGCTGCTTCCCACTTCAGGACATATTCAGATTTCGCCCTGAGTAGCACCAGGCAGGTTAACTGTTGCCACTTCCCCTTTAGGTCCAATCTGATGGTCTGAACTTGGGAGTGATCTTCCCTCTGAATTGCTAAGGATCCTAACATCAGAAGTAACACTTTGGTCAAAAGACAGCCTCTAAAGGAGCACAGGTCTGAGCCTCTGAATCCGGAGGAAAGAAATTCAGGAGGGAGGGGCAGAATTAGCTCGAAGAAGATCAATGCCTCTTTAGAAATACGGTCACCATGAGACCAAACCAAGGAAGTACACAGGGCACAACTGGGGATTCCTGACAAACACATGGCACTGAAACTAATAAAACCCTTTGCAAAAGGACGAACGGAAACGAAATATTGAGCTTGGGCTGTGAATTGAGAGGGTCTGCCAGTGGGAATGGAGCCTCCCTCCTGGCTAGCATAAGGCATGCCCATCCTCAATCATGCACAGGACAAATCAGCAACAGGAGCAGCTAAGGCTTCACAGCCAGGAGCAAGTTGTCTCACCTTTCACACATTGTAGGTTGTAATGATGCCATCAAACAAACTGTACAAGTTGTTGAAGAGCTTTAATTTTTTTGAGCAGGATCTTCTTCATCTCACCTCCCACAAATCACTGCAAAGTTGTCCTCATAGGGCTTTTGGATTCTGTGGGCTAGATTTGTGGCTACCAAAATCTACTCTCTAGACTTCTTTTGACATCCATTTATTTCTCCACCTGCATTTTCTCTAGAGATCTATTTTAATTGACGATATAAATTGAGGGGAGACGTTGGGTAGTGGAGGTCACATAGATGCCTTTACACAAAGAGTTTTCTTGCCAAGGGCATCTCATTTTCCCCTACAGGTTATAGAGCGGACCTTGCTCTGCAGATGTGGTGCAAATGTAATCACTCACCAGTCCACCAGTAAAATCAAACAATCTCAAGTTATTCACATTCAAATTCCAGCCCCCGCTTGGTAGTTCAAGATATACAAATATAGAGGAATTTTAACAGCAAGTGCTTCTTCCAAACCTTTCCAGAGTGCATAGGTGAAAACAGAAGGTGAAACAATGTTTGAACCTGAGGTCACCCTTGCAAAAAGATTTGGAGGTACAAGCGCTGGACTTGTGGAACCAATGCGCCATCTAGTGGTCACTCTCTTGTTGCTGCATCTTCCATATAAAAGTCAAAGGTAGAATGTTTCCTCTGATACACCAAAGATAATCCAATCCAAAAAAGGGGGAGATAAAAGAAGAAGAAGAATAGACAAAAAAATGGAGGACACAAAAGGAAAGGTAGGAGGGATGGGTTAGGGAAAGATAGTGGAATGAATCTGACCTAACTTTCCTATGTGCGTATGTGAATACACCACAGTGAATCTCACCATCCTGTACATCTAAAAGAACTCTATTCGTGATTCCTATGGATTCCAGAGAGTTTTGCCCCTATTTCATTTAACCAGGTGTATCAATTACATGCACGCAAAAATGTTTGATCTCTTTTAGAAGAAAATGACATCCTGTTCAGAAAATAACAAATGAAATAATCCCTCTGAGTGGGTCCTCCTGGTGATGCTGCTGCTGCTCTCTGAGTTTGACAAGACCTTCAGTGCTCTAGAGAGCCTGGGCAGTATTGTAGACAGGAGCTTCTCCACCTCCTCTTCTCTGCCATCAGCTGGCCAGTCCTCTCTTCCAGTCCTTCCTCCAGGGGTCGGCATACTCTTCCAGCCTGCTCGTCATACTATCTGGTATGCTCACATGGCTTTTAAAAAGTTCAGACGTTAACATCTTCTTCCAAGAACCACAGGCACAGTGGAGCACAGCTCCCAGCTACATGCTCCAAGAAAACACTTCTCACCCTTAAGTTTTCCTACTTAATGGTTCCCAATGGACAATGGCCATGAGGCCACGTGACAGGACAGAGCCTGTCCCTTCCAGCCTCATTCTTCATTTATCTGAGCCTCGGTTTACTCATCTGAAAAGAAAGGATAATAAAAATAGCTCACATGTCTGTTCTGAGAATTTAGGAAGTTTATGTGTATAAAGTGCCTAGAGGTGAGTCTGGCACCCAGTGGCCTTCCCCCAACTTCCCAGCATGCTCCATGCCAGGGTCATGGCCAACTGAAAACTAGATGTCAGGACGGGTCATTCCTTTTAGATTCCCCAACGTAAGAGGGCACATCTAGATCCTATAGTTTTTTGTTCTAGAAAGTTCTTCAGAGAAAGTGTAAATGAATCTAAACATTACTCATTTCAAATGACGAGACTAAGACTCAGAAAATGGACTTACCTTAACATCAGGACCATATTTTCTGAGTAAGCACATATCAATGGACCTGAGACATACCTTTATGTTATTTAGCTTCATTTAATCATCCACAAGTGTATGTGTGTGTATCACATTTTATACCATGAATATAAAAATTTTTTTTATTCATCGATTTTAAATCATTTTAAATAACATTTACAATTCAGAAGTTAAAAAGCAATTATGATCTGGGGAATGCAAAATAAGGGCCATTATATTAAGAATGCATAGCTAAATGGCCAAATTAGGAGCAGACAATTGACCTCCAACCCAGGCTCCTTCTACCAGCTCTCAAACTACCTCTATCATGGTGACATTTTAATGTATTAAAAGTGATACAATTATCTGATGTGAAGGAAGCTGCTATTGAGAAAATTATTTGAGTTGCACGTATAACCTTACTGTAGGGTTGGGGGTGTAACTCATTGGTAGAGCACTTGCCTAGCATGTGCAAGGCCCTGGATTCAATCCCTAGCACCACCAAAATTAAAGATGAACAAACTACTTTTAAATTGGTGAAAAATTTTTATCCCATAATCCAATCTCAATTGATTAGGTGCAATCCTTGGAATGCTGATCTCAAAAAGGTTCTGAGGTCATGTCAAAACCTCCTGGGAAAGAGAACCTTCATGGATCAGTGATGTCTAAAACGAACAGAGGGCAGTGGAATCATTCATGTCTGGCTCATTTTTATGAAATAAAGGGAGAATTCCTCATTCCACTCTTGTCAGCACCTATCACAGTGATTTGTGTGTGGCAGGCACTGAGTCAATATATGGAGAAGGGAGGAGAGAAGGAAGGGAGGGAGAGAGGGAGGGAGGAAGGGAGGAGGGTGGGAAAGAAGAAGAGGAGGGGAAGGGAGGGACAAGGAACCCATCACAGCTATGGGTTTTAATCCTAACAGTATACCAACTAGGAAAAATCACCCATAGCACATCTAACTCACCCTGTAGCTTCTCCTACAATTCTCCTGATGGACGGGGAGCTGGGCCTTTTCTCTGGAGACCATCCCAACATGCCCTCACCATGCCCATGACCTTTTCATCACCCTTCTCCTCCGGCAGGGAAGGTCGATGCAGAACTGGTGCCACGGGGTCTTTGATTCATTGATGACTCCGGGAAATTGTGTGGGATTTAGATCACTTGATGCCTGAGCTTGGCCACCTGGTGCATTCCCTTTAAACAGGAGCTGTGCTCTTACATTCACAAACTGAATTTTAAATAAATAGAACAGAGAGATATTCCTGAGAAATAGGGATATTTTAATAGAAATACTATAAATTCCCTTGGAAAATGAAGAATTCTAATGGAAAACATATAGGCACCCCCCAGCCCCAGCAATTAACTGGTTTCTAAGTCAAAATATTTTTAAGTAGAGCATTTCTTGAAGTGAATCAGACCTCTATATGATTTCAGGAATAAATAAGCATTTGGTGTTGGGAATTCCCAGAGTGTGCTTTATGCAATTTTGCATTCCATATGATATGTTTTATAAAAATAATTTAACAACTAACAAATGTTACGGCCATGTTTCATCTCTCTACTCAATTTTGTAAACCTACTTTTTTTTCACTTTCTCATTGGTGTCTACCAACATTTATTAAGCATGCCATTTACCCAAATTTTGAGAATAATGTACACATATTTGGTATAAAAATTACAGTACTTGCAACTATATAGATGGATATTAAATGTATGTTACTAAGTAAAAGAAGACAGTATTAAAACACTATATATTGTATTTTTTATTTATACACACGGAAAAGACAAAATCATAGAGACAGAAAACAATCAGAGAGGTTGCCAAAAGTATGGGGCGGAGAGAGAGTTGAATAGGTGAAGTACAGGGCACATTTAAAGGATGAAGAGGCTATTCTGTGTAATCCTGCAACGGTAGATTTGACACTATGTATTTCCCCAAACCTATAGAACTTTACAATACACAGTGTAGTCCTTGAGGAATGCAAACTTTTAAAAATGTTCACTAGAAAATTAGAAGATTTGGAGATGGACTTCAGACAGTGATAAAAGGATTCAATTGTATTATAATGTATGCTGTAAGATCACTGAAGGTGGGGGTGGGGGAGGTACAGACCTCCATAACTTCTGATGTAAGATGATAAGACTAAAGTCAGGAATTATTCATAGTTGCTGCATCCTAATTTCCCACAATCAAACCACTGTACACACGCACACACACACACACACACACACACACACACACACTCACACACACACTGGGATTGAACAGATAGGTAACAGATGGCAGATGAGGGGAGCCAGGATTCTCACAGTTGGAGACAGAGCTTCCAGATAAGGGGGGCAGGTGCTAGAAAGAACCATGGTGGTTATTGATTAGTTTAGAGATGCCAGGATGAAATCACAGCTAGCTTAATGTAGGTACAGGTGTGCATGTGCACTTGTGTGTATAATTTTAGATTCATTTGTACATACACATGTTTCCTTGCACTGTCTAGTGACAGAGTCTAGAAGCCACAACACTCCCCAGGGAGTGTTGGGCACACTAGTCTCAGGTCTTTCTAAAACTGTCCTCCAACAACAGAAACCAGGGCTCTTTGAAGAATCGGCTGCTCTTGTACTATGGCAGGGGATACAGGAGAGGAGCCAGGAGCCCTGTGTAGAAGCAGAGAGTAGAGATGCGCTCAGGAATCAGACAGAACCCACCGCAGAGGCTCTGTGTGGAAGAGACACAGATGCCAGCTGGAATGTGGATGGTCAAAGATGGAACAGTTTGGGCAACAAGATGAGATTATAACCCAAGAATAAAATATCCATGAGTCCACTCTGATAGAAATAAATAATCGAGAAAAATGGATAAACGGAGCAGAGAGAAGGATTCAAATAATTTGGGTAGGTACTCTGCCTCCCGCCTCACCCTTCAGGTGTGGGCCACGTGGTGGCTTCCTTTCCCAGAGGACGGTATGGCCCAGGGAGGTGAAGGGTGACTTGACACCGAAGAAATCCACAAGCACCACCTCAACCAGTGATCAAGGTCAACATCAACCGTGACAGCCGTGTTCACGGCACGCCCTTGATGTGATACCATCAAAGTGACAATGTATCCCCACCGTCTTCCTCCCAACATACAGAACCCCAGTGAGAGAGCTGGGGGAAACTGGACAAATCCCCAAAGAGACAGATATACCTGACTGGTACTCCTGAAAAAATGTCAAGGTCATCAGAAAAGGAAAGTCTGAGAAGTTTCTCCAGAGAGGCTTAAGAAGACTCAATGCAACAGGGTACCTGGACGGGATGTTGGGACAGAGGATGAACGTTAGGCAAAAACTAAGGAAATCCAAATAAAGAAGACCATCTACTAGTATAATTTAAAATATACATATTTTTAAATGTTATTTATATATGTATTTCTATAACATATAAAATATTTATATATTTTAAATTTATATATATATATATCAAGATGGTATGTAAAGATGATTTTGTTTAAGTCTATATGTAAAGGCTTAAAAATATTCTGAAAAAAATATATGTAAAGTTGTACTCTGGAAAATTATGTTTTACTTTCTAATGAAGCATAACTCAAGGGACAATAATGGCATTGGTGACAGAAGACAGTAATCATCTTCTGTCGTCCTGAATTTAGCTCTAAGAAACGCCAGGAGAGTCGATAAAATGATAGAGGACTCTGAGAGCCAATCCATGCCATGCTCCTTGGAGGACATGAGCCTGTACCTAGTGACATGTGGCCAGATGTTTCCCACCTATCATCTTCAACAGTCTAGTACTCATTTCGGTATCCTTTCTTTTCCTTTGGCAATGGACATCAGGTGGGGTGGGGGTTCGAATACAGATCTCAGGGCCCACCCCCACATTTCCAGCAAAGCAGATTAGGAGCAAGGCCTGGGAATGTGCATTTCTGACAAGTTCCCAGATGAAGTTGATGGGTTGGTCCAAAGACCAGGAGGACCAAGGCCAGTGCTTCCCAAACTGAGACTCACCTGGAAGCTTGATGGAAATGCACATTCTCAGGCCTCAGCCCAGACCTACCTTGTCAGAGACCCTGACCAGGAGACTCAAGCACCCTGTGTTTGAGCAAGCCGCCAGGTGATTCTGACACCTACTAGACTTTGAGAACCACTGGCCTGCTGTGCATGAAGGACTAATGTTTACTCAGTTCCTGGAGGCAGGTTTGTTTGTAGGGAGGTATAGGAAGTTAATAAAAGACCTGTGTTTTCCATGAATTAAGGACACACTGTATTTTTCCTGTTACAATACCGAGTATACTCAGGGCCATGTGACTGGATCTCACTCAACACTGAGAGGATCACACTGAGCAGGAAAGTACTGATTGTCCACTGAACTCTCCCATCCCACCCTCAGACCCCAACTGCAAGATGGGATCTGGGCTTAGGGATCACATGTGGGCCCCGTCCACATTGGTTTACTGGAATCGTTCCAAAGTCAGATGCTCCTGGATCTTGAGTTACCTCCATTTCATTTAGTCACAAATTAGAAACTGGAATCTGGTTTAAAAGCAACTGCATAGATACACAGGGCCTCCTAACTTTAAGTCTTCAGGGAAGAGTTGATTTAAAGACGAGACTTGAGATAAGCCAATGGGGATCAACTAGGAATGGTTGCCAAGACAAGAAAAGTGAAAAAAGAAAAAGAAAAGGAAAATAAGAGTGAAAGATGGGCTGGGTTTACTTAGGATCTCTCTCTCTCTCTCTCACACACACACACACACACACAAACACATACACACACAAAGTGCATATGCTTACACACCTACCCCCTCTCCAAGGCAGAGGTTACCCCTTTTTTATTTTTTCATTTTTTGTAATGCTGGAGGTGGAACCCAAGGCCTCTAGGCAAGTACTCTACCACTGAGTTGAACCCCCCAGCCCAAGACAGAGGTTCTCAGCCTGCGTTGCTACCTACTAGAATCATCTGGGCAACTTTTAAAACCTTGATTCCCAGGAAGCAACGACATCGAATCTCCAGGGCTGAGGTACAGGCATCAGCATTTATTAAGAGGCAACACAGCAAAAAAAAAAAAAAAAAAGCCTGAACACATCCTTTGTACATGGACATTGGAGCAGCACTATTACAAATTTTAAATATATTTATCTCTTTCATTTTATAGGATATAAATCTATCCTACAGAAACATTCAGCCTCATGTGCAAAAATACAAGATTGGTCATTGCTGAAACTTGTACAAGCCAAAAATGGGAAGCAATCAAAATGTGTATCAGTGAATAATGCATGAACATATCTCATGATGAAGACGTTTGTAGTTCTTAAGAAAGAATGAGGCCAATTTGTATATAGGAATATGAGGCGAGGACTGTCCAGGCAGCAGAAACAGCATGTGCCACGGGCCTGGGGTGAGAATGTGTCTGGCACTGTGGAGGCACATGAAGGGGGTTAGTGGGACTGAAAGGGGTGAGCCATGGAAGATGGAATTAGAAAGGGGTGGTAGGTTGAATGATGGTCCCCAAAGAGATATGCCCATGTCAGAATCTAACAATATTACCTTATTTGGGAAATGGTCTTTGTAGAAATAATTTAGAATCTGTGTTGAGATCATCTTGGACTATCCACAAGGGCCTAAATTCAATGACGAGTGTCCTTATAAGAGACAGAGGATAAGTACACAGAGAAGGAGGCAATGTGAAGACAGAGGCAGGCCTTGGGACCATGTGGCCACAAGCCCAGGAATGCTAGGGCAGCCACCAGAAGCCAGAGTAGGCCAAGAACAGAACAGAATCGTCCTCAGAGCTCCTGCTGGGAGCTGAGCATGGCTGACACCTTGAATTTAGGCTTCTGGCCTCCAGAACTACAAGAGCATACATTTTTTTATTTCAAGTTTCCAAGTTTATAGTAATCATCACGGCAGCCCTAGGGGACTAACACCAAAGGCCACCTAGGCCAGGTATTTAGAGGCCTTTGATGGCTTCAGGCCATGGGAAGGATTTAGTCTGAACTTCCCAGATGGGAAGCCAGAGAGGATTTTGAGTAGAAAAATGGCCCATTTTCCCGCAGGGTCCCCCTAGCAGCTGGTACACACAAACATATGATTGTAAGTCACTTGATATTTGTTTTAACCAATGTTTAATTCATTTTCTAATTAAAAGAATATAAATTTTTAAAATGAAAAAAAAATGGAATAAATTATAAATTAATAAAACAATTAATAAAAAAACAATCATTCTGAAGCTAACCCACACTCCCCAAGCCTCCCCGCAAATTCTCCCAACTTCACCATAGGGTGCCTCATCGAGGTCGTCAGAGGACGCATGGTCCTAGTGGTGGACCAGGTCCCTCAGGAGAATGGCAGAGCTGTACGTCTGCCCTTGGGGTGCCCGATGGGGAGCTCTGGGCAGCTCGGGGCTGTCCAGTGAGCTCTGCAAGGCCCTGGGTGTTGCGTGGAGAGAGAGCAGACTTGCAATACCAAAAGCCCTTGGGGGAAGGACAGGGGAGAAGACAGCATCCAGACCCTGAGAAGGCAGCCCAGACCATGTCTGAGTGGAAGAGCAAACAGGGTCCCTGGGATGCGCATGGAGAAAACAGCCAGGAAGGAGGCGCCCCGGCAGGTGAGTGGTAGCTGGTGTGGTTCCAGGGTAGTACCCTGGTGTGGCAGGCGGTCTCCACCTTCTTCTTCCTTCTCCAAATTGCCTACAATTGTAAAATCTCATGTACCGAGGGAACATCCACTTAACATAAATTAATTATTTTAAAGTGAATGATTGGTGGCGTTTAGCACCTTCACAATGTTTGGCCAACACCTCTTTTTTTTTTCTTTTTTTCTTTTTTGATGATGCTGGGGATTGAACCCAAGGCCTTGTGCATGTGAGGTAAGCACTCTACCAACTGAGCTATATCCCCAGACCCCAGCCTCTTTCTAATTCCAAAATATTTCCATCACCCAGAACAAGAATGCCTTACCTATCAATGCAGTCTCTTCTGGCCTCCTGCCCCTGGTAACCATCATATTCATTCTGTTTCTTTCTTTCTTTCTTTTTCTTTCTTCTTTCTTTCTTTCTTTCTTTCTTTCTTTCTTTCTTTCTTTCTTTCTTTCTTTCTTTCTTCCTTTCTCTCTCTCTCTCTCTCTCTCTCTCTCTCTTTCTTTCTTTCTTTCTTTCTTTCTNACATTTGGTATTTGTTTTTTAGTAGATTTTTCTACTCTGGATATTTTACCTATCTTTTTATTTGCAGTAGGTCTATAGGCTTATATCATTATAGGTTATTGTCTTTAAAATAAAATATATCAGGGAGTGAGGAACCAGAAGTGACTACCAGCAAGCAAAAACTCTCCCTGGTTTTTCTATAAGACACCATCCTATCCTGTGGCAAAGAAAGTTCTTGCCATTCTTACAGAAAAACTTCTGCCGGTAAGCTGTTCCAGCAGAGAGAGGGGCTGGCCTGAGGACATTGGGTTCCATGTGACCCAAGAGATAGGTGATGATCAAGGGCATTCAATCAACTCTGGGCACGTAGGGAGAGTCACTGAGCTCTGTTTGCTCATATGAAATTGGAGCTATGGGTCTTGCCTTGATATGCTCTTCAGAATCAGCTGGGAACTTTGACAAAACAGCCCATATGTCTAGGTGCCATCTCCAGATATTCTGATTCGGTTGGTGAGGGGGGCCGGTCAGTCACTTAGAAGACAGAGAACTACTGAACTTGCCTGGCAGATCTGATGGTCTACACTGAGAGCACAGGAGAACCCAGGAAGGGACAGAGAGGAATAAAGAGGAGCAAAGGCAGCTGCAGGTGGCCCAGCAGAACAGGACAGGAGCCGGTCTCCTACCTCAGACCTCACAGCACCAGCTCAGGCCACTGGTAGAACTGGTTTTCCCCCCTCGTTCTCCTTGGGTGAATGGATCAGGGATGGTTCCATACCGTCAGCTCGAGAGGAAGGCAGCTAAACAGCGTCAAGGAGCAAAGACAGGGCAAGAAAGCCCCGACCACTCAGTGGTACAGGATCGGCAGGGGCTACCCAAGGCCTCGGTGGTTTTCTTGCCGTGTGTCCTGTATGTCCAGCTGTCCTGCAGCTCACATGGCCCAAATCCTGACAGCTTCACTTGCATTCACTATCCACCAGGCAGCTGGAAGGCTTCAGGTTGCTGTGGGCCCCCAGTGCACTCCTGTGGAGGAACAGCGTGCCCTGCAGGGGTGACCATGAGCACATGAGGCAGAGCAGGTGCCCATGGGCACTGATGAAAGCAGCAGAGGCAGACAGACAAACAGAAACACAGACAGACTGACCCAAGGCAGGGCAATGTACCCATCTCTGTGCCCCTCTATTGACCAACAAGCTCAGCCCCTTGTCTTTGGAGTCGAGCTGGGGGAGACACCCAGGAGGAGAAAACTATTTCTGGCTCCTCGATGAGGAACCAAGAAGGAAGACTTGCTTAAAATAAATACAACCTTGTGGACAGGTCCTGGGTTCAAACCCCAGCTCCACCACTTAGCAGAGGGCAAGTTATTTTATGCCCATAAGCCTTATTCTTCTTTTAAAAATAGAAGAGACCATGATACCTACCTCATAGCATGGCCATGGAGATTAAATGCAAGAGTACAAAAAGAAACACCAGAAATGTGCGTGAAGCAAAGTAAGTACCCAAAATAAATTATGATAAAATGCTATATAAATGTGATAAAGAGCCAGGCACAGTGGTGCATGCCTGTAATCCCAGCAGCTCAGGAGGCCGAGGCAGGAGGATCATGAGTTCAAAGCCAGCCTCAGCAAAAAGAGGCGCTAAGCAACTCAGTGAGACCCTGTCTCTAAATAAAATACAAAAATAGGGCTGGGAATGTGGCATAGTGGTTGAGTGTCCCTGAGTTCAATCCCTGGTACCCCCGCCCAAAATATGATATAAAGATTATTAATCATATAGAAATACTCTAAGAATTATTACCAACATATTGTAAATTATATGTTATCACACACACCCAAAGGTCCTGTTTGAGCACTTTTCAGGAAAAAGCAATAAAATGAAGAATACTGAAAAAATTCTTCTGTCATTCATCATGTTCTTAGTGTTTATATGCTATTATTATTATTATTATTTATGAAAAACACAAAAAGAACACTGGAATCAGAAGACCTATGTCCAAGTCCCTTCAGGCAAGTCACTTCTCCTCACTGGCTCTTGATTTTCCCATCTGGGAGATGGGACTTCCCAGATGCTTAAAATTGGTCTGGGAGCTTGACAGAAATGCAGGATCTCAGGCCCCTCCCCAGATAGGCTCAGACTGTGCATTTTAATAAGAGTCCCAGGGGATTCATATGCACATGACAGTCGGAAAAGATTGGTCCTGGTCTTGCATTCCCAAACTTGGCTGCACATTAGAATCTTCTGGGGAGCTTAATGAAGAACAAATACACAATGCTTGGATCCCAGACCCAAGATCAGACATTAGCTGCAAATTACAGATGTGGGGGAGAGAGTACCTGGACTACAGACCTTTGCTGCAGAGGTGAGGCTTGGTGGCTGAGGAAACTCATTCAGGAAGGGAGGGGAACTGTGCAGGGGGCCTTCCCATGAACAGAGAGAGCCTCAAAGCAAGGTCTGGGGAAGAGGAGGAAAATCATTGTTTTAGGAGGATGAGCAGGAGAAGGGATCATTTTAGACAATGAAAACAATCACATTAGAAACATGATTGGAGAACCAGATGTCTGGATTCCTCCAGAGGTCCCAGACCTAGCTGTGGAAATATGAAGACCAAGGGGGACAGGGCCAACTGCCTTTCAGAAGCCCTGTAACAGCCAAGCGAGGGGGACTCTATTTTATCTTGTTTGGTTTTCCTTACCTTCTTTGATGGCTTCACTGAGTACGCATTGAAATAATATTTACTCAACATTTCCAGCTCCGAGGACTTTTAGGAACTGATGTAAGAGCTGTGTGGACCTTTAATTGGAATCTCTGAATCATTCCTTTGCAGAACACTGATGGGAGCTGGTAGAAAACCAACAGCCTGGGCATGCCCTAGGTTCAGGGTGAGCCTGGAGATTTTCACCCGCATCTAGTTGGGTGGCCTGGGCCCCCTCACACCCACTTCCCCTAAGAGGTGTCAAAGCAAGAGTAAAAATGACAATGCCTCTCTCAAGGGACATATTGGATTTGTGTTTTGTTTTGTTTATAGTGCTAAACTCTGCCAGGTACCAATCTAAGGTCCTCATTAAACTAACTCATGCAGTCCTCCTAGTGATCCTAGAGAGGAGGGGTATTGCCATCTTCCATGTGAGAAGATGAAAGAATGTAGAAATTCACCTGCCCAGTTCACCTAGCTGGCAGTAATGAAGCTGGACTGGAAATCACACTACAGGACCTGGGACCTCAACCGACTCCCAGCTACCCGAAGCCTGTGAAGGACAGAGTGAGGAGTAACAAGTGTTTCCTTTCAGATACACTTTCCCAGAGAAACTCATATTGAAATATGGGTTTGTAATGCACAAATAAATAACAATAAATCTTACTTGGAGCACATCGTGTCAGGCTCTGAGCAAGGCACGTTATACATATTATCACATTCATCCTTCTCTGAGACAAAGATGATCATTCTGTTTCACAGTGAGGAAACTCAGGATTTTAAATTGGTCAGGGAAAGACCTAGACATAAACCCAGTCAGATCGCCTTCAAAGCCCAGGCGCTTCTAAATCACTAGGGTTTTCTGCTTTCTGTGTCCTGAGTAGAGGAGGGTGGGTCAAGGCACACTCACTCTTCCAAAGCCACCTGAGAAGAGGGAGGGAGGTCATGCAAGGGCCTGACTAGGCAGCCCTGGAGGGTGAGGCAAGGAGGAATGTGAGGGGGACGTCCCCTGCAGGTTGTTGCTCCCAGGAGCAGGGACTATTATTGCACCTTGGGCCTCTTGGGCACCAGCTGGAACAGTGCTGACAAGCTGAGTCTGGACCTACTTTAGCCTGAGCCCTGAGGCCAATATTGCGTTGGAAATATGGGCTGATTCACAAAGCAATAAATAAACACCCAGGAGAGTGGATACACCACCCACCTCACCCTGACCCAGCCTCCCAAATCAGGAGACCATGTTGTGCTCCTTTACCTTTGTGGTTTGTTTGTTTGGGGGAGGGAAAAGTCGAATCTTGTTTTGGCACTGCAACTCAGCCACACCTGGAGGGGCCCGACTGAAGCTGCCTCTGAAATTTTCCCAGTGAGACTCCAACAGGCCTTAAGTTCCAAGCATGTAGTCCCATGAGACCTGTGACCTAATCAAAGCTCTCTGACTGCACAGAGACGTCTCCATTCAACAGGACTGTTCTTCACACACAAAGTTTTCTGCTTCTCTCCTGCCCTTGCTAGTGCCAGGCCCTGCCCAGGCAGGAGACATTTCACATCCTGGAATATTAGCAGAGCCCATTCCACAGGGGCAAAAACAACATGCTTTGGGATGCTTGGCATCCTAGGAATGCTGTCCCTCCAAAAGATGGCAGGCTTGTCTGTTTTTATTTTCTATCTTGATGGGACTGACTTCTAAGTGTATTGTCAGAGAACAAATAGAATAATGAGAGGACTCATGATTTATCTGATGGATTTCAGGCACTCTGGGCAGGTCTCTCTCCTATCTGCCAGCTTTGTTTCTTACCCTACTGGAAACTTCTGGAAGGTTCACAGGACTCCTACCTCTGGATTCTACTTCTGTGTCTTCTAGTACTTAGCAGGGAGGGAGTTAAGCAGGGAACAAAGACACAGTCAGATAGACTGGCTGCAGATTCCAATCTGCCTCTTACCAGTTTGACCAGGTGACCTCATTTTTTCCCCCTTGGAAATGGAGTTAATATTAATATTTTTTAAATGAACTGATAATAGTTCTTGTTAATTATTAAGATCACAGTCCAATAGATACATAAATCATATGTGTTTTTTTAAATTTAAACAGGAAAAATAAAATTTAATAATATATTTAGTTTTAAATTTTTATTTCAACACATAATCAACATAAAAATATTAGTGAAGTGTTTTCTATGCTTTTTTTTACTAAGTCTTCAAAATACAGTGTAAAATTTATACTTGTAGCGTATCTCAATCTGCAGTAGCTACATTTCCAGGACTCATTACCATACTATGACCTAGGACTGGTGGTTACCATATTTGGACAGTGCAGACACATAGGTTTGGTGGGAGACTTCCAAAAGAAAATGAACTTTTTTTAGTACTAGCTATGATAGTGAGGCTGAGGAAAAAGACAGGTAGCTGATTATCAAAGAAAAGGAAATAGATAACACTCCCCATCACCTGGTTGCTAACAGCCTCTGGGGAGGGGAAGGATCCAACCTGCAGCTCCCTTCCTGAATTTTGGACACCGTGTAGGCAAGATAAGAGGAGGAGGGGACATGGGAAGAAAGGAAACCTGAAATCTATAAAGGGGTAATTAAATCTAAAAGGCTCCCTCTTTTCTGGAGCAGTCTCTCTCTCTCTCTCTCTCTCTCTCTCTCTCTCTCTCATCTCTCATCTCTCATCTCTTAAAAAAATGTACTGTCTGTTCTGTCTCTTAAATAAAATGTATTTTTGCTCCTGTCTCAGCATTTCTCAAGTGTTTGATCCTAATACCAGGGGAGTGGGAACCCACCTAATACTAATTTTCAAGACTGGTATCAAATGATACCTCTAACTGTTCATCCTTCCTTCCTTCCATTCATCCATACCTCCAACAACTAGTTTGTCCATCTGTCTATTTGTCCATCCATTCACCTACCCAGCCAATCAGCCAGAAAAACAATTAGGCAACATTAAGCGAAAAACTCCTAGGCATTAAGATCTGTACTAGACAATGGTCAGCCAAAATTAAATAAGATCCAGTCCCTCTTTTCACTTAAGAGTGTTCATAGGCAAAGAGAAGTGCTTATAGCATAAAAGTTTTGACATGTTCAGGAATTTGATTTTTATCATGGCCCTTGAATCAGTGTTGTCCTCATAGAGAGGTCAGGATGGTCCCCTAAGTTCAAGTGGGCTTGTATACATATAAGGAAATCACTTCGGGGCTCTAGTGTACCACATGGAATTGCTCATATCTTTGGGTTCTATTGAAACTGAATTTTGTAAAGTGAAGTGCACATAAAAACAAAACAAAACAAAAACTCAGTTTAGAACAGGAGGCTTCCTGCACCTTCCAGCCCTGGAATCTCTGGGACTCCCAGAGCTACTCCGACAGCTTCTTCATGACCTTCCCTTTTGTGGTCAGAAATTGATACCTTTAAAAAATAAAAAATAAAAAAGATATGCCCTATGTCATTTTAATAGTTTGCCCTTTTTTTTACCTTGAGCCAAGAAAAAGACTTTAAAGTAAAACTACTTTGTCATGCTGTTTTAACCATGTGTATTATTTGTAAGTTTCAGGAGATAAAAGAATAAGTATTTTTATGTTCATATAACATAGATTTTGCCCAGTAAAATTTATCCAGAAAATTGCTCTCAATGTGCAAACTGTAGTTGGGAGAATTTTAGTTTTTGTAGCATTTTGGTAATGATTTGGGATGGAAGCATTCTATATAAGCCCAAGTTGTATAGTTTTAAAACTTTAGTGTTATAATACCATGGCTCCATTAATCAACTTTGTGCATAGCAAAATGTTTCCAAGGATTTCCTGAAGAGGTAGTAAGAAAGCAGCCCTGTCATGGGCTGTTTCTATTTCAGTTGAAAATGTTGTGTGCTTATCAAGCTCATGGTCTTAGAAATGGCAATTAAGCTCTAAAAATGGTAAAAGGTTTTGTTTCTTGAGAAATCCTTGTTAACACTGGAAACTAGGAAGCGAGGCTGTCTGAGCAACAATTCCACTGTTTAACCTCCTTGTGCCTTGTTCTCACAAATGTGAACCGTGGGCAGTAGTAGGTCCTTCTGACAGGACCAAAGGCTCAAATTAAGGCATAAATTGGATATTACTCAGACCAATGCTTGCCACCATCCCACAAATATTCACCCACATATAATTTAATGATTAAATGGTGATTAATAATAACATGATTACACCATTTTCAAAGGAAGCCCTGGTTTTAGGAAAGTTTAACTAAGGCTACCTTTATGTTACCTGATATGAAAAGAAATTTCCTTCCTGGCCTGTCACAAGTCCTAAATATATGTTCCATTTTAATCTGATCAGAATCACTACAGTGTTAAGAAGATGTGAAATATTTTAATCACAAATGGGAGTTGTCCCAAGGCATTAGGTGGAATGCACATAAAGTTGCATAAAAGATGTCTAAATGCTGCAAAAATGGACTGAAATATTTTGATGATATCAGAAGAAGAAAAGCCAAGCAGGGTGTGTTTAGGATGGAAATTTAGAAAAACAAACTGAGTAAGGGTTAGATTGCAGCTTGTACGGGTCCTGGGGTGTCAGTATACCTAGTGGCTTTGGTCCTGGGCTCCATGTCATGCTGCATGCAGGAAAGAGCCTTCCACATTCTTGGAGAAGATGAACACAGCAGAGGGGCAACCTGGGGACACCTCAGTGGCTCAGCATCTTTCTATCTAGCACATGTGACTGGGAATGTGATGCAGATGAAGCTCTGTGTTCCTGTGATATCATACCAGTCTTCTTTGAAGAGTTTTTAAAGAAGATACCACTCTTCTAAGAATAAACCAGAGCTATCTTCAGGAATCACTAGCCATCCCTGTGTATCATGAGCATCCATTTTCAAAGACAGTGCCATGAGTCCCCTCATGATGGCTTAAACTCGACCTATTTCCAAACGCTTCTTAGACCACTCCTTATGGGACACCACATTTTCTGTTGACTCACTTAAATATCATCTCCTTAAGCTTTAATTCTCATTCCTTAAAATACCAGTTACTCCAAGATACTATATGACTAAGTAAGTTGGAAAATTCTTCTACGTGGACTCTTTGTCTTGGAGAATTACCATTTGCATCACTATTTAGACTATCAGTATTTTCTAAACTCATCTGTCACCATTAAAAATCAATAAATATTTAGCATTAATGATGTTTGGGATAGTTGATACTTAAGTTCAGGATTGTTACATTGATGAAAAAAGAGAATGCACGATGTTTCTAATGTGTAAAATGTAATAAGGGCTCAATAAAGGTAGAGTCTTATGACAAAGATTAGCTAAAGGCCCTGCTTTATCCAAAGCAATGCACACAAAAGAAGGCTATGACTCATCTGCCAGCTACTGCTGGGTGATGCTATGGGAGGGGAGATGGTTGTTTCATCCTTTTCTTCTTATATGGTAAGACATTTGGGGCCATTGGACGAGGTGTTGTGAATCCAGGTGAGCACAGGGCTACTGGCCACAGCTGATAGCCTACAGAACACTCAGGCACCTCAGTTTCTGGTAGGGTGGGCAGGAGGTGCCACCTCTGACACTCAGTCCCAGGAGTCTACACCAGCTGAACCAGGACACACCTCTGGTGCTCCTGGGTCACTCTGAGTTATTTGATGTCCTGCTAGAGAGGATGCAGGGTGTCATCAGAATCCATTGCACATTGCTTCCTACTCACCTCCTGATGCCAGTGGGTCTCAAGTCCCAAGATCTCTATACCGTGACCCACGGTCCTGGTATCCACCCACCTTATTTTCTAAAAACCCCCTGATGAGGCTAAGGAAGACTCTCTCACAGGAGTCCTTTAGCCTCAAACAACTTGTCTCAAACAATCTGAATCCACAGGAAACTGCTGCTTTCCTCCTGACTCTGGGTCTTTCCGGAAAACTGTTGCACTCTGGGAAAAGCACGAGGCCAGTGGACGAGATCCTAAGGCGAAGGAGTGCTGTGGGGGAGATGGAGGTTGGGGGTGGGTCACTGCTCTCAGCATGCTTGCCCAGTTGTGGCCTGTTATTCTGTGCCCAACTGCTTTGCCTGAAGAGAGCATGGTTTCTGTTAACATTCAGAACATTAGGCAGTTTCCCTGCCACTGGTCCAGCCAGCGCCAACGGTCCTCTCTTAAAATTGGCTTAATCCATGAGAAACTGCTCTAGACACTTTACATCCTCCCAGCCAGCCTGCCATCCACCTGAGGCAGGGGCAAAAGACTGATAGTTAATTATCAAGGAAAAGGAAATGAGCAGATAGCACTTCCCCATCACTAGGTTGCTAACGCCTCCAAAGGAGGGGAAGGATTGCACTTTCCAACACCAGCAATCACTCCTGAATGGCTCTTTTCCTGCCTTTTGGGCATGTAGGCTTGAGAAGGAAACCTAAAATCTATAAAGGGGCAAGACACCCCCATTCCCAAGGGCACCAGCTCTGAGTGCCCTTCTCTCTGGAGGAGTTTCTGTCTGGAGATCCATGCTGGTCCCTTGGTTCAGTGAGGCTTGTGTCCCTATGAGATCAGGGCAGAACCCTTGGTTTGGTGTAGCTTCTGTTCTAAGGAGATCAGGGTAGGGCCCTTGGTTCAGCATGCCTTACGAGGAGAGCAGCACAAATTTTGATTCAATATGACTTGCTTCATTATCTTCCCTCCTATTTAGTTGATGATTGCAGTGAAACATTTTAATTCCTTTACCTCCCATTTTGGGTATGCTCTACAAGCAATTCTTTGTGGTTCCCATGGGGATTCCACTACACATGAAAAAGATGCTGCTCTGGTGTGAACCCATAGCAACATGACATCACTACTGTACAGATGCGGCTACAGTACTTCTCCAACCCCGGCCCCTCCGTTACTGATGTTAGTGTTATGTATGGTATTTATTCAATACAATAGAATAAAATTGGGGTGTTTTGATATATATTATTCTTACATCATATATTATTCTTACATCAGAAAACAAAATTAGCCTTAGATTTTATGATTGTCATGAATTTGCTTTTATCAGAGAACTTTGTCTTCATCAAGATCTGAGTTCCTATCTAATGTCCTTCAGTGTAACCTGAGGGACTCCCCTCACACAGGGCACATCTAGTGCGGACAATCTCCTTGGGCTCTTGTTTATTGAGTACTGTGATTTGAACGTGTGTTTCACTCCAAAATTCCTGTTGACAGTTCAGCCTCAATGTAACAGTATTGAGGGCTGGTTAGTCCAGGAAACCCCAGCCCCAGGGATGGGATGTGCAACATAAGAGAGCTTCTCCAGCACATGCAAGGGCCTGGTTCAGTTCCCAGCACTTCACTCACTCACACACACACACACACACACCTTTTTCAACATGGGTACAATGATGTATGGCTGTGTTTTATTTTTTTATTTTTATTTTTATTTTTGTCTCTGTGACCAAAACACCCAACAAGAACAACTTGGAGGAGGAAAAGATTCTCTGGGGCTAACAGTTACAGAAGACTCAGTTCTTAGATGGCTGACTCCATGGCTCTGCCAGAGGGCAGGTAACCCCTCATGGGGAAAGGGCCCTGTGGAATAAAGCTACCTGGTTCAGGGCAGCAATGAAGCAGAAACTTTGAGCGTAGATATGATGAGGTCTTTCAAAGCTACAAAGATATTACAGATTTTCAGACTCAAAATGAAGACCACTGAGTATCCTACAAATTTTAATTTCTAAACAAGTAAACATGGGCCCCCATAACCCACTGAAGCCAAAAACCTTCCAGAGTCCTTTCTTATTCCCATTACGAAAGTGGGAAAGGTCCTGGAGACCCAAATGTGATGACCACTGAGGTTAGGCCCAAGTGTGCCTGGGTTATTTCTCGTTCTGACCTCACAAGGAGACATTTTGAGGGAATTTCAAACTGCAGGTACATACCAGAGTGGCTACAGCTGGGTTTTTTTTCTGTAAGTACAGGAAGCTTTTGGTGGTGACCTGTTGGACTCCCAGATAGTACCTTTGGTGGTGGTTGGTGGTTGGTGGCTGGTGGTTGTGGTCTTTGGATATTGGGGTTTTTTACTTGTTTTTTTCCCCTTTTATTTTTTTTGCTTTTGTTTTCTGTTTTTTGTTTGTTTTTGTTTTTTATTATTTTTTTTTAAGCTAGCATCCTTATTCCGGTTCAGGATGAGCAATCAGAGTAGTGAGAATAGTGTAGCGCTGCAAGGGCAGAGCTCCTGCTGTGAGCCTGTCTTCACAGATATTATATAGTCCTGCAGGACATTAGGGCAAGGGGCTTCGCTCGGGTGAAACTTGCCCTCCTTCTGCTCACCAGGACAGAGGTTGTGGTAAAGGTCTTGGCAAAAGTAGCTCGAGCTCCCTGTTCCTCTCTGAACCAGAAATGATGGCAGACTTGGACCACCCAAATGTGATCCAGCTCTTTCCCATCATTGAGACCAATGAGTATATCTACCGTATCATGGAGCACACAGGAGGGGAACAACTATGAGACCTGGGCCCAGAAACTGACGGCAGGCAGGAGGAGGAGGCCCGCAGACTGTTCAGGCAGATCGTGCCAGAAGGCATCTTGCACCTGGACCTGAAGCCTGAGAACGTGGTGGTGGACGCCAGCGGCAACGTGAAGCTCATCGACTTTGGCCTGAGCACCAGATTCACAGCTGGGAAGAAGCTGAAGAAGTTCTTTGCCACTCTCCTCTATGTTGCCCCTGAAATCGTCTGTGGGCAGGAATATGAGGGGTCCCTGGCAGATGTCTGGAGCCTGGGTGTGGTCCTCTATGCTATGCTCACAGGGAGATGGCCATTTGCAGCAAGCAGCAATAGGCAGCTGAAGAAGCTGATCAAGCAGGGAACATTCGACATTCCCCTGTCTCCGAGGGAGCCCAGAGCCTCATCCGTGAGATACTCATGGAGGACCCTACGCAGAGGCCCACCATAGACCAGGTAATGGGGCACCCATGGCTAAGCCAGGGTGAGCAAGCTTCACCCAGTCCTCCTCCTGAGGTACTCCCCAAACTCCCAGATCCCGCCATTATGAACATCCTGATAGCCATGGGTTAACACCCCTATCATAACTGGCTGTCCGTGACCAGTTGCAAATTTGATGAGGAGATGGCCACATACTGAATACTCAAGCACCAGAGAACCCAGCGGGAGGCCTGTGCACTCCAGGTGAAGCCCAAGCATGGCCCAGGCCTGCAGATCCTCCCAGGTTCTGCCCCAGGAAGTGCTCTAGTGAGCCTGCAGGAAGTGCCAACGTGCCCGCCATCCCTCTCCGCTTCCTCCATGAGGACATTCCCCACCAAGTCTAGCCTCCCAGCCTCACCCTGGGCCCAGCCACTCATCCCCCCAAGGGACCTCCACAGGGCAACCCCAGGACAGCAGCCGGGGTTGGAAGAGGGTGAGGAGGAGGATCGCCAAATGCCTCCGGCAGCTATGCTGCATACCCTGCTTCTGTGGGCCACTGTCCAGAAACAGAGTGGCTCCAGTGGAAATGCCCAGCCAGACAGACAGAACTGACAGCCAGCCAGAAGACCCTGAGCCCTGGGGATGCTGACATCACAGTGCCGGTGGGAGCTGTGCTGAGGGGCTCCTGATCCAGGCAGGAGCGCATCTGCATCCACCAGGGTCTCCTCTGCCCCCACTTGCAAAGACACATCATAGAGAATTTTGCCTGAGGAACTCATTAAAGAGACTTCTCCCTGGGACACTTCCCCCTGCCCTGCTCTTTGTCTTTTCTCCCATGCTTTGGGAGAAATTCAGTCTGAATTTCTTTTTTTCACAAATT
Source organism: Marmota marmota marmota (assembly GCF_001458135.2). NCBI lineage: Eukaryota > Metazoa > Chordata > Mammalia > Rodentia > Sciuridae > Marmota > Marmota marmota. Next base: position 16,088,559 of record NW_025999999.1, read on the forward strand.
GTATAATAAAATTGATCATTCAAAGATATTTTTTTAAACGCAGGTTTGTGTGTGTGTGTTGTTGTTGTTGTTGTTTGTTTGTTTGTTTTGTTTCATTTTTTAAGAGGCCTCAAGGCAAGGGCCAGAGCCCAGCAGACATCCTCTCCAAGGCCTGAACCACTGTGCGCCCCTCTACTGCTCACTGCATATCCTCGCACACCTTAAGCCAGGGTAGATGGAGACTCATTTACCTTCAGGTGTGCAAGACATCTCAGCCCAGGTGCCAGACAGGTGAAGGGGACTTCCAATGATTCTATTCCCCAGCCATCAAGTCCCACTCATGTCTTTGAGTGTTCCTAGATAAGATACCAGAGAACATGAAGCAGAAGCAAGCCACCCCTTGGGTACTCTGTCCTAATTTCTGACCCAACAGAACACGTAACCATAATTCAATCAATATTTTTCACTCCTAATTTTTAGGCAGTTTGTTAAGGAGCAATGGTATCCCAAACAGATTTTGATGATAGTGGAACTCCCTCCCACTCCCACAGTGGTAAAGCTAATGACCTTGAGGAAGAAGCATATCTGTTTACTGCAATTTATGTCAAATAATTGTTTGTTTGTTTTCCCAAGGTTAAAGTCTTAGCTTTGTAAATTAAGGGGGCAGGTGTTATGCAGAATGCATTTGTAGTTTGGTCCAAAGAAAACACATGTGAAACCGATGTGTACATTTTTTCTATCATGAGTAAAATATATTCCACATACAGGATTAAAATAGGCTAAACGAGTGGAAACTTTTAGATACAAATGTTCCAGTATACAAAAATAAGGTGTTTATATGCTGTCTGACAACAGAAATATATAGTTATAGTTTATTATATGTACTGGGCACTGCTCTAGACACTCTACCTCCTCAACCCATCTAGCCAGCCTGCCAACCACCTGGGACAAGGGCAAAAGACAGACAGCTGATTATCAAAGAAAAGGAAATAAGTTGTTGCTAACACTTCTGGGGAAGGGGAAGGATCGAATTTTCCAACATAAGTAATCACCCCCTGGATGGCTCTTTGGTCATGTAGGCTTGAGAAGAAAGGAAACCTAAAATCTTATAAAGGGGCAAGACACCCCCATTCCCAAGGGCACCAATTCTGGGCCCCTTCCTTTCTGGAGGTCTCTCTCTCTCTCTCAAATAAAATTTACTCTATGCTCTTGCCTGGCACATCTTGGGTGCTTAATCTTAGATTCAGGGGGTCAAGGACCCGGTTTTCAAGACGGATATTAATTCTGGCTGGAGGTTCAGCCAGAATTGTCACTGAGATAAACTCCTCCACACCTCACACCTCTCTGAGATATGCCTTCTTTTTTTTTTTCTTCTCTTTCTATAGGACAGTAATGGGCACCTGTTTGCCAATTAAACGCAGTTAGTGCAAGCTGCCATTCTACAAGGCTCTGGGGAGAGGATTCATGGGCTCAGCTGCTCCTGTCCTCTTGTCAGGTATGTTGGGCTTTGCCAAAGCCATTTTTCATTGTCCTAATCAGCCTCTGAGCGTGTCTGGCATCAGAAGACAGAATCCTCAATCCTAGTTTGCCTTGAAGTACGCACAGAGACGAACAAAAGGTAGAAACAATTGTGAGATTCTGGCTGTGGCAACTCCCCAGTGAATCCCAAAGGTTTCTCCCCCAACCTCCTCTCACAACAGGTGCAACTGGGTATCTTACATCAACTGGTCTATGAAATGGTGCTCCACGAATGCTCCAATGACATGTACCTCTGTGTGAGCTGAACTGCGCTCTCCCATGCTCACTCCTCCCAAAAGCTCCCCTCCCCTCCCTGATCAGACTCTAGGGACATTTTACATGGAATGGTTCATTAGGAAATGCCTAGGCGCCCTTTATTCACACATCAAGCCCTTACAAGTCTACAGGCATTCTCCCCAGTGTTGTTTCTGTGCTCTGTGAGTTTCTTTGGTTGCAAAAAGGGAGGCGTTTCCAATTCACTCCTCCCAGAAAAGGACGTTGAGCAACCACTAGATGCCCTCCTTATCCTCCAGAGATTCCTTTAGGGCATGAAGGAGAGGAATATTCCCACCTTTTGTTTTGTTTTACCCCCTGTGGGTCATCACATTTGGTAATTTATAGTTTATAGGTAGGAAGAGATCAGTCATCTGCCTCTAAGTCTGAATCCTCCAGGGTCTTTGTCATGCAGCAAAGAAGGACCTCCTCTATTCTTGACAGTGAGGCAGCAATAAATCTGGCAGAACCAGGTGGTGAGAGACAGGGATTTTGCTGGCCTTCAGAAGCTCATCTAGGAAGATGTCCCAAACATAATGGGTGCAGATGGGAGCTTCCTTCTCAACAGTTATGCTAGGTTCACCGCTAGCCCGAATACTGAAAAATTGGGAGAAGTTTGACCCACAGTCAGTCAAAAAAGAGCCTCATTTTCTTCTGCTGCCAGGTCTGGGAAATGACCTAATCACAGTTGGAAAAAGAGATGTCTGATAATTTCCTGCATCCAAACCTGGCCTCATTACAGACTGGGGGATTGAAAAATGATCTCCAAAGGAAACATAAAGTATAGCACCACAGCTTACAAAAGAAAGAAATGGTTAAAATGCCCTAGCATGGGGTTTTGCCTCTCAAGCTCAAAACAGTAGCTTCCTTCACTTGTTAGCCTTCCACCAGATCTCTAGCTCTCCAGGGCTTATATCTGAAATGTAACCTAAGAGGTGGTTATCCAAAACTGGTTTGAGACCAAAGGTAAAAAGAGGTGTCACTTTTAAATTCAAGCCACTGGCTATCTTATCTGCTCTTGCACTCTACCACCTGCTTTCGTAACAAGTTCTTCCCTAAATGCTACACCACAGGGAAGAAAAATGGAATGATCTCATATATACAAGTCTTCTTTACCTTGAGAATCTTTCCCTGAGGATTTCAGGACTCTCACATTCTTTAAATGTCTGGATTGATATTAATATGATCCAAAGTGCACTCTGATCTGATGAAGATGTTCTGATGCCATGTTATAATTAGAATAATTATGGCCATGTTATTATTTTAAAACTCCTTTTAAAAAATTCTATATTTTTGAGCTCATGGATTTGTGGTGAATTCAAGTTTGATCATGCATGCCTAAATTAATATATTTTTGTGAACAGTCTTATTTTATCCAACTATAGAGGTTTTTTAAACTGTCTTTGTGTCTTCTGTACTTTCATTAAAACCAAGGTTACTTAGGTTTTAAGATTCTATTCCATGTAATTCTACATACAAAGAGTATAAAATGTTTCAGTTGGGTTTCCATTAATGTGCTATAAAAAAAAAGTGTTTCACCTAATTAAAGTGGACTAATTTATCTAAATTCAGAAATTTCATAAGCATTGTTTCAAAATGTGAATTTTAAAAGGGATCAACAGCTAGAAAGGTGATATAGGAAGGTTCTAGGTATAGAAATATATTTTAGTATGAAAGTAGAAGGAAAAAATAAATATTTCTCCATGCAAAAGTCATTTGTGTAGTAAAATAAAAGTTTTAGAATGTCTAGTTATTTGCAGGAGTTTGTGGAGGGTAAATCTCAAAATGCTGTGTGTAACTAACTTGACTACAATTGGTTCATTCAGTTAAAGTTCTTCAAGGTTTTTCCTAAGGTCAAACATGAATATACTGATATGAACCAAAGTTTAATCCTCTATATGTTAAAGTAACAACGATTTCTTAAAACGTTCATCTGCTCTTATCCAACAAGGTAATTTCTTGTGTCTGTTAAGTTTTATTCTTTAGAGAAACTAGTCTCAAAGGAATTAGATTTCATACAACTCTGATTAAACAACTATTGTTATTTTTAGAGGATTACACTTTCACTACACTAAAGATTCTGAATTTTTCTTTAAAATCTAAACTTGGTTAATTTAAGAACATCAGTGTAATGTGGTGCACTTATTGGTTTCTTTGTACACTATATGTATTCATATCTTCCAAGTGTACAGGTCTTTAAAATATAAGGTTTAGAAGAGCATTTTACCAAGCTGGTGTTCTTCAAACCAAAGTTTGAAGTAAAGATTTGAGATTATCATAGCTATTATGAACCAAGAAAGGTTTTTACTTTTGATGATTTCATTTTATATTTTTCTTGTAAACTTTATAACTATTTTCTGTTAATGCCTTACAAACGTACAACTTCTAGTTATAACAAACTGAGTTAATTTGAGATGACAGGCTGTATCGCCTATAGGACAGACAGGATGTAAGGCTACCTTCCAGTACTAATACCAACCCCAACTAAAAGGAAGGTTCAAATAACTATAAAGTTATAGACATTAAAGTTAAAATCCAATATTCTTATTTAAGACTGAAGAAACTGGCTTGCTGGATGTTTAAAACCAAAAGTTAAGGAGGTAAAAGTGCCGAGAAAAAATAGCCTATATTTGGCTCTTGCCCTCTGAGGTCAGCTCGAACCCAGGGAACCACAGTACTTCTAAGGGCTTTGCAACTCTGGGCCACCTGACTTCCTGATCACGGATCAATGAGACCTTTGGGAAGAGAAAGCCTATCAGTGCACATGCTGCTAAGAGGAGTGTCATTGGAGATAAAACATCCCTGATGCCTCCAACGGAAGCCACATGGCCCACAAGACTCTGACCTATATAAGCAGATGGTACCAGAGGAGCTAGGAGGCTAGGAGGTCACTTTTCCTCAAGTGACCCCTTGAAGAAACTCAGGCAACTCTTAACCATAGATAAGAACAAGGTCAATTTGACTAGCTTGGTCTTAGAACAAGTTTTAACCAAAACACAGCTATATACCTGGACATTTAAAAGGAAAGACAATAGTTCTTTCAATGTAACTTGAGATGAACATATGTGTCAGCCTCACCAAGCATAAGAAAGACTATATAGGCTATCCAACAGGGATTCTTAGACCGGATTGCCTAATGACTATCAAAAGCCTATCAAAGTCAGAAACTTATTTTAGTCAATTTAAGGCCTACAAATCTTCCTAACCTCCTACATAGGCAGACTTAATCTGTGTTTGCAAGTATTATTTTCCAGCCTTAATTGACAGAAATAAAGGAATCTCTACTAAACACAGAGATATGCCAATAAAAAGGTATTTTACAAAAATCACATAACATTAAATATCTTAACTTTATCTTCTGGGGGCATCTGTGACATTATAAAAACAAAATGTTGAGTTTACATTCCTGAGAACTCAGACAATGTAATAAATATCCTTGAAGATTTACATTCCCAAATAGAGGCCATATCCTCATCTGCCTTGTCATGGGAATAAGTGCTTAGCTCTTGCACCTCCTGGTTCTATCACCATCCTCATATTCACTGACATGTTCCAGATGCTACAACATTGATGTTGTATTAATCTCATTCCAGTACTCCTGTCTTTTTGTTTCTCTCATAGAAGCTCCCACCTCCTAGATGACTATAGCCTGTTCTTATCAAACCAGACTTTTGCCACAGATCCCTCAACTGACCCAAAACATTCCTAAAAGGGAAACCCAAACTGCTGGCCCCACATCACCAATCTCAGCCTGAAGCAGCCAGTGCAGTCCTCAGCCATTTCCCCTTACAGCAGTAAGGGTTCCCTTAATCAGGGAGGCTAATGAGATTAGGGCAAAGAACAGGTAAATGATTATCAAAGAAAAGGAAATGGATAGATAACACTCCCCAGCACCATCACCTGGTTGCTAACAGCCTTGGGTGAAGGTAAGGATCCACCCTTTGGTTCTCTTCCTGTCTTCTGTTCACCACTAGGCAAGATCAGAGGAGGAAGAGTTAAGATAAGAAAGGAAACTTGGAATCTATAAAGGGGCAAGACACTCCCTCATGCACCAGTTCTGGGCTCCCACCTCTCTGGAATGTGTATGTGTGTGTCTGTTTTCTCTCTCTCTCTCTCTCTCTCTCTCTCTCTCTCTCTCTCTCTCTCTCTCTATCATCATCATCATCATCATCATCATCATCATCATCATTTCTTGCCTTGTCATTTCTCTGGTATTTAATCTCAACCCTTGGGGAATGAAGACCTGATCCCGATTTTCAAGACTGGTTACTGCTAATACTAACATAACATTTACTGGGGTAGGCATGGTGCTAAGCATTTAATGGATCTTAGTCCTCACAACAACTTTGTGAGTTGGAGATTCACATTATTTCTATTTACATACAGGGAAATTGAAGCTCAGGGTAGTTAAGGTCACCAGGCCTTAAGAGTCAGGGTTCAAACACCCAAGAGAAATCCCATGCCAAACTGTCTCTTGTCCTTGACATTCACCAAGACTTCTTTTACTTAGAACTGAAGGGCCCTCCCTAACTCAACAACAGGTATTACCCTCTCCACACCTCTTCCCAGGTTCACCCTACTGGGTAGAGCTCCTTGGGGACAAGACAACAAGCCTTACTTCTCTATGCCTTCCATGCCAGGAATCATGTATAACCCAAGTTAGGCACTGGATCAACAGTCTTCTGCATCTCTGAAACTCTCTGCAATCTGGTACAGAGGAGGCACCAGTCAAATCATCATAAGGAGAAGACTTATTTTCATGATTGGTATGTGACAGTCAAAAGCACAATCTGACCCACAGAGTAGGGTCCCAGGCCAGACCCAGGGCAAAGCTCTATGGGGCTTCAGTACATCTTCTGTCACTCACAGTCCACTTTCAAAGAAGGTTGGCAGGGGAACTGGCCCTGAAGGGCCTGTATGGGCTTTGACCTAGCCGACTGTGTCATGGAGACTTCTTCACATCAGCCAGGATGTACACATTCCATTTCAAGAGGCAGAAATCTCTCCAGAGCAGGATGTCACACTGCCCTCTGTTCTGGCATGCAGAAAAGGTATACTTGGTACCCTCAAGTAGGTGATGACCTTGGATGATATTTTTCCCTGCAAAGAGACATTCTCACCCACCCCAACACTTCTCCAGAGAAACTTTTGTGTTAACACTTCTTAAAAGCCAAATGCTCATGCTCACACTCACACAATAAATCTGTCATGTTGCTCACATCCATCGTAAATGCTGCCAGCTATTTGATTAGGATACTTCTCTAGGTTTGGTGGTGAAGCCAAGCCCTTGTCCTAGAACTGTGGAGAGGTGCCCTGGGTGGGCTAGAGCACAGGTGGGGCATGGAGCCTGCCATGCAGCCTGGGGTCTGAGATGCAGCAAGCCAGGACACACTGGCTGTCACCCTGTGGTAACCCAGCCCAGGCCCATGGCTGACAGCAGCTCCACAGAGTGCTGCAGCCTTGAACCTTCAAACATCCACAAACCAAAGACCTCAAATTCCTGCTTCCACACAAGCAGTGGAAAACGGAAATGACGCAGGCCTGAATGGGATTGTAGGGCTAATCAATAGTGTTGGTACTTTTCCAAACCCTTATTAGCCTAAATCTGGGCCAATAGCATTGTCCCAAGTTTTATATAAACCCCTAGACCAGGACATTCAGGAGGCAACCCCTCCAGGGGTCCCTTCTTGACACTGAGGGTTATGTTTCCATTCTTTACACTTCAATAAATCCTACGCCTTTTACTCTATTGTCCTATCTGGTGACTTTCATTCTTCGTTCTTGTGAGGCAAGAACCCAGAAAGTAGGTGGCGGTGGGCTGCTGGGATTCATTGCAACACTGAAGGGCATAGCCCCCATTCAGAGCTGGAATATTGAGAGCTACAACACGCCAGTCCCTAGGAGTGGAGAAGAATCCAGCTTTGCCGGCTGTGACCCACTAGCTGACACCAGCAGGCACCCCCTGCTATGATTAGCTACTTTCATTAAAACAGGCTTTCTCGGTGGCAGAGGCCCTCAGTATGCACAGGCCCCATAAGCCAGCAGAAGCAGAGAACCACGTTTGGTCTCAAAGTCCAGTTTCAGCAGGAAGGGAAAAGTAGGTGAAGGGGAAGAGAGAAGGTGCCAGGGTGGGAAAGGATGCCACATCAGATCCCCCCACTGACAAACACTTCACTGCACAGAATGGATTGTATTTGTCTATTCCAGACTGTGGGGTTTTTTTTCCTTTTCTCTAGCTAAATATTAAGCCATTCAAAGCTGGAAACAAATGTTTTTCTTCCTGCAAAAGGGCCCAAAGTTGAACAAACCCTTCACAGACGCTCATTAGAGTTTGAATGCAGTGATAACAGTGGTGGTCCAGGGGTGTCCACGGAGAACCAATAACAGCAAAGTTTCTGTTCATCTACCTCGCTTTCCAACGAGAGTGGCTTCCCACGAAGGCCTGGGAAATCAAAGTCTCACCAGGCCATAAGACTCAGCTTCTTAGAAACAAAAAACAGTGAAATCTTTGAGGAAAGGAAGCTCTTTCATGTCAGCCAGGCCAAACTTTTCCTCTAGACCTATAAAACTGAGAGGAGAAATGGCTTGGCAGAGGCCCTTGGTGAGTAGATTTCCCAATTCTGTGGAGGGCAGAGCTTACAACACCCAGAAAGGGTCTTCTCCACAGGAATCTGTTGGTTGATGGATGCAAATGTTGGTTGGTGGTGGCACTGTTCACACGGTTGATGACCAGCCATTGCCCTGCTACCCTCCTGTCAGTCTTAGGAGCTTCCTCTCTAGGACCCATGTCAGGTCATTAGCTCCATCCCTTCCAATGGGGAAACTATTCACAGCCAACATAGAAAGAATGGGTGGACATTAGCCCAGGTTGAGGTAGCTGGTCTATACTTCATGGCCCACTCCCAGCTAATCTTCTCAGCTTCACCCTGCCCCCCCCATCACTCCTCACCAGTTGCATGCCTACAAAGAGTCACCTTGGGCTTCTGGATATCACTGTGACCTCTCTGCATGCCCCCTCCTTTGTGACAGACAGCAGGAAGGTATGGGGTTCCTCCACCTCCCTTCATATCATCCCCACCAGCCCCTAACGGGCATCTAGTTGTGAGATTGACTTCTCCCTCTTGCAAAATACAAAAGTAATCTCAAGTTGTGCCTACAGAGAGGCAGCATGGTATAGTAGTTAAGGGTACACAACTCGAAATGCCTACATTTAAATCTTATCTCCATTATTTAGTAGCTATGAGATTTGGGGCAAATTATATAAACTTTCTGCACCTCATTTCCCACCCGAGAAACAGGAGTAACAATAGATCTACATTAGATTTTGTTTTGAGAATTAAATGATTTAACAAGAGTATAGAATGTGTCTGTCCCTAAATCCAAAATAGGTACTTTTTCTTTTTTTTTTTTTGCCCATCAGGGGTGAAACTCAGAGCCTTATACATGCTAGGCCAGTGCTCTACCACTGAGTTACATCCCTAGCCCTTTGTAAAATTTTGTTTTCAGACAGGGTCTCACTAAGTTGCTGAGGCTGGCCTCAAATTTGCAATCTTCCTGCCTCCACCTCCCGAGTAGCAGGGACTTATAGGGTGTGCTACAATTTCCAATGGGTCTATATATATTACGGTTGCTGTTGTTATTCTTCTTTTCTTTGCAGCCACCTCGGTCCCCCGCTACCAAAATAAAGATTCTACCTATTTATATACCCTTTCAGATCTATGTCCATAGCCCACCTGTCAGGTCAGCAGCTTTGTGGCACTAATCCTAGTTTTCTGGGGAAAGGACTCTGAGATTAGAGAGAAGAAAGACTATTAAGAATCCCCTGACCCAGCCTCATTCACAGTCTAGTAGTTACCTTCTGTTTGGGATATAATGTTCTATCCTAAAATCTACTCTTTCCTGATTAGGTAAGCCTAGCAGTCTTCTCAACTTCAATGTAAAATACTTTTTCTCCTCCATATTTGCTTGGATTAGGGAAAGAGAAAATAATGGAAAAAATATATTTAAGTTGTAGATTTTAGAGCTGGAATCCCTTTGAAGAGATTTGAAGAGGCCAAGAATTTTCAGTAAAGATTATAGTTCAAATGTATCCCAGACATAGGACAACTCAAACACATTATAACATTATACTCACCTTGGCTACTATGTCATATGTAAATGAGCATTTGAATGTCCAATCCATTTCATGATCTGAGTTACTCAAAATATCCTAGAAAACATATTCAAAATATCACCAGTGACTCAAGTTGGAGCTGCCAGCTTCTTTGGTTAAACAGAGTTAAGTCTAATGTATCTGATCTTTGTGGCCAGACCTAATAGGATGGGAGGCAGAACACACTAAACCTGGGTGGAAGTCTTGCCAGGAGATACCAAGAGCCTGACTTGAGGTTGAAAAGGTCCACAAACCCTTGCCTGCCCGTGACATAAGGCTGACTATCACATACCACGGGGACAAGGGCCCAGGAACCCAATTCAGGGGCAGCCTGGCATCTTGGGAGAAGAAAACCAGCTCCTGAATGTCCACCCAGATCAATCCTAACCAGACCCTTGGCAACTCTCCGCTCATTTGGCTCCCACAGGCAGCCCAACATGATAACTAGGTCTTACAGTTAGACTAGAGGAGGGACTGTCCTTGGATGAAAAAGGGAAAACACTAGGGATTCTCTATTAGCAGGCACTGATCAGACCGAGATTTACCGTTTTGCTTACCTCAATACTTCCTTTTCTGTATCGGAAGGAGAGGTCAAAGATGGCGGCACCGAGGTTCTCCTGACCGCTGCACAGGCACGTGGGGCCCAGCTCGCTCAGCAACGGTCCGGCCCGCGGAGGACACGTTCCCGCTGCTGGATGCGCTCCAGGCGGAGGCAGCTGATTTGGCGGGAGTGGAAGTAGGCCTTGAAGTTGGGTCAGGGTCTGGCGTGGTATCTGCATTCCTAGCTCTAAGACAGGACCTCAGGTTGTGTACCTGTGCCCTGATATCAACCCTGATGCAGCAGCTCGTACCCTGGAAACAGCACGCTGTAACAATGTCCACACTCAATCAGTAATTACAGAGTTGATCAAAGGCCTGTTACCAAGACTGAAGGAAAAAGTTGCTTTTCTGGTGTTCAGTTCCCCCCTGTGTTGTGACTTCACCCAAAGTGGTGGGAAGTCACAGAATAGAAGCAGCTTGAACTGGTGGCAGAAATGGCTTAGAAGTCATGGACAGATTCTTTCCACTAGCATCAGCCCTCCTTTCCCCAGGAGGATGATCCTATTTAATTACCATAAAAGAAAATAATCCAGAAGACGTTTTTGAAAACATTGAAGACATAAAGGGACCACTGCACCTTCCAGACAGGCAGGCCAAGAAACTCTTTCCATTCTGGAGTTCACCAAGTCCTGATAGACCAAGAGCTACCTGCAGGATGCAAGAGATTCTGTGAGCTGAATGCATTCAGCATATTTTAAAATGAAGTCATTCCTTGGTTAAGGAATTTTACTGGAAATTTGTCATTTAAAAAAAAAAAAAAAGAGAGAGAGAGAGAGAGATGGAAAGATGGAACATTCCCTTTAACCAGGGATTCAAGACTACCAAAATAGTTACACATGTGCAGGTAGATATGTTTGTTTATAATTTGCATTTTATATGTAAAGGTTATATTTATATTACATGTGAATGTGTATTCATTTCAGCTTTGGTTCTACTAGCAAAACAGTGAATCAATCTCAACGTCCATCAGGAAGGAGATTGGTTCAAATAAATTACAGTGTATCTATTTCACTGAACATGCAACCATTAAACATGAGTCAGGTCTCTGTATGCTAAATCAAAAGGGGTTCATGCTGTACTATAGAATGAGAAGAGCAAGCTGTAGATCAGTTTTATCCTACCTGGGTTTTTTTTTTTTGTGTGTGTGTGTGTGTGTGTGTGTGTGTGTGGTTCTGGGGATTGAACCCAGGGCTTTGTGCATGTGAGGCAATCACTCTACAGCTGAGTTATATCCCCAGTGTGTATATTTTTAAGAAACCAATAGAGACAGTATGTTTGTATGTGTATATGAGCCTCAGAAGACAAATAATAGGTGAGATTGAAGGAACTTCTACTGTTTGGGGGTGGTTTTTGTATTTGCCCCTACAATAATAAAATTGGGGAATGGCTATGGATTATTATGATTTTAAACAAATGATCGCAGCTGATGCAGCAAATGGGATTTCATTGCTGGAGAAAATAAACACATCACTTGGTACCTGCTACACAATATTGATCTAGAAAATGCCTTTTTCATTATACCTATCCATTAAAAACCCACCAGAGATAGTTTGTTTTCAAGCCAGCAAGGCTGGCAATACACCTTCACTGTCCTACCTCGGGTATTATCTACTCTCCAGCCTTATGTCATAATTTAGTTTGCAGGGATATTGATCACCTTCCCTATCCACAAGATACTACACTAATCATTACATTGATGACATGATACTGACTGAACCAAATGATCAAGAAATAGCAAATTCCATAGACTTATTGGTAACAAGTTAGGAAATCTAATAACACTTCAAGGGCCTTCAACCTCAGTGAAATTAGTGGGGTCTAATGGTTTGGGGCATACTGAAACATCCCTTCTAATATGAAGGATAAGTTCTTGCATTAAGTGCTCCTACAACCAAGAAATAGATATAGCATTTAGTGGATTCCTTGTGTTTTAGAGGCAACAAATGCTTATTTGGGTGTGTTACTCCAGCCAAGTGACCAAAAAGTTGCCAGCTTTGAGTTGGACTCAGAACAAGAAAAGGCTTTGCAACTTATATCGGCCGCATAGAAGCTGCCCTGCCACTCAGGCCATATGATCCAGCAGATCCAGTGGTGAAATGTCATTGGCAGATAGAAATGCTATACAGACCTTTGGCAGGCCCCTAAGGGTGAGTTCCAGTTTCAGGCCTGTAAGATTTTGGAGCAAGACTGCTAATGCCATAAATAACTATTTGTTTTGAGAGAGAGCTCTTGGCCTGCTACTGGGTCTTAGTAGATTCTTAACAGTTAACCATAGGTCACTAAGTTAACATGGGAATTGAGCTACCCATCTTGAAATGGGTATTGTCTGATCCTCCAAACCATGAAGTTGGCATGCACAGCAACACTCCATCATCAAATGAAGTGATATACCCAAGTTTGGACCTGAGCAGGCCCTGAAGGCTGAAGAAAGTTACATGAGGAAGTGTTCCAAAGGCCCATTTTCCTCACTCCTGCCTTCTCCCTCCCTCCCTGCTCCTATGGGCAGCCCCCTGTGATCTACTGACAGAGGAAGATGACTGCAGGCACTACCCCAAATTGGATAGCTGAAGAACTCTCCATAACATCCCTAAAGGACAGCCGGTGAAGGGACATCCTCCTAATAAAGCTCAAAGTAACACACCGGGTTGTTCACTTTACTTGGAAGGGGAAACGGCCAGATATGCAATTATATTCAATTTCATGAGCTGTGACCCTTAGTTTGGCTGGATGGTTAGGGACTAGAAAGGGTCATGATTGGAAAATTGGTGACAAAGACATTTGGGGAAGAGGTTTGTGGATACACTTGCCTGAATGGGCAAAAGACATGAAAATATTTGCGTCTCAGGTGAAGGCTCACCAAAGGGTGACCTCAGCAGAGGCAGACTAATAATAAATAGGACAACCCCCCCCCCCCCCAAAAAAAAGACTTCCTTTTTTGCAATACTGGGTGACAATACAGATGTTGTAAATACCAAAGAAGGGGATGATATTCTCATGCCTTAATTCACACATCTGGAAATAATGGTGAAAACAGCACATACATAAAGTGAGTCTTTGTGCGAGGGACTGCGCCTTATATACTTTGTTAATTCTTATAAAAACCTTGTGAGATGAGAACTGTTACTACTCCTGTTTTACAGATGAGAAAATGGATGCCCCCCCAAAGAGGAAGTCAGTTATTGAAAATCATGTAACTTAAAAGTGGCAGAGCTGGGAGGTAAATCCACAGGGGCCTTCAACCAATAAGCCAGGGGCAGGATCTAAGTGTGACCTCAGCCAGCCTTGCTTTCTGCTTGTAGCTGCCAATGTCAGTGTGTGGGTCTCGACAGGCCATTAATACAGAGTAAGAAGTCAAACTCCCTCCTAGGTCCAGGTTCAAAGTTGGTAAGCAGCCATCACAGATGGAAAAGGTGAGAGCCAGAATTAAGGTCAGAAAGAATTAAGTGGGGAGGGCAGAGGTGGGAGGAAGCCAGGGTTTAGGTGCCTGGGTCAGGCCAAGGGTCTAAGATCCAAGGCCTGGACTGTCAGGGTGCAGGGGTGTCAGGTCAAGTTAAGGGAAGTAGCTTCCCACCATTGCTCTTCTGGGATGGAGAATAACCCTCACATTCAGAGAAGGCACAGAGAGGGGCCTCACCAGCTGGAGTTCCTGCCACGCAGTCAGCTTCCTATCCCATGCTTCTGCTTGGTCACCAACATAGCAGATGGTCATATGTTTTCTCTGGAATCAGAGATAAAGTGGAATGTTCTTAATCCAGGATGATCCCCAAACAACTCCAGTCAGAGGGCAAAAGGAGGATCAGGAAGACTTGAAAAAAGAGATTTGCCTACAGGAGGGACAATTCAGTTTCTCACTGCTCTATCAACCCCTCTGGTGGCACTGTGCTATATCTCACACTGAGCTAGCTACCCAGCAGTCAATTAGCTGGAAAGTTAGAATTATTAGCCCAGTTACAGATGGGACCACTGAAGTTAGGAAACGTGTCCAAGGTTGCACACTGTAGGTAATACAGCCAGAATTTAAATGTCTAACTCCAAGACTATACTCTTTCTATCATACAGTATTGCCCCATTATCATTCAGGTGAGATGAAGATATAATGTAAATCTGGAGTCAGATACCTGTTTCAAAACCCAGTGCCACCCACTGAATGGAACTTCTTCAAGCTTTAAAAATCTCATAGAGTTTCCATGAGGGTCAAAACAATTAAAATACATAACACTGGAAATTCAATGCCAGGCACATATTAAGCTTTCATAGATGGAATATCTTACGGTGAGTATTACCTATTGTGTCTGCTTTTAGCCATCACAAAACACAATACTGGGGTAGGTCTGAGGTGGAAGAAGGTACAGTATGAGCTCTGTGCCAACCCAGATCTGTCCCTTTTAGGTGGGGATAACTACACAGGACTCAGGACTGTAGTGGGAGCTCCAGGGAGGAAAGGATGCCTATGGGATAGAGCAAAGTATTCTCAGAAGAGGTGATGCTGGTGTTGAACCCCAAAGCATAAGAAGGTTATACATGGGGTGAGGAAGGCGGAGCAGGCATGGCATTATCAGAAGGTGAAATGTATATGGCATGATCAGCAAGACCAACTGGACAAGCATAGTATTTAGGCCAGAAACAAAAAGTTTCTGAAACTGTGTTAGAACTAGGTCATGAGGAGACTTGAGTCCCTTGTTAAAGAATTTGGACACTAATACGAACATAGTCCATAGAGGTGAGGAATACAGTGATAGGGGTTGAGGGAAGGAAGAAGAGACCATTTTAGGAAGATTTATGAGTGATGTGCTTCAGGTTGCTGACTTCCTTCTCTAAAAGGCCAGTGACCACAACATACAATTTCATCTGGTCCGTAGGGTATTTGGTAATATCCTAGGAGATTTTTGTAGTTTGAAAACTCAAGTAAGTAAGCATTTAGAAAAATAAATTCAGTTGCATACAAATGTATTGACTCTAATCTCTCCTAACCCATGTTTACAGCAATGAATGAATCTTCCCTTGTATAGAGCTTTCTGCCCCTACTCTCCAGGACTTCCATTTTTAAAAGGTAAATACATGGAATTTTTTTCTTTATATAACTCCCCCCCCCCAAGGGGACTTGAATTTCTAAAGACTTATTAAGCACAGGAGACTTTTAAGGTCCAGGGTGTGGAAGGGAGGGAGAGAGAAGGTGGGAATGGAATGGTGTCCCAGCCTTGGCAGCTGCCACTGTTTACACTGCAGAAGCACCCAGACCCGTGACAGAGTCTCATTAAAGCACCAGGGAATGGAATAATGCATGTTCTAGGAGTATACTTGTCCATTAAGGTAGCCACTAGCCAAATGGGGCTATTTAAACTTAAAATTAAATGAGTTGTAACTAAATAAAATTTAAAGTGCAATTCCCCAGCCACACTAATGTTTAATAATGGTCACGTGAGGCTTGTGTTTCCCATAAACAATCAGACCTGACAAGAGAAAGCCAAATGGCCACATGGCAAGAGATGGCTGGGGCTGAGGGACAACTGTCTCTTCCAGTCCCTGCCATCCTCCTGGCTCCTCCACTCCAGGAGCCAGACCCCGAGGGTATAGGCTTGCAAGCTTTGTCCTCAGGTGGGCCCTTCCCGACTGGGTTTGGCAGGTCGCTCAGTCCTGGTTGGTTTGTTCTTTGCCCTTGCTTAGGATGTGCTATGCCCCGCTCACAAAGGAACACAGCAGAGATGTCAGAGGAGTAAATAAGGTACAACTCCTCCACACCCAAACTAGCACACATGCTCTGACAAAGCACTGATTGTTCTTCGGTCCCACTGTGGACTGGATGCAAGATCACCATTTAAGCAATGCCTACTGAGTGCCCAGTACTGTAGTCACGATGATCTCACTGGTCTAGTCCCAGTTAACCCTACAGAGGGGGCACCCGTCATTCACTCCTAACAAGTGGGGCTTGAAGGTCAGTGTCCCCCAAGTCTGCCTTCCAGAGCTAGGAATCAGAGGCAGAACACAAACCAGGCCACCCCGGCCCCAAGTGCACTGCTCTTTCCAGCACACCTCACCATCTTGCTATGCACAGTGCCCTGGAGACAGGCCTTGTATTGTTAAGTTTTATTCTTGATGGATGAGTGAGAAAGCAGCTGAGGGAGAGACTTCCCAGGAGTGGGGATAAAGACCCCAAAAGCCTCCTTCCATCTGGGCAGCCTCTAGACAGAGCATGATGAGTGGCCTGAGCCAGCTGTGAGGTTTTAACCTCAACCACCCTCGTAGAAGACTAGAATCTCCACAAAAAAGCTGAATCTAAGCTCAGTGTGAGACAGACCCCTCAGGAGGCCCATTATCACATACCCAGCGTCTCAAAGCCCTTGGGACTGGGGCTTGAGTCCAGAAACCCCCAGCACATGGCTGCTCCCCCTGAAGTGCAGTGTAATGGGCTCTTGGGGTGCTGACCAGCTGCCACCCATCCTGAAATTCTCTCCTGACCTGGACTATCTCTTTATCATCTGTGCGTACAGCAAGTCAGCATTGTGCAGCTAGGCAGAGTAAGGGCTCATCTTCAACTACAGGAGCAAACACAGAGTGCCAGGGCCTATGGCCTCCGTGCAGCAGAACCAGCACGTGTTCTGCATCCGTCCTACAGAGAGAGGAGGTCACCCATACCTGCACTGTTAACCTGGTTTCCCAGTCTGCACCCTTCCTCCCAAGCCTAATGCCACAGTCTGGCTGGGCACAATTCAGGAGCCTCTTGTCAAAAGAAACGAACTTTATTTTTAGAACCACACACGCCAAACAAAACAGCTCCTCAGGAAAAACCTTCAGAGCCCAACTGCCACCACCGGCTTCCCACCAGCCTCTCCCACAACCACCATCCTCTCCACCTCCCACAATCCTCCTGCTCTTGAGGCCGATTGGCTGGGTCACATGGGTGGAGCCAAAAAAGTCCCCCAATGAGCAGCTCCATGGTCTGAAAGGGCAGGGAAACAGCCCAATGAGCATCACCGCAGAGGAGCCAATCAGCTAGAAGTTGCTGGGGCCACTGTGAGCCAATCATCAGCTGGCAGTCTGAAAGTTTGCTGGGGCCCCTTTGGCTGTGGCTCTCAACATCTCCCCCTCTCTGTTTAAACAACAAGCATGTGGCTTAGGGACCGTGCCTGCCTTAGGTTGTCCAATAGTACATATGGTCCTTACCCGTTATCGGATGAGCTGACCTCAAGGCGTCAGCCTCCTGTCTTAGGTTGGTACCATTGCAATTAGATCTTAAAATGGCTACCCATCCTCTTGCCCTGCCCTCAGGGGCGAGCAGTTACCTTATCACTTACCCTCAGTCGTTCCCCGTATGGGCCACCAAATGCCGCAGTCTGGCTGGGCACAATTCAGGAGCCACTTGTCAAAATAAACGAACTTTATTTTTAGAACCACACACGCCAAACAAAACAGCTCCTCAGGAAAAACCTTCAGAGCCCAACTGCCACCACCAGCTTCCCACCAGCCTCTCCCACAATCACCAGCCTCTGCACCTCCCACAATCCTCCTGCTCTTGAGGCTGATTGGCTGGGTCGCATGGGTGGAGCCAAAAAAGTCCCCCAATGAGCAGCTCTGTGGTCTGAAAGGGCAGGGAAACAGCCCAATGAGCATCACTGCAGAGGAGCCAATCAGCTAGAAGTTGCTGGGGCCACTGTGAGCCAATCATCAGCTGGCAGTCTGAAAGTTTGCTGGGACCCCTTGGGCTGTGGCTCTCAACAGCCTGGTTTTCCCAATTAGATCACACAACCCTCCTGGAATAGTCCTGGAGGCCGTGGTCTTTCATGTGTAAGAGAAAAGGTTTTGGAGCCAGGCTGGTTCTGGTACTTCCTGGTTATGAGACCCAGGGTAATTCCATAACCTGAGTCTCAGTGTCCTCATTTCTACAAGGGGGAGAAAGCTGCCATTGGAGGGAATGGGGAAGAGAGCTAAACAAGGTGGTGTTGGTGAACTAGCTGCTGCAGTTCCTGCAGGCCACACAGATGCATATTCTCTTCCACTGGTTTAGCCAATGATTTATAAGTGCCTACTGAGAGCAGGCACCCTTCCACAGCAGCCAGTACAGGGCTGACGTACAGTAGGCTGCTCCCACATAGTGGTTTGATCATTGTTTTAGTCAGCTTTTTCACTGCTGTGACCAAAGGAACCAACCAGCACAATGGTAGAGAAGGAAAATTTTATTTGAGGGCTCACAGGTTTAGAGATCTTAGTCCATAGAAGGCCGGCTCCATTCCTCAGGGCTCAAGGTGAGGCAGGACATCATGGAGGCAGAAGGAAGCAGTTCACATCATGATCAGTAGGCATAGAGTGAGGTCTCCACTTGCCAGATACAAATACATACCCAAAGCCATGCCCCAATGCCCACTTCCTCCAGCCACACACTACCACTTGAGTTACCACTCAGTTAATCCCTCTCAGGGAATTAATGCACCGATTGGGTTAAGACTCTTAAAACCCCATCAGTTCTCTGAAACTTCTTGCATTGTCTCTCTCACACGTGAGCTTTTGGGGGACATCTCACATCCAAACCATAACAATCATCTTGTCTTCTGTGTTGGGATCCATAATTGGCTCCTTCATTTCCTAATCAAGCCCCTTGCCATCAGGGCCGGTTGTCACCTTAGGGCTCAGCTTGACCAAAGGCCCCCCACTGGAAGTAGCTCTGGCTCTGGCCAATATTCTTCTTTCTGTAAAATTTCCTCTGTGGGAGCCACCTGGCTCACTCAAGTTAGAAAACATGCTCAGATTCCCACTGGCTGGACTCCTCTCTCCTGACCACCTCCCCGCTGGCCCAGACCCTCTGCTTGCCTTGTCCTAGCCACATGTCTCACTGTTCATCCTGGCTCTTGGTTGTGCTCTCCTCCTGGCTAAAGAAACTGGCATGGCCTGAGCACCCACTGGTGTCTGTTCTGCCATTCCATGTAGCATGTTCTTGGACACTCAGAACAAGAGTCCAGGAAGTAGATGTCATTAGGGTCCCATTTTACAGGTGAAGAGACACAGTGGAGGGAGGTTAAGCAGTACCCTAGAAGGTCCCACAGTCAGTAAGTAGCAGAAGCAGATGGGGGAAGCCCTGGTCTCTGACACCAAGGCCAGTGGCCTTTCACCCCATAACCTGTGTTCCCCTCTGTGGCGTGGAGCATGGATTTCATAAGACAGCATCAAACCACTGTTTATCTGGGGCTGTGGAAGAGGGGAAGTTGTGTGTGTGTGTGTGTGTGTGTGTGTATGTATGTGTTTTGGGCAGAAGAGGGGACACAAAAGGGGAAAATGCAGAAACCAAACACAAGTATGGTCAAAAGAGAAGCAGGGCCCAGTGCAGAGGCCCTAACAGACCTTCTCCTCCAAGGAGTTGGAGCTGTGGAAGGGCACCTTCCTCAGCTTCTGGTAGACCTGCTCCCAGAAGCCACTGTCTCCGGGACCTTCTCCATGGGAGCTGAGCATGATGAGAAATACTCATTCATAGGTCTTTGGGAGGCACTTCACTTTCTGGTTTGATAATACATCTTTCCAAACACTTTCCTAAAAAGAAAGGAAATTAATGTCACCATTCTATAAGAAATAAGCTGTGCAGCCGAACTGCATATAAGGCCATATTGAACTTGAATTGCTGGAATCACTGGAAACCCTTTTCTAGTTAGCATACAAGCTGTGGGAAGAAAGCAAAGCCAAAACATAAATTAAAATCATACCTGGGGCATCAAGCAGCTAAGAGGCAGAGCAGAAAGCTTACCCAACAGCAATGAGTACAAAAGTTTGGAAAGTTTAGGATCCTCTATTTCCAATATTCTGTTGGTAACTGGTGTTTTGTGATTGTCACTATTATTATTATTAGTGCATAGCCATTCATTGTGTATTTCCTAATTTTCCTATTAGTTCCTCTCATCCTGCACTGAGAGTTACCCAAACAAAACAGGCACGTAGAGAGGAGAGAGAGTGTGTGTGTGTGTGTGTCTACTTGTTGGTGTGTTTATGAATATGCTATTGCACTATTCTATCATTCTGCAGCTTGACTTTTTTTCTACTTTAACCTACATTGGGAACACTTTCATAGAATGGATTTATATATTCTTTTTAAAAGCAGCCTGAATTCAGTTGCATGGACATTGTGTGGTACCTTTTTAGTTCTAGGTCCTTTTTTTTTACATATGTATTTTTTAGTTGTCAATGGACCTTTATTTTATTTATTTATATATGGCGCTGAGAATCAAATTCAGTGCCTCACCCATGCTAGGCAGGCAAGTGCTCTATCACTGAGCCACAACCCCAGTCCTAGTTATAGACTCTCCCTGCTACTACAAACCAATTGGATTGATCTTCAAATTTTGGGGGGAAGCAACAGGAGAGAGGGAAGTTTAGAACGACTTCTCTGAAATACTAAGACTTGGCACATCCCCACCTCTCTTGTGCTCTCCCTGAAGGCAGAGGTGAGGGGAAAATTGAAGAGAAGGCAGGGATGGGGGGCATAAAAAGGTAAGGCAAGAGAAGGCTCTGGAAAGCCTGGCATGTATTTAGAATTCCATCTGCCAGCCAAAGAAATCTGAGGCACTTTTGGTCATCTGAAATACTTCCTGATAAAGAAAGAGAAATCCTGGACATTATTATACATCTCCCTCTACTTCCTTTGCCCAATGTCAACTTCTCGATTATATAAAACAACCTCCTTTTAGCAAGCAAACCTGCTGGGAACAGCATACAGTGTGTCCATAGCTGAAGTCCAGTGGCATTTCTAGACTCTGCCTGCAGTATGGTGTGGTGCTTACACACAGAGACCCCGAGGCCAGCCCACTGGGTGGAACAGTAGCCTTCTTGCATGCTAGTTGTATGGCCTTGGGCAAGTCAGTTCACCTCTCAGGAACTCAGTTTTCCCTTCTATAAAATGAGACTAAAAAGAATACCTGCACCATAGGGTGGTTGTAAGCTGAAATGAATTCTAATATACCAAGCAGCCAGACACCTCACAAATACTCCATAAGACAGCTATGGGGGGTGAAGGGCAAAAGACCCAGTTTGGAACCCCAGCTATGCCACTTGGGAGTGCCGAGATCTTCTTAGGGTAAGCTACCTTACTTATCTAAGCCTTGGTTTTTCATCTGTAAGTCCGAGTGTTAATCATGTCTTTCTTCTGAGGCTTTTGGAAACCTCAAGTGCAACAATGCATGTAATAGCTGCCTCACAGGGCTACTGGGAATATCAAGTTCAACAATGCATGCCAAGTGTGTAACAATACTCAATACACTTAGTAATGGCTTTAGCCATTACTAAGAATTACCTGAGTGGGCTAGTATGTTGCTCTCTCCAGGCATTTATATGTGCTTCAAGGACACAGGAGGTGGCTGTGGAAGAATAAGAAACGAGAGCCACATGTGTTTGACAGACCTTTGGGTAGGTCCCACTTCCCTGATAGAAATGACAGTTATTCAGCTGGTGCAGAAGCCAGGCTCCACACTGGCTTCTCCGGGCACAGCTTCTCACTGCCTCTACAAAGAACTCTGGGTACGTTCTTTCAGCTCAGTCCTAGTCTCCTCATCTCAAGATGAGGACTCGGGAGTGCCCACCTTCTAGGTGGTAGTATTTGGTGAACTAATACATCCTGGTTCATAGCAAGGACTCCATTCTCATTATCAGAGCCACTGAGTGCTGGTCAGCATCTACCTCCAACTGTGGCAAAATAATAAAGGCAAATTCTCCAGTGCTGAGTCCCAGGTTCTCTGCAGCCCTCAGAATAATTTTTGCATCCTCTGGGCTGCAGATAAAGATGATAACTACAGGAAGGGAAGACAGAGTTGGCCAGCTGCATCATGCACACGAGCACGTGCACACACACACACACACACACACACACACACCACTCTCTTTTGAAAGCCTAGCCTAAAGCCACTCCAAAGCAGACACAATCTTTTTCTTTCCTTAAGTGTGCTTCAGGAAATAGAAGCTCCTCAACTAGTCCCAGAACGTAGAGTTCTTAAAACAAGCCTGCAACATACAACTCGGCAGCTGTTGCCTCGTGGAAATTAGCCTTTGCTGCAGTCTCCACCTGTACAATGCACAAGTCCAAATGCATTGAGATTATTTCTGTGAGTCAGTTTCTTTCATCTAATTGACTCAGAATATCAAAACAAAAGATCTTGTCAGTGACTCAGCAGCTTCACATTGGCTCAGAGGAGGTCACAGAGGACCTAGCATCCAGAACATTCAGACTTTCTGGGCTGAAATGGGCGGGGGTGGGCGTAGCCCTGGTATTCTCATTCCATGCAAGCACATCATCATTTATTCTGGGGACACACAAATGAAGTAGTGGCTTATTTTTGAAATTAGGTAATTTATAATGTATTTATCTGAGCTCCAGTCATGTGTCCGACAAGACACATGGAGACCGCAGTGAGCCCGGCAAAGGGCCCTGCCCTCTGGGACTCACAGAGCAGAGGATGGAAGAGCTCAAATAAGCCTCTCATTAGTGGGGGAGGGGGAACAGCTCTGCATCAACAGCAAGGGACAGCTGCTCTGAGGAGGTGGGCGCTGGACCCATCTGGAAAGCAAGAGGAATGCTGGGTGGGGTGTGGCATTGGGTGGCACTCTGGGAAGAAGGATAAGCAAATCCCACAGTCCCAAGGCCATAAGAGCTTAGTTTATTTGAAGATCAGAAAGGAGTCAGTGACTAACCTGTGCTAGGAAAGAGAGTCTTCTAAGCAGCACCACAAAAATATCTGCTGCCCTATGTTGACCTGCTGTCCAGATACTGCACTGCTCCTGTGTCACATGTGACCCTTCTTAATCCCTGCCTTCCTAGAGGGGAGATAGGATGGTGGTCTCCATTTTACAGGTGAGAGATCTGAGGCACAGAGAGGTTAAGACACTTCCCAAGAGTACACAGCTAGAAAGTGTCAGAGGCAGGAATCAAAGCTAAGTGTGTCTGTCTCCAAAGCCCATGCTCTGAACAGCTATCAAAGTCCAGGACCCGGCTTACCTGGAATATACTTCTAGAACTTACACTATAGCACCTGAGATTGCACTTTAGGCAAAGTGAAGAGTTCTTAATTGTACTCAAAAACTTTGCCCAACCTATTTGATGCTCTGAATATAAGCAAAGAAAATCTCTTTCCTACTTTCCCCTGGCAACTGGTGACATGCTTCTGAGATCCTCCTGAAGGAGGACTGGGTTACTGCTGGTGTGTCTCATACTGGCAGTGATGGTGAAATGGGATTTTAGTTCATCTCTACAACCCTCCATAGCTCATTCCCACTATCCCAGGAGGAGGTCCAGAGTGGCATCCAAACAACCCAATGTGTTTCCAACCTAGGTACGAGAGACCTAGGTTGGAAACCTTCAGAAAGGTAGACCTTTTCTGAAGCACGTCACCTTTTTCCTGCTTGGATGGCACAAGTCTCACGCAAGTATCATACAAAAAATGGCTCTTCAACTTGGCCATTGATCCAACAAAGTCAAACAGGGATCTTCTACTCAGAAGCCAGCAAACCAGCACCCTTGAAAGAAACCAAGAGGACATCTTTTCGCCACAGAGTTGATGCAACACTCAAACCTCAAAGTAAAGTATCTGCATAAACCTCAGATTCAGGAAGTCTGTGGGTCTTATTGGACCCTCTCTTTTGGAATGTTGGAATGTCTTGGAACCAATTTGTAGATGCAATTCCTAAGAGGACCAGAGATATAAAGGCAAGAGTTAACTGACCACTCACTATATGCAAAGAACTCTACTAAAAACTTAGTGTTTTATTTCAACGTTTTTAAGGATGAAAATAGAGATGCAGAGATCAGTTATATAGCCATCAAATAGTGCAGAAGCATTGAAACTCAGGCAATATGGTTCCAGAACCCACGTTCATAGCTACTCAGTCACTCTTTCTTTCTTTTTTTTTTTTTTTGTTGTTCTCTGTTTACATATTTTGTCTTAGGATCTCATAATTCACAAGGAACTTTGGAGAACTTGTTCTTAAAGGAGCTTATGGACTGGTACAGGAACTAAGATATAGAAAAGATAGTTCTAGAATTAAATATACCCTCCAAAATTTATAGACAATATATTTATAGGAGTTTGAAAAGTAATAATTGAGGAATTAGGGATATGAAGGGAGAGGGGGCTGCTGAAGAAAAGCCCTATGACACTTGAGGTTGACTTTGAAGAATGGGTAGACCTTGGACAATTAGAAATGTGTCAAGTGGGGAATTGCAGGAGACACCAAGATGCAAATTTAAACTTGAACTTAATTGTGTAGCACCAACTACTGAGAATTCTACATATGGAGGGGAATGAGATTGTGAAGCTCCTTCCTATTCACCCTGCACATCAACATCTCTCAGATGTCATGATACCTGAGGAGATCAACCCAGCTAATTCCATTAACCAAACACAAAGCATTCATTTTCCTTATTTGCTTGCTTGAGTTTAAAGCAATCTGTCATACTTCAGTCTTCCAAATACTTGCATCATCCCTGAATAGTTTATCACACACGCCAGAGGAAAACCTGCTCAAACAATTGATAACTTTATATTTAAAACCAAGCCTTGCCGGGCATGGTATCCCAAACCTGTAATGCCAATGGATCAGGAGGCTGAGGCAGGAGGATCACTAGTTCAAAGCCAGCCTCAGCAATGGCGAGGCACTAAGCAACTCAGAGAGACCCTGTCTCTAAATAAAATACAAAATATGGCTGGGGATATGGGTTAGTGGTCAAGTGCCCCTGAGTTCAACCCCTAGTACCAAAAACAAAAACAAAACAACAACAACAAAAAAAAAAAAGCACCACGCCTTGGTTTTCCTCTTAGTTTTTCCAAGCCATGTGTCTGACAACATTGAAGTGAATAAAGGCAGTCATAAACAACAGCACCAAGTTCCACCTATCAACAATCAGCAGGCAGAGTAAGAGCACACGAGAACTAACAATTGTTCATTTGAAAGGCTTTTTTAAAAAGAGAATGTTAACTGTTCTAATTACATCTAAAAAAAAATGGTTTCCAAGAACTACACAGCTATTGGTAAAATAACATGATCCTTGCCAAGAGATTATTCACATCTATGCTGTATTCGTCAAGACTACCTCTTGCAATGGAAAGAGCTAAAGTTTCCAGTAGACAGTATACTGTACCTCTGCTGCTCCAGGGCATGCTGGTCCAAACAGGGCAGAAATGCGTCCTCCCCGGACCCGGTTGATAAAAAGAGCAAGGGACTCCTTGGCACTGCAGGTGGAGTTGGTGTAAGTGAACTCCCAGCTGAAGTTTCCCAGACCCACTGGCTCTGAGTTGACCTTGTCCATGGCCTGCCCCCAGCCTCTGCACACTGCATGGATGGGAGATGTTCCAGGGGGCATGGAAGCCCACAGTGATTTTGGCAGCTTCAAGGCAAGTCCCCAGCACACTGGCAAAGAGCATTGGTCCTATTGTTAGGTGATCACCATGGCATTCAGACCCTAGCAGAGCACAGCTTCTGGTGGGTGACTGGGACCTGTCCTGAGAGTCCAGGATGCCATGTTACACCGCAGAACCCTGAGAGGCTCAGCCTCCTGGCCACTCGTTCCTGGAACCCATGTGATAGTGCAGAATCCCCTGAGGCCCACAACTTGCTTCCTCTCCAGTGCTGTTAATTAACAGATACCCCCTGCTTCTGAGTCTGTCCTAACAATTAGGAGCAGCAGTCTTTCACAAAGGCTGGAGCATGGAGTCAGCAAACTCAGGTCATTGATCCAGTGATACCACTGATAATCTTTGTGTTTGGGCAAGTGACATGACTTTTCTGTCCCTCTCTACCAGTAAAATAAGAGTTATAGGACCCACCCAAATGTAGCCAGATGGCCTGTGCTTGTATTCTGTGTAACCTGGGTCATGTTACTTCCTCTCTCTGTGCCTTCCACTTGAGATCTATAAAATGGGGACAAACTATAATGAGGTCTTCCTCAAAGTGATATGGTAAGAATTAAAATAGCCGTCCAAATCTAGTCCTTGGTACAATGCCTATGCAAAGGGTCATTCATCAATGTTAGTTTGTTGATTTTACTTTTAAGAAATCACTGGGGATTGAACCCCAGGGGAGGAAGTCTCTTCCACTGAGCTACACCCCCAGACCTTTTTTTATGTTGAGACAGGGTCTTGCTAAGTTGACTAAGTCAGCCTCAAACTTGTAATCCTCCTGCCCTAGCCTCCAAATCACCAGGATTAAGACATGCACCACCATGCCTGGCTTCATCACTATTAGGTTTGATAATGGTTATGGTGGTAATGGTGATGATGGTGATGAAGGGGCGTAGCTAGAAGTAATGACAATTATTATCTCCTGCTGAATCTATCTTATAGGGATATTTCCTAGAATGAGTGAGCTAATGTCTAAAAGATAATCCACTAACAAGCAGGCAGTCCATCTCCCTCACCTGAGCTTGAGGTCCCATGGATTGGATGAGTCTTAGCTCTCCATTTACATAGATCAGGGCAAGAAGCTGGGGGCAGCTCTTCATTGTCTGATGTGTGGCAGGAATGAAAGGTCTCTTGGGAGGTCACAGCCACCCTCAGGTAAGATAGCCCAGCCATTAGCTAGGCACATCCACATCCATCTGGAGGGTTGAATTCCCACCCACCCCGGGCTTTCTTTCGAATCACTCTGTTAGGAAAGGTGCTGGCATCCCACATCACCTCAGGATTAGGTGTTTTAATACCTAGTAAGCTTGCTGTGGTTCTCAAAACTTCATCTTGGAACTACGTACACCAGTCTCTCCTGGTAGTCCAGATTCCAGAGCCCTGCTCCAGACCCTCTCAACCAGAATGTCTCGGGTGGATCTGGGAATCTACTTTGATTAGATTCCTATCATCTATCACTAGACACTAAGGTCCGAGAAACCCTGATTGTCTGAAGTGAGAGAAGGGAAGAAATAGCCAATAGCCATTCTCTACTTACCTTCTTTCAGTTACAAGCCCCCCCCCCCACCAGGTGGAATCCAGACCCTCAGCTCTGGCTCATCTCAGAGGGAAATTCCTAAACCTGTGGAATATGGGGTTTTCTCCAAAGCAAATTCGCCATAACTGGTGCTTCCCTGAGCTTCTGTTTCTCTCTCTCCCTCCTCTGCTAGGACAGCTTAGAGCAAAATCCTGAGTCCAAACACTCCCTCGTCCTAATCACAGATAGACATCTGAGCCAGAAAGATCCACAGTATTCTATCAGATGTGTGAGACCTTGGGCGATCAGTTAAATCTGTGCCTCAGTTTCCTCCATTTCACCATGAGCATAATAACACCCGCTCAGATGATGTCCAAAGATACCATGAGATTACATAATTAGCACAGTCCCTCACATTTGGTAGAAACTCAATAAGGGAGGGTTGTTAATGGGTGTGTCATTGGAAAGCCACGGTCTCAAACCTAGGATACTAGAGATAATATATTGTTACACCCTTGGTGTCCCCTCTTCCCCTACCATACAAGCTTTTAAAATTTGTATTCCCACTCTGGATGATCTTTGATTCTTAGTGTTTTCAAACTGCCTTTCTGATGAGAATTTTTGAAGCCAGGAACAGCGTGGGTCTCATGGAGTTGCAGATCTAACACCGCATTGGGCCTTTAAGCCCACAGATTAATATTAATTGTAATAAGCATTTTGTATTCTCAAATGCTTACAAGTGAGCATGGCCAAAGCAGAAGAAAATATCAATGATGTTCAATGCTGGTGTGAGAATTCAAGAAACAGAGGTACACTGCTAGTAGGATTGATGATAGCAGTTTTTCAATACACATTCACAAACCCTAAGAATATGTGTATCTTTGACTCAGAAATTCTAATTTTGAGGGTCTATCCTAAACAAATAAGATCATATGATCATATAGAATCAAATTTTATTTCTAACACTCAGGTATTAGCCATAAACTAATAACTTCATAGCCAATAGTAGGGGCTTGGATAAACAATATGTAACAAATCTATATAATTGAATAGCACACAGTCATTAAAATGTTATTTTAGGGGATGGGAATCATGGGGGTGGGATATTTTATTTGCTTTAATTGTATATATTTTTTTGTCTTAATGTCTTTGCTCTAAGGAAGAAATTGAATGTTTTGATTAAAAATAAACCCTACAGACTTGCACTTGTGGAGTAAAATCAAAGGGAGTTAAACTCAATTCCTTAATTAAGCCTTGGGTCCTCAGGTCTGGAGCACCCCATGCTGATCTGGGCTCTCCTGCTTCTAGACACCTGGTTTACCTCTGTGGGCCCTAATTGCGCTCTGCTGAGCTCAGTCCCTTCCACTCCCCCCTGCCCCCACCTTGCCCTCAGAGGAGGAGGGAGACAGAGATGGAGCAGTTCAGGTAATGGTCATCCTCTGCTGGAAACTGTTGCCATAGTTACAGGCCCAATTTGTGCAATTCGCTTGATCGGCTGGAGTGGAAATGCCTGAGGTTAAAACCAGGCTAGGGGAGTTGTAGGACTGTGGCTGCCAGAGGGGTCTTGCTGTTCTCCGCTTCTCTTCTCCAGTCTTCTTCCCTTCTGGGAAATTCTTATGCTTACAAATTGCCAATACCACAGTGGTTGATGGAGGAGGCCGTGTTTCATCCGAGGATACTTCGGAACAAACATAGCCTGAGCTTGGCCAGCGGAGGTTCAGAGGTGGCTCCTTTGTCAGGGAGCTAGGCCTTTGCTACCTAGCTACTGGATTCAGGGAGGGCTCTCTGGCTGATTTATGCTTTCCTGAATGCTGACCAGCTTAGGCCATAAACCAGGTCTAGGGCCAGCTGTTCAGCATCCAGACCAGATAAGATTAGCCGTTACCATGATAATAGGCCTCCAAGATGCCCAACCTCTCTTCCTGCTTACCCCTGGCCTCCCTTTGTAAATCAGTGGCCTGATCATAGTGGAAACCTGGCAGTTAAATGAACTGGAGAAGGTGAGAGGCAGAAAAAGGTGTGTGGCCTACTTGGACTGAGACAAGATACACTAAGAGGACTCTGTAATGGTCTAAGGAAGAGGCAAAGGTAACCAGCACACCCTTTCATCTCCTGGTGTGTTCTGGGGAAAGACATGGTTCCCTCGGCTCTCCTGAGTCAATGAGACAGTATTGAGCCTCAGTTTCCTTGACAGTTAAGTGGGGAAGGACAGAGGACATGGACCTCTGACCTTACCAGCTTCTTGCCCTAAGATACTAGGACCTGGGGAGATTCCTAACTAAGTACTATCAGGTGTCAGGCTGGGATGTATAACAGCACATTTCCTAACAGGAGCGCTTCTGAAGGTAGAGCACATCTTGCACTCACCATTCCAGAAATAAAAGCAGGTAAATGTGGCTATTGCCTGTCAGGGTGTGAACTCAGACTTTGTTGTTGTGTCTTCTTGCAAATATTTGTTCACAGTCTCTGAAAATGAGGTTTCCACTCAGCAAAGGTTCCGGAAGCCTTAGGAAGTAGAATAAAGCCTGAATTGGGAAGTCTTCAGCAAAATGAATCCTCAGGATTCAAAGCCTGATCCTTTAGGTAACCACAGGCACATGCTACTCGTGGAAGACACTGACCTTGGCTGACTGATAAGGTCAGGTTATGTTTCTACAAGGACCTGTGCATGGGATAGAGAATCCCTTCCTCCCAGGGGCCCGGCCTGTCTCCTGTATACTTCAGCCATCTGATGTTTACCCTGTGCTTCTCACACCTATTCAAGGAATGAGCCTTTGAAACCTGAGCAGGTGCTCTTGAAAATCTGGGTCTTGTAGTCAATACTTTCAACACAAGTTTCTCCTGGCAAGCTAAACCTGGAGTTTAATAGTTTGCTCTGGTCTAAATGCTAGCTTTCTTAATATTTACTTCATAGTCCTGTGTTTTGTTAGTTTGTTGTTTTGAGTTCTGGGGATTGAATCCAGGAGCACTTAACTACTGAGTCACATCTCCAGTCCTTTTTATTTTGAGACAGGATCTTGCTGAGGGTCTAGTTAAGTTGCTGAGTCTGGCCTTGAACTTGCAATCCTCTTGCTTCAGCCTCCCAAGTTGCTGGGATTACAGGTGTGCAGGCTTACTTTGTAGTTTTGCTCCTATCTCTCTGATAACTGCTCCTCTCCTCTCACATGAAACTCTAGCATGAAGAGCAAAATCTTTCAGAAGGTAGAAGGGAGGAGAGGTGTATGCCTGCTTCAGGTACTTGGTATTCAAAGATTCTTAGTGATTGATAGTGATGTAATTACTTTCCATACAATTTAGGTTTTCCTAGAATTCCTTTGTTGTCACAGTGGCACAAATACTGAGCAAATAGAATATATCCTATACATCGGCCTCTTGTGATGCTATGCTTTTGTCCATCTGTGCCTGTTAGTGATCTGTGTGTCACCTGGAGTGGCCTTTGGCCTTTCTCTCTAGTGGGCAGCTATCCAGAGTGGGGCAGGATGTCCCTTCTGACTCCTCCACCCTCTTCAGCTTCTTGTCTGGAGACACCAGAGGCCCTCCCACTTCCTGGCATTTCCTCTCCGCCTGTGTGAAAGGCTCCCAGCTAGCTCTCCAGCCCAGTGCTGAGGGCAGCTCTCCCTGGGGAACCAAGGCCAAAAAGCAGAGATGATATTCTTAGAGGCTTGGGGAGGAGCGAGGTGTTGCCATCCCCTCAAAACGTGCACGTTCCTGCCTCCTGCCGGGAGCCGCTGCTTTCCAGTGCCCGGGCTGTAGGAAGCAGTGCAGCAGAAAGGATGGGAACTCAGGTTTAGAAATGAGGCTGAAGCTGGCTTGGATAGTTATTGTCTAAATCCCACTTTCCTCATTTGCAATTACCCTGATGACCCTATGTGAGCATCAAACGGAGTAGTAGACGTAGAACACACAACCTGGTGCATGGCTTGGGGTGACAGTCAATGAGCAGCAGCAGTTCTATAATAAGGGCCTGGTATTGCAGTCGAGAAGATTATGAACTCTGTGGGATGGACGCTCTGTTAACCCAAAGGAACAAATTGCTGCTGCCATGGTGACCAGAGGAACATGTAAAAGACTTCACAGCCACAGGTTCCTGAAGATGCCCAGAATTATAGCCTCTAAAATATACTTAAATTAATTTTACATATATATATATATATATATATATATATATATATATATATACACACACACATATGTAACTGTCATGTATATATGTGTGTATATAACTGTCATAATACCTGTGTGTGTATGTGTGTGTGTGTGTGTGTGTGTATATATATATATATA
>NW_025999999.1:16120261-16195350 GCF_001458135.2 Marmota marmota marmota
TATATATATATATATATATATATATATATATAAATCTGTGAAACATCAGGTAGGATGATAAGCTCTGGCTGGTCACTGGAAAGAAAAAATTTACCTGGGGCAGCTATAATATGCTTGTCACTCCACTGGGAAATACTACCTTGCATTTATATTCTATAAATCAAAGGACTCTTGTCTTCCAAATCATCATTGCCCAAACAAAAATAGAAAACTTTCTGGCGGATGCATTTAAAAGAGTAAAAGGAGCAATGGGATTACTACCTACTATATCCTAATTATTGTCTCAATCTGTAATCAATTTTTTTTCAAATTGAGTTTTTATGTTAATTTTTTCCACTGAGACTCCAAGATTTGGTATTTTGCACTTAAACACATCTCGATTCAGTCTTGCCTCATTTCAAGTGCTCAGGAGCCATATGTGGCTAGTGGTAATGGTACTGTATCATGCAGATCTAAATCTTCACTCTCTGAGCTGCTTTGAATCCCTGGCAATACTGAAGTTTCCTATGGGGGCTGTTGAAGGTTCTGAGAATTGAATTAGCTTGATGCTTCTCTTGAGACCTTTACACTTTCCATCTGATTCTTCTAGTTTGATTCACAGATAAAATTCTATGCATTATCCTGTCCAACCTGGTGTTTTAAAACGTGTATACATTGTAGAATAGTTCAATCCACTAACAAATGCATTAACTCACATAGTTACCACTTTGGTGATGGGAACAATTGGCATCCATTGTGCATTTATCAGAAGTACAGTATGTCGTCATAAGCTGTAGTCACCATGCTATACGATAGATCTCTTGCACTTCTCTCTCTCGTCTAGCTGTGTGTCTTTGGACCAACATCTCCCCTCCTCTGCTCCCTGCTCAACGTTTTAAAATTGTACATATAAATGAGGTCCTGCAGTTGATCTTTCTGTGCCTGGCTTATTTTCAGTTAATACGATGTCCTCCCAGTTCATCTGTGTTGTCACAAATGACAGGATTTTGTTCTTATGGCCAAATAGTATTCCATTGCATATCTGCAGCACATGTTCTTATCCATTTGTTTGGTGATGGACACTTAGGTTGCGGCCATATCTTGGCTCTTGTGAATAATGTTGCAAAGCAGAGGAGTGGAGATGATGTCTCCTCTGCATGCTGATTTCATTTCCTTTAGATACATACCCAGATGCAGGATTGCTGGATATTGCCCTTGGGAAGCTCTTACTGATAATGGAACAAGTCATCTGTGTCATATATTCCAATCTTGTTCACTCCAAGACACTGAGAATTATAATATCACATGACATAATGAAAACCTTAGATGAGACTGTCCATGAATTCACCTAGCCACCCTTGATGTGAAAGTAGATCAGTATCTTTTGGTCCACCCATGTGCCATGGCTCAGCTCTAAGACTGCAAGGCATTTGCTGTGTGTGTGTGTGTGTGTGTGTGTGTCCACACATATGCACGTTGGGAAAGCAGAGGTGTGTGGCTGAGGTTGGGGGAAACGTTTTATTGCAATCTGTGCAAATATCATTCTTGTAAACTAAGTGCATATGCTTGGGTAACACTTCCTTCCCACAGAGAATGAGTAAGAGTAGCTCAAGAACATGCATACCTGCGCTATCACTGTCAGTGAGTGAGAGAAAAGAGCAGCTGCAGAACTGAGCTGTGGAGTCAGCTTCCCCCTTGAGCTCTGTGAAACTCCCATAGTTCATGGTTGCCAACAATGGAGCTGTAGGCACTACTAAGAAGAAAGACCTGGGAATGGAGAGATTTCTTAGCTAGAACATGTGGTGCATTGGCCCCTCCAGTTGGGTGAAGCAAGGATTTTATGTGGGAAGGCTGCCCAGGACAATGGGAAACCTTTCTAATGAGGGGGATTCTTCAAAGGAGAGGGAAGGCTGCTATTGTTCCACCTTTGGCATTGGGTTCATATGGCTAGTATTGGACCCTTATTCCTTAGAGCAAGCAGTTTTAATTTTCTTGAAGAGACAAATGAAAACTCTAAAGACAAATGCATACATAAATACCCACGATCTCAAGGAGGTCATGGAGTAGAGGGTGCTTAATCATGGATTTGTGCTTGGACTCTGGACCCGAGACTACCTGAGCTCAATATCTGACCCCGAGACTGCCAACTGTTAGCCTGTACCTTGGGCAATTCCTTGGCCTCTTCTTCCAAGAAAAGTCTGTCATCTTTTTCCAAAGAGCAGCAATAAATTGTCCCTAGGGTTGCTGTGAGATTAAATGAGATATTACAGACAAGTCTCTTGGCACAGGGATGCCACCATTATGGTAAGGTCTCACTGTCACGATCATCTAGAAAGCCTTCAGAGGACCTGGCATGAGAACCTTTGATTCTCATGAAGCTGTACTTTGAATGCCATTAGCTTTTTGAAATATCAGAGAACCAGGAAGAAGATGGAATTTTGATGGCCAATTATGGCACCCTTGTTGAGAGAGAGTTCAAGGAACTTTGCCCCTTCCTTCCTTTCCATATCTCAGTGGAAGGATAAGTGTCAGAGTCAGCCCTGCCATGTGGGAAGCTAAAGGTCAGTTCACGGCAGTGTTACTTTTGCCCACTTCATGTGGTTATAACCTCTGCACTGATGTTCAGCAAACCCCAGGGAGGGCCATCTCACCTCCTCTCTTTCTGATCCATCATTGCTGAGTTAACATGAAGAGATTTTAGGGCTCTGCTTCTCCTTCCTCTTGGGCCACACTGCCTGACTTGGATCAGCCGTCAACACAGCCTTGAATCCTTGAATCCTTCCTAAATCAGTGTCCCCCACACCCCATGTCACAGCTACTGTGATGTCTTGTGCTTTCCCTTTTCTTGTCCCAGCTCTCTTTTCTGTCTTCACCTGAAATGATCCCCATCATTTTTGTTGTTCTGTAATCTGAATCCAATGAAAAAACTCTAAAGCAGAGAATCTAGAGGTTTAAGGTGAATCCTTTAGATTCCTAGAGTGGATTCTTAAGGAGAAATTTCATTTTCCTTTATAATGACCTCATTGGTTCAGCCTTTTCTAGAGTCTACAAATTGCCTCTAAAACTCTAAAATCTGGTGGTTTTTTGCCTCTAAAATCTTTAAATAACACTAGGATTTATTCTCCCAGCCTGCTCTGTAACAACTCTACTCCATGAAGAATGTCACTTGGGGGGCTGGGGATGTGGCTCAAGCGGTAGCGCGCTCGCCTGGCATGCGTGTGGCCCAGGTTTGATCCTCAGTACCACATACAAACAAAGATGTCGTGTCTGCCGAAAAATAAAAAATAAATATTAAAAAATTCTCTCTCTCTCTCTCTCAAAAAAAAAAAAAAGAATGTCACTTAGGGGGGAACAAGATAAAAATCACTTGCCTTTCCAAAATAGCCTGGAATTATCAAGAAATTATCCTTGACCCTACCACCCTTACCACCACCATCACCCCATTACCAAGTTATAGGATCTCCAAAGAGTGACAGAACCTCACTGGGCTTCTTCTTTCCCATTTTCACAATCTGTAACCACCATCTGATTGAGTGTGATACTTTTCTCAGGGCCTGGCTCCCACCAGCCACTGAAGGTTTGGCTGTTGAAGGTATTGTCCCCACTAACACCTCACAGGTGTGCTGAGAGTCTGGAAGAGTTTAATAAACTGGAAGGAGCTGTATGGTGTATGTAAGTCAGCTTGCTTATATTGTCTGTCTTTCCCTGCTTTCAAAACCTATAGGAAACCTGTTTTGTTTTGTTTTTTTGTTTGTTTGTTTGTTTGTTTTTTTGTTTTGATTCTAAAGAGCTGCCAGCCCCTATCCCAAGAGGTATCTTGGCTACCTCCAGGCTATGTTACAAGACTCTGGAATGTGAGCCTCTAGTATTCTGGAACTATTGTGTATGGAATGTGGCTCAAGGGGGAGAGGGTGTACTGCCTTTCCAAGCAGCTTACTGTAGGAGGGTGTCAGAATGGAGGCCGTTGGTCAGACACCTCACACCTCAGGCACATCACTTGCAAATGACCTAAGAAAAAGGAGGCTTGCACTTTTTAGAGGTTATAGAATGCTCAAATTGAAAGGGAATTTAAAAAAATTATTGGATTCTAAATATATATAATTGGGGGAAAGGAGGGAGGAACCAAGCATGTTGCAAAGAAGTGTGATGGAATACGTGGCTTTTGAAGAGAAGTGCTGCAGGACACAATGGCTTATGGAACCGAGGCACAGCCTGCTGGGCGCTGCAGACCTGGGCTCGGGACTCGCCTCTCTCACTGTCAGTGCAGCATTGCAGCCAACTGCTTCACCTCCTTTTAGGAGTCTTGGGTACCCTTAAGAATGAGGTGAAGACTGTTAGGTCAAGTGACATGCCTGACACCCATACACACCTAGTTGTGATACTATATGGCTTTGGTTTATATTTATGTAGAGGAGAAACAGGTCAGTGAATGACGGTGCTTCTTTCTGGTGCCAAATCATTACTCTGGGACTCAGCCTGCCGGCTGGTCTCAATAGCACCTCTCTCCTTCAGCATATAATAAGTTCCACTGAATGTCAAGTTGTCCTCCCAACTACAGGGTCACCATAGCCAAGTCTACCTCAAACACAATCCCCTTTGACATTTCAGTAGTTGGGCCCATTTAAGGCAGAGTAGCAGCGTGGAACAATGATGCTCCTGGTGGGGACCCAGTGTGGCCCCCAGAATAACAATACCCTCTTACCTGGCATTGTTCAAAATGCATATTCTCAGGCCCTGACTCAAACCTGCTGAACCAGAAACTGGCACCAGCCTAGCAAACTTTGTTGTAACAAGCCCTCCAGGGCACTGTGACACTCACTGCAGTTTGGGATCCACTGGCTTGGTGCATCTTGCTCTCTAGAAAATATGGTGCCAGAAAGTGTCTGGGGGTCGTGACTTTACACAACCTGGCAACAGTCCAATCCAGTGGTGCTCAGGCCCCCAGTGCCCATAGAATTTCATTGTCTTCAGTCACTTCTTAGAAGCCCTTTCCTTTTTGGTACGAGGGTCTGGGGTGACCTTTGACAGTAATGCACTGGAGAGCTGAATAATCTGGCCTAAGACCTTTGTGTTCATATGCTAGTCACTCCTTGAAGGAGTTCACAGGAAGTGGTATTGTCTTCTGACATAGATATTGGCCACCTGACCAAAGATAGTAAGAGGAAACCTAATGCAGCACGCTCCGAATTTCTGCAGGCCTGGTACACAAAGAGTGCTCAGGCTTTGGAGGCCTGCAGGGGGTTAGATGTACAGTGATCAACAGGGCAGCACCATAGAGGGACAAAGGCACCTCAGTGGTTGTAGCCCCTCATCAGGGACTGGGTTGACTACTACCTGGTTGTGTGATTTCAGTGACTTCTTGCACCTGAAAAGACCTCACTGACCACCTGTATAAGAGAGGGTGCACATGGTCTGCAGGATTTATTTCATCTCCAGGCGGTGTTTCTGTTTTGTATGGATGCCTTGTGATCTTAATGACTTTGAAATTGAGACTAGTGACTAGTGACTTCCACATGGAAAAAGGAAAAAGGATAAACTGCAGCATGAGGTGACAGCTATGCCACTTCATCCAGTGGCATTGCTAGGCCATGGTTGGTACAGGCTGTGCCCACGATTCTGTGCTCTCACACTGAAACTTGTCTCCCAGTCTTCGCAAGAGACTTCAGACTGACTCAGCTTATTTGGTTGTCTCGCAGATGTTCTCATCCTGCAGAGGACACTAGTCCCTCTAGGAAAAGGCTGATCTCCAAATGCAGACCTCGGCTCAGTCTGAATCTTAATAGTCTGAATCTTAATGGTATAGCTGGAGCCAATTCAAGTGGCTTCTCTATTTTCTCTTACCCTAAACTCAAGGAGTACTTTTTTCCTCTTGTGATCTAGACCTTCCTCTTCCTATCTCATTCCCAAAGATTGTACCAGAAAAGCAAATGCAAAGCCTTGTTCACATCCTCCTCTTCCCCCAGAGTATGGGCTTTGCAAAAGGTATGTCTTGTTCAACTTTAGCTTTCTGAGCTGAAGGCTGTCATCTTCTTCTTCTTCTTTTTTTTTTTTTTCCTCTTAAGTCCATTGCATAACAATTCCTTGTTTTAACCGTTTGCCAAATTCTGCACTTCTGTCAGAAGTTACGACGAGTGTTTGAACAGGTAACTTCTACCTTTGGACCTCTGTTGCAACAGGTTCAAAGGTTCCAGGGAGCTTGTTGGACACTCTCAGGACAGGATACGGTGGCTTCAGATGTGACCCAGTCCCTGGAGCCGTGGAAAGGGAAGGGGCGGCTGAATGTGGTGCTGAACCAAGACAGCCAGCTGTGATTGGGAGCATTTCCTGGACCCGGGAAGGGAGAGTATTCCTACAAGGTAAGCTGGAACAATCCTACCTGCTCTGTTTTATGTCTCTAGTGAGGCTGCAGGGGATTTGGGGGAAGAAGATGAGACATGTGTCCATTCTCAGTGTAAGACTCTTGTATCATGTGAAATTACATTCAGTTGAGTAGTCATCTCTGCTGACTTGTGTGGAAAGCAAAGAAATAAAAATCAATTAGAAAGGGGCAGAGACATCATGCGAGCAGCAGAAAGAATTGGAAGGAAACATTAATTCCAGTAAGTGCACTAAAACAGAATTAAAGCCTTTAGAGGTTAAAGACAAAACCAGGATGTGGGTTTCTTCATCTTCCATTCAGAAATTTCTGTCCCTGCCTGAGTAGAAGGGCTATTCGCCCAACTGCTGATGTTAGAGATTCTCATTTGGAAGGGAGAAAGAGAAGGGAATCTTTGCAGACATTCTATTAAGTACAGGGACCATCCTAAAGATGGTAAAATAAGTAGCCTGTAAGGTCGATGGTGCCATCCCCATTTCATAGGCAGATTAAACATTTCTGCGTAGTGAGGTGGCACAGCCTGGGCCACACAGCCAGGAGGTGGTGTGGCTTGGACTTGAATCCTCATCAATCTGTCTCTGTAGCCTGCTCTACAATGCAGAATTCTTGTGTGTTGTCAAAACTTTCTTCTCTGGAATCTCAAGAGTATCACTCCTGTGTACAGAGGATTGGCTAGGAACACAGTGCTGATGAGACTTTGGAGAAACACAGACCTTTCTGAACTTGAGCATTCCATTTTGGAGGAAATCAGTTTTGTTTTTTTAATAAGGCTTTTTCTTCTGCTGACCCTGAGTCCTGCCTCTGGATGGTAAAGGAAGACAGGCCTGGAGAGGAGCTCAGTGGTATTAGTGACTGAGGATTGACATTCACTCTGCTATCCACTGCACTCCTCTGGAGGAATCTGAGCTCCTGAAACTTAAGGCCAAATATTCCTCCAAGACAAAATGCCAGCAGACTGTCTTTCAACTTTCTCCCCTGTCCAAAAGGGGTTCCTGCGAGGCCAAGGGGCCAGACCTTATATTCTCTGAGATCGTAGCACGGAGCACCCTGGATTTTTCATCTGGGGCTTTAAGAAACTCCGCTCTGTTGAGAGTAAAAAAATTCTAATCTAGATTTAGTGTAGAGCAGGCTCCCACTGAACTTCCTGTGAGCCTTCCTGGAAGGATCAAGGCTGGGAAAATGCTGCTTAATTCTGCAGTGTCTGTAAGGTCCCGTGGGGTGAGCAGGTGGGAAGGGATAGGAGAGCTTATTTCTGCTCCCACATCTGGGGATGGCAGCTCTGCTACCACAGCCTTAAGCAAATCAAAGGAGACTGCTATACATCCTGGTAATACTGGGGAGTCAGAGAGGTGGCCAAGTGCACTTTTCACTTAAATTTGGAGGTGCAAGAGGCTGAGCCGATGTGACAGAGGAAAAGGAACCATGTCAACTGAGTGGCTCCCTGCCCCCGTCATCCTTGCCTTGCTTGTTCATTTTGCTGGTTTTGTGGGAACAGCTTTGGGGACAGAGGCCAGCAACTCTGGGGTCTGGAGAGAGGGGTAACTTGGAGCAAGGGGTGACAAGGTCTCGGGATGGATCTGCGGTGGGAGATTCCCGGAGCTGGACTTTTCTGTCTTGCAAATTTAGCAGGGACAACGTCACCTCCGCCTCTCTGACACTCGTTGTCGTCTGGGGGCACCTCCAATCGTTTTAATTTGGCTTTTCTGTCTTAGTTGAGAGACAGTCACGGGGGACAGGGTGAATTGTGTTGATGCAAGCTGGCTTTAGTTTCAGCCCTTAGGGGCTGGGGTTAAAGGCTTTGAAGACGAGCCAGGGTAACTTTGGCGGCTCCTCTCCTCCTGCTCAGAACGCTTCCACTTTCAGTTGTGAAAGAAAAACCAGGAAGTGAAGTCCTGAGCACGTTAGAAAGCCGGCCATGGCCCCACGCAGAACGGCTCGGGACAGGGCAGACCTGGGGGTGCTCTGAGCCAGGCTGCCTGCCTGCATGGACGCTCTGAAGCCTCCCTGTCCCTGGAGGAACCAGGGCTGAGGGAACAGGACAGGAGGAAATTGGACCCAGGAAGCCCCGTTGGCTGGAAGCACTAAGACGTTCAGCCCTTCACAGGGTAAGGGGGACATCTAGGGGTGTGATCAGCAAGGGGTCCTGGGAGCATGTGGCAGGGGCATCCTGGCCCCCAACTCCAGCAAAGCAGCTTGGGCTCCGGGCTTGCTCTGTCCCACGTGCGTATCATGCTCTCTTTAAGCCGTCTGTTTTCAGGAGGGGCGAGGGGAAGGGGAGTCGGGGACATGGACGAGACTTCCTCCTGCCCCTCTTTTAGTGGGCCTGAGCATCAGGCATGTCTCCCCTGTGGCTGGCTGGGGTCACCCTCATTTTTCATCAGCCTTTGACTCCCTCTCATGGTCAGAGCCGATGAATGGGACTACTGAGATGGAAGAGACTGATGGCAGTTTCTGAACGAAGTTGGATTTCTTTTCAGGGGTAGGACCACAGGTTAGACCTAAGATGAACTGGAAGGATCTTCAGGGAGTGAGTATTAGGAAGGGGCTTTGCAGTTAGACCTTAGTTACCCTCTGTG
Organism: Marmota marmota marmota; assembly: GCF_001458135.2. Taxonomy (NCBI): domain Eukaryota; kingdom Metazoa; phylum Chordata; class Mammalia; order Rodentia; family Sciuridae; genus Marmota; species Marmota marmota. Next base: position 16,129,193 of record NW_025999999.1, read on the forward strand.
TTTATCAACCTGAAAACTCCAAAGTGTAGCTGGTTGGTATTCTATAAACAGAAGCACAGTGTTAAAAAGGAAAGAAAATAAAGTATAACATATAATGAAAAATAAAATAAAATAATAAAAGGCTAATTTAGTATTAACAAATAAAAGTGAAATAATTGATTTTGCTTGATCCCTCCCTCTATATTCTAGCATGGAGTCACTCTGTGGTGGGTCCCCTCTCAGTGACAGGTATTTGAGTATCACTTCTGGGCTTGGCATAGTGAAAGGAATAGTACCTAGATAGTGGTTGGTATGTGGTCAGGTGCTGATGGTAGGGTTGCTAGCAAAATTCCGAGGAGGCAGGCCTCAGATAAACATGCAGATCAATTTTTAAAAGGAAAAGGAACATTATCCAGATCAAATCAAATGTATTAGCCAAGCATTTGGCTAGGTCCTGACCAAAAAGAGTCTTCTCCAAGATCACATCATAATTTTCCAGGGCAAAGACACCTCCAATATCAGCAAAGCATTTTCTACCTAAATACTATACATGCAGTGGAGTCACAGGTACACAGTAGGTACACATACAGGCAATGTTTTGAGATGGATTGTTTAGCCATATTTATGGTTAAAAAAGTAAAATGGTTCAGAGAGATGAAGCAACTTCCCTAAGGTCACATACAAGCAAGTTATCAAACTGTAACAGGCAAACTGATGCTAAAACATTGCTCTTTATCTGCTCACATACAAGGTTATCCTTCCTTCATATTTCCTAGCAATTTTAATTTTTTAAAAAAATTTTCATGTGTGGTGGTCTGGACACATTTATTCACATATTTGTTAAGTGTTTCAAGCTGATATTTATTTTCTAGAACCATAAATATTACAACAACCATTCATCCAACATTTTCTATGGGCAGCACCATACTTAGTGTTCTATGGAGTCTTTATCTTTTGATTTTCAATACTGTCCTGTGAAGTAGATACTTTATGTCCTAGGTGAGAAAAATGGGGCTTAGAAACAGACTCACACTCTGGCTCAATTGGAGGTGGAATTTGAACTCTGGCTCATTTGGAGGTGGAATTTGAACTCTGGCTCATTTTGTTCCAAAGATGATCTGCACCTTGATTACTAATGAGTCTAGTTTCACGCACAGGCTGAAGAATAAGAAACTGGAAGAAATAAATCTTTTGAAATCTTCTCATCTTAATTCTATAGAGACGGAAAGTAGACTGGGCAGGGAGGGAGGAATGGAGAATGGAGAGTGACCGCTTATTGGTACAGGGTTTCCTTTTGGGGTGATGAAGATTCTGTGGAACTAGATGAGTTGGTGGTTGCCCCGGAGTGTGAATGTACTAAATCCACTGAACTGTTCACCTTAAAATGGTTGATTTTGTTGTTGTTGTTATGTAAATTAGAAAGAAAGAAAGGAAGGAAGGAAAAAAAATGGAGGGAGGGAGGAAGAAAACAGTCCCCCTTTTGGGCAGGTGAGTTCCCAAACAAGGACTTGGCGATTTTTTAGAAACCTAGCATGCAATGCCTGCCATGTCTGTCTCATAGGCCTGGCCGTACCCTGATCAGCAAGGCTGGCTCCAGCCGCTCAGGCAGCCATTAGGGTTCTCCAGATATTCCACTGCAAAAGCGTCCAGGTCTGTTTCTTCTTTCCGTAACCTCACACCCTGTCATCAGAAATGGACTCTCTCATTTGCTGTTCCCCTTGGCACAGGCCTGGCACTTCCTGGGTTCTTGATTCCTGATGGTTGAATAAATGAGTTTTGGGAATTTGGAAGGACAGACAACCCACATACAGCAGTTACGGGCCACAGTGTCAACCCTCTTTGGCGGAGCTGACCGTGGATCTCTTGTTCTTCTTGGGTTGATCTATTCTAAGAGCCATGAGGTTTGAGTGGCTTGTGGGAGGATGCAGGAAAGAGAGGAAGGCGTGGCTCAGAGATAGGCCATGGCTCCTCCAAATAGAAGTGTTCTGTTTAAATAGAAATGAGGAGTTGTTTAGACCTTTGCATGTAAGTGGAGTGATGACCATGCTCTTCTCTTAACTTCCAGAACATCTTCATAACAGAATATCTGATATTGACAAGGACTTGACAGTTAAGGTAAATGGAAGAGGGAAAAGAAAGCTACTCTTTACTGAGGACTAACCACGTGCTTGATAATATACCAGATACTATACACACCGTATCCCCTCTATGTACCATTGAGGGACACTGATGCTCAGTGACATCAAGTAACTATCCCCATGTTCACACACCTGGTAAGTGATAGAGCTATTGCTCCGGTATCTGGAGAGGTGATGACCTTGACAGTTTGCCTCTGGAAAAGAGAATATTTGCACTAAACTCACTGCTTATACTTTGAGTAGTGATTCTTGACCATTGGTCTGGCACAACTAGCATTTGGACTGATTCTGTAGAGAATCGAGGGCGAAAGGCCTCTTTTATAACCTCTTGCCTCATTCAGTCTTTACCCTGGCAGAGCTGACGGGGACCTAGCACTTTGTTCAGCCTATCTTTTTACAGACCCTCTTATCAAATTCAGGGGACCTGTGATACTGGATCTCCTTACCTTGGATCTCTCATAATCTGCTTGGTCAGCAAGAGGTCTGAGATGCCCTTTGGGGGTGTTCAACTGGACAAGGTTTTCCTCAGGGTGGGGCTGTTGGACTGTGGTTGGTTTGAAGTACAGTGGTGGATCAAGGTAGGTTGTGTCAAACTGAAAGCCAGAGGGACTTGTCACTTCCTGTCATCACCCCATGGGTGGCTCCACCCCTATGCTAATTGCCTGAGTGGAGAGACCCTGGGTATTTGACTTAACCAGGGATGAATTAGTAAATATCACTCAGCTCAATTGGCCAACACTTGGCTCCCTCGAGTGTCTTGGTGTTTGCAATTCAAACTGACTCCAGGGTACAATGACCTCACCAGGCCTCAGATACTGTCTCATTCATTCATCCTTCTTGGGGGCTTCTCCTTTTTTTCTTTATCCCTTTCAACTAAAGACAGACCCTCCACCTCCATTAGAAATAACTCTTCACCAAATTTCCCATGTTTCCTCCGTTCATGCCTCTAGCCACATCTGAGTGCTTCCCTTCCTGTCCACCTTGGTTCAACCAACTGAATGGGATGACTGGTCTCTCCACAAAGGTGGATAAGACACAGACTACAGTTGGGAAAATGATTTGGTGATAGTGACACTGGTTGACATGGGTGTGATGATCATCTTTGATTGCGCCTGGAAAAGAGCCCGTTGGCTATAAAGCCAGGAGGTTGGGGACCACTCATCCTTGAGGTTCTAGCATCCCATACAGCTATCTTAATCTACTCCCGCCTACATTAACCTCTCCCTTCTTCAAACGTATAAGCTCATCCCACACACTGATCCATCCTGGAAGTATATTTCCTGTTAAGATAGATCCAGAAGCCCCCAGAGTCAGGAGCTGTATATTCTGTCTGTCCCTCAACACGTGGCACAGTGCTGAACAGATAAGTGCAAGATATTTGTTTGCCTTGTTGCATAAGTACATTGAAAGGGCAGAAGGTACATATGCCTCGTCACACACATATTTCTCAAGTCTACCGAGGGCTGCACAAACTGAGGTACATCCCACAGAGCACTCATCTCCAAATATTGTGACTGCCTGGGAATTGACATTATCTCCTGTGAGACTAGGGACTCCAAGTGTGCTTTCTCTAAGCTGCGCATGCTGCCTGGCACGTAGTAGGTGCTCTCATGCCCAAGTGCATGCATTGTGAGTGACCTCACTTAGGTGGAGCAGCTTAGTGTAGACCCTACTGGTGTGAAGCCCCTGTCTGTGGCATTCCTGAGGGAGATTCAGCTGTGTCTCCCTCTGAGACACATTGTGTTCCTTGTGGGATTGAGTTCTGCAACCAGTTTCCTCTAATGCGCTCCCCTCCCTAGTTGCCTTTCTCTGAACTTTTGCCAGTGGTAAGCAAAAGGAGGAGGTGACGCAGTGACCATGGGTTCCCACTGTACCTTGGGCTTTAGGCTAGGTGACTTGGAATCCAGAAGCTAGGACACCCTCCCTGCTCAAGTGTTCACAGCACAGGGAGGCCTGTTGTCACAGAGATGTCCACAGAATCACAGGACGCCTCGATGAGATCCAAACCCAAGGAAGATCTCATCCGGCTTCATTTTTCACAACCCTCCTGTGCTCTAGTTCCTGTCGCTTTTCCTGTGCAACTCAGCAATAGAGAGATCTCCCATGGCTGTGCTTGAGTTCCTGAATGATTCATTATGGAGTGTCTGCTTGCAGCCAGGGAACCATCCCAAACTTAAATCTCACCCCTTCTCTGCCACTGTCTTACAAATTGGAGCTGTTGGGCTCAGCCTAGCAATTGGGCTAGAAGAGAGAGATGCGGGAGGTTAATCACTTAGCTTTTCAATTTTCCTTTTAATTATTTAAACAATCAGAGTGAATTTCTCCATGGTATGGAAATTACTGCTCAGCTACCCGCTAGGGTTTTAACAGGGCTCCCTTTGGTATTGCTGTCTTCCTGCTCTGCCTGCAAGTGGAGTCTTTGTAGAAATGACAAGGAGGCCATTATCCCATCTGCCTGGGGACATGCTTGTCCCACAGGATGTGTGTGCTTCAGAGAAGGCTGGGAACCAGGGCCCTGGGTGAAGAGAGCAAACCTGTGCCTCATCACCTGATTAACATGTGGTGGTGGCCTAAGTGCCCAGGCACTGGTGAGTGGTTGGGAAGGTACAATCTATAGGTTCAAAGGTCAGGTTCAAACACCAGCTTCTGTTCTCAGCTACTTGGAGGTAATGTCGAAAGATGCATGTTCAGGGCCCCTTTGACCCTATGACTCAAGCTTCACCTTTGCTCTGGTTCCTTATCTGTTAGAAAAATGAATGAAAAAGCTTTCCACCCCCAGAGCTGCTGTTCAGGCTGGATTGCTGCAGCTGGGATGTATTTTACACAATAGCTTGAGCACTTGGAAAGGTTGTATGTGGACTGTGGTTTGGGTCATGGTTCACATCAAATGCACCAACCCAGGTGGTAGAACTTTCTAAGTGATCTGTCTGAGTCAGAGGTAAGATAATATGGAGTTGAATTTATTATGGGTTGGTAAACAAAACACATTTCAGATTAAACAAGAATTAATATCAAGAGTTACTTTGATACTATCAAGAGTTACTTTTGCTAATAAGACCTTATCGTAACTCCCTAATGAAAGCTCACCTACCTGCTATGTCTCCAGTCCTTACTCTACCTTATTGCTGCTGTCTCATAATTCTCAAACAATAGAATTGGGGTCCAAGCTTGGTTGTCAATCTTCTCCGTAGAAGATAATCCCATGTGGGCTGGCTTTTTACTGCTGTATTTTAGGCTCCAGGAATGATGCCTGATACACAGTCAAGCTCTTTTATATCTTTTGATCGAATACTCCAAACATTCTGGAAAATACATTCCTGATTTCTCTTCTTCCTTTTTTCTTTTCCTATGAGGATTATCCTTTCAGAAACACAAATGCATTCATGATTCATCACAGTTGAGAGCATAACTGTATACAGTTGTCCACATATTTTTCCTTCCTACTTGGCAATAGATCCTGGAGCTCTTCTTCTATCAGTACATATAAATCAACTTGCCTGCCAAGACTTCCATTGTGTAGAAGGGTTATAATTTATTTGGTTTCCCACCTACAGGCAGGCTTTCCTAGGCTCTTGCAATTCCCAATAATCCTATAGCTTTAATGATGACAAATGTCATAGCTAAGACCTGAGACCAGCTGATATGTGTAGTTCTAAGCACTTCACACATACACGCATTCCTTAAGTCATAGTGATGGCTTTATGAGGAAGATTTTATTATGGCCATTTTGCAGATGAGAAACCACAGAGGTTAGGATATTTACCACTGGTTACGAGTCAGATGGTCAAGAAGGGTTTGAGCCCAACTACTCTGACTCAAGAGCCTACATCCTTAACAATACTTTATATATGGCACATGATGCATTTTACAGAGCTGGTGTCTTTCTACAGGATGAATTGATGGTAGAATCATTATGTTGTAGGGCATGCATTCTTAATTGTGGTAGAGGCCAATGGGTACATCTCTAAGTGGCTGCACCACATTTATTATTCCACAGTTAACATTGCACTGTTTCATCTCTGCTAATCTAATAGATAGGGTAAAGGCATTTCATTGAAATTTGCATTTTTAAAAACTGTAAGCAAACTTGAATGTCTTTCCCTAATTTTAAGTAGCTGTTTTTTTTTTTGTTTTTTTTTTTTTACTTTCTGTTGATACCTTCTGCCTCTGTTTTATTGGATTATATTTTGTTTAAATTGACATCTAAGCATTCCTTATTAAGGAAATTAGCTTTTTTGCCTTTCTGGAACATTTGATATTTTTCCCAGTTCATCTTTTGACCTTATATCTGGTATCTTTTTTGCAAGGCAAATATTTTTAAAAACTCTTTGGTAATTAAACTCGCCAACATTTCCACTTCTAGAGTTTAGCTTTTATGTCTGTCTTGAATCTTCCCGTACCAACATTATGAAAAAAAACCTTTTTTCTCTGTTTTTTTTGACCCCAAATATTTTTACAGTTTTTGTTGTTTTATATTTAAGTCTTTGATCCATCTCCCGCTTACGTTTGTTGCAGAAGTTAAGACCAAAAAAAAATTTTTATTTATTTTCTCTCTGAATGATTGGCCAGTTGTCTCAATGCATTTATTGTAAGGGATTTTTTTTAATTCAAAATGTAATTTGGTATATGGTAATAGTATCTACTAGGTGTACTTCAGGATTATCTTGCTAAATAGATTTGTCTATTCATGACCAATAGAAGTTTTTATATCTCTATAATAAATATGCAAATCAGGTGATGTTTGCTCATTTGCTACCTTCCAATTTCTATTATTTATTTTGACTCTCTTTGTTTCATTTTTCTTGGTGAATATCAGACTTAATTTTTTTGTTGTTCCCAAGAAAATCCTATTGGTGTTAATAAGAGTTACATCAAGTGTATGGGAGATGGGATGTGACTATTTCACGTATATCCTTCCATTTTTCAAGCATTGTCATAGTTGCTTCAGACCTCAAGGTTTTTTTTAATATAGATTTTATACATTTGTTCTTATATACACTGATACGAACAGCATATTTTCCAATGAGTGATTTGTATGAAATAGAGAAAAGCTATTGACTTCCTGAGTGCTAGTTTCAGCACCTGGCCACCTTATTGAATTATCTCAGTCATTATACAAACAACATTAATTGCACCTTATTTCCTTCTGGGTTTTTATCGGTTGCTTTGTTGTTATTTGATTTTACATTTGAAGTGGAATATGTGCCCACAGATTTTCATCTCAGCTCTGACTGAACGTTGAGCTGTTTTCGATTTTTGAATGCTTTTAAATAGCCTAGGTATCTCTGATTCTCTTTCTTCGGGAATAAGAAAGAAATTTTGAGCAGGCTTTCTCTGACTTCATTTTGTGAAAAAGGATTACTGTCTGAAATCATGTTATCTTTTATTTTATCTTTTATTTCCCTGGTAGAAGATAACTACTTGTGATATAGGAAAGTAAGCTGGTGTTAAGAAATGTTTTTTTAAAAAGCCCTTGGCCCCCAGGCTCTGAGGAAACTGGGTGAAGGATCTTGCAACAGAACACATGCCTGGCTCACCTTCATTGCCCATGAAGGACAAGGTTATCAGGTCCTTCCAGGTATGCTTGGGATGCTATTGGCCTGCAACTTCCTGTTGACATTTTGCCATCCCTTTGTCCAGAAATATGGACTATGTGGCTGATGATTGAGATAGAAGACTAAGTTGATGGTGGCAGGATTTTAAGGAAAATAACAATGGAGGTTGGGTTAGACATGGAAGGCCCAGCCAAGAGAACCAAACTTTCATAAGCAGCCTCCTAACACCTAGTGTGGAACAATGCGTGAATCACTAGGTATGAAAATTTAGGGACTCTGGTCTCCCTTTTAATGAGGTTTCTGTCACCACAGGATGAGCTCACACATACACGAAAGTAAAGAAACCAATTAAATCCAATGAGCTTGTGCCACTTTCTAGAAGGCAGTTGTTTTTTTTTTAAATGCTTATAATTATAATTTATCCTTATTGCACAGAAAATAATTAGCTCTCCAGACCTAAAACAAAGATAATTTGCCTTGTTGTCTGTAGAATTCCAGAAACTCAGGAATGGTTTATTTCTTGGCTAGAACTTTCTGCCCATTTAATAATGCAGATAACTTCATTCTGGTTCTTCCAAGTCTGAAGAGGAAGTTTCATCCTGAGTGGTCTTTGATGTGTATTAGAAACACATTCTTTTCAGCATCTACTAATCATAAATCAATAAATACCTTTCCAAATATTGATTTGGGAGGACCCATCTCAGGATTGGCCAGAGTAACTTTTTTTTTTTATTTTTTTGGTGTATGGAATCAAACCCAGGTTGCATGTGCTCTACCACTGAGTCCCAGAGTGACTTTTGATGGTCTAAGATTTTGGAGTTTGCAGGTGAGGTAAAATGTGTTAAACTCAAGTATTTTAGAATGGACAAGTCTACACAGGTGCAGAGGCATGCGCCTGTGATTCCAGCAACTGGGGAGGCTGAGGCAGGAGGATTCTAAGTTTGAGATTTTAGCCTGGGAAACATAGAGACCCTGTTTCGGGATGGGGGGTGGGACTTAAAAAACGTGGGATTGGGTTTGTGGCTCTATGGTAAAGTGCCCCTGGGGGTTTAATCCACAATACCACATAAAAGTGTGTGGGGGGGTGAGTCCAATCTAGAATATTTATTATACAATCACTTATTAACAGTTTATTACATGGCAGGCATGGCTTAGGCATGTAAACAAAACAAACAATTAGAATATCAGTTCAGTAGGGATGATGGATGATAAGGAGAACAGGACTATTTCAGTGAATGATGTCATGGAGGAGAGAAAGCCAGGTCTGTGATAGGCGTAGAAGAGGAAAGGGCAGCATTGATAGGGTGAGCAGAGAGCAAACCTCTGAGGAAGTGAGGTTTCAGGTGAGACCTCGCCCTATAAGAATGCACGACCATATCAGATCTGGGGAACAGTATTCCAGGCAAAGAGATGGGAAAATACACAGACTCTGAGGTGAGTCTCTGAGTAGAATATCTATAGCAAAAATACCATCTATTTTTTTTATGGCTGAGTCAAATCTATTATGTTTATATACCACATATTCTTTATCTATTCATCTGTTGACAGGCCCCTGGGCTGGTTCCATAACTTAGCTTTTGTGACTTACACTGCTAGTTATATATAATAGTGGGGTTCAGTTTTGCATAATCATACATGCATGGAATATAATGTGCTCCATTACAGTCCCCAGTACTTCCTCTTTCCCTCTTCCTCTTCCTGGTGCCCTCTCCCTCCCCCTTCCCCTGACACCCTTCCTCTATCTTACTTGGGTTCCTTCTGTTTACCCTGTTTTTAAAATTGATGTTCTATAGTTATACAGAAAGAAGGAATTCACCACGGTGTATTCATATATGTACATGGCAAAATTTGGTAAATTTCATTCCACAGTTTCTCCCTTTTCCCTCCCTCCTCCTCCCCATCAATTAGCATGATGGTCTCTAGTTCCGTCTATTTGCCAGCAAATGCCATCATTTCATTCTTCTTTATGGCTGAGTCAAGTCTATTATGTTTATATACCACATATTCTTTATCTATTCATCTGTTGACAGGCCCCTGGGCTGGTTCTATAACTTAGCTTTTGTGACTTGCACTGCTACAAACACTGGTGTGCATATATCACGGTAGTATGCTGACTTTAGTTCTTGTGGATAAATACCCAAGGATCGTACCATCTTTTAAAAGGACTGAGTTACCAAAAGAAATTCATTTTTAGCCTATAGGGATAGTCTGAATAATTCATAGCAATAAACAGAGTTGGCCAAAAACTTGAATGGAAGAATGGAAAGGACCATTGAGGGATTTTGTTCAAAGAAAATGAAATTTAATGAAGAAAATGCTTCCCTGAACTCACAAAGGAGCAAAATCCAAAGCTGAATAGGGGATGGTCAAAATCTAGGTGGCAAGACTGATCTCGGTAGCTTGTGGGGAGGTGTGGAGGTGGAAGGTGTCCTTCGACTGGCTTGGAAATAAAACATGCTAGGAGCCAGGAAATGAGTCACTCTGGCTATGGCCATCCATGCCCCCGAGAAGGCCCTGATGATGAACCTCCTGAGCTGCGGGGGCAAAGGCATGTTGCTACCAACACATCAAAAAGCTTTGCATTTGGGGTCATCCTAATGTGCATCAAGTTCACTCAGCCATGTACGGAGACCGGGATGGGAGCTCCCAGACACAGCATAACAGAACTCTTTCCTCTTTTCTTTCCCACCGTCACATTTCTCTCTTCCCCATTTTTCCCCCCAATGAAGCGTAACAATAAAGGGAAGAGGAAATGCCATCATACCAACTTCTGATAGAGATTCTGTGGAGCCCAAGAACCAGAATTGTAATCTGAGTCACACAGGACACATGACAAGAGGGGCATGGCTTTCCCGCCTCATTTATTTAAGCAAATCTGGAAATGTTCCCAGATTCTGAAGGTTAGAATGGTACCAGGGTGTCCCCATCCAGCAATGTTGTGACCTGTGGGTCCCACCTGCCCTCATGCCTTTACTTTCTCCCATTTAAAGAGTGACAGAGTCACATGAAGTGGTTGAAAATCCTTTCTAGGGGCTGGGGTTGGGGCTCAATGGTAGAGCACTTGCCTAGCATGTGTGAGGCACTGGGTTCGATTCTTAGCACTGCATATAAAATAAAATAAATAAAATAAAGGTCCAACAAAATAAAGGTCCAAAAACTAAAAAAATAAAAATAAAAATAATTAAAAAAAGAAAGAAAATCCTCTCTAGTGCTAGTGTCATAAGGTTAAAAATGTGGGACATTCAAAATAGGGAAAAGACAACCAAAGAATGGGAAAAAAAAAAAACATTGCAATATTCTGATAAGGTTCTAGTATCTGGAGTATAGAAAGGAATCTCACAAATCACAACAAAAAGACAACCCTCTTTTAAAGAAGCCAAAGAATTCAAATAGACATTTCTTCAAAGAACAGATACATCACAAGTGTAGTAAAATACTTCCAAATTCAATACTTTACACTGGTTAATTCTAGTATAATTCTAGTACATGGATTTTTATTTCACTTTTTTTAAAATGTTCATCTTCTCCTCAAATTGGATAACTGGTCAGCAATAGGAAACTGAGTAAGCTATCACAGTCGTGAAATAAATACAGCCTTCAAGATCTTCTACAAATAAAATCCCTTGTAGATGTAGGCAAGTCCTTTCATTCTCATGAAACTGGGGTCTTGAAACTTGTAAATCTCTCCTTCCTTCGTAATGCAGTGGTCGGTCTCGCTCTCTCTGTGGACAATAGGACCCAAATCTGTGTAAAAGGAAGAGTCAAGAATTGACAGAACATGGTCCAAATTAAACAGGGAGATATGTTCTTATTTATCTCCCAACTTTTAAAACTTGCCACTAGTTAAAATTGAGGTTTTACAATATTCAGTCCTCTGGGTTATCTAGGGAAAAAAAAAAAAAAAACTGACAATGTGGTGACCCTGGCCCACATGACTATGTGGTAACAATCAGCTGAGATTGACAGCAGGTGCCCCCTTGAGACCAGTCAAGGATTCTCTGTCCTTTTTATCCCACTGGGTTACCTGCCAGGTTATTAGCCCTTCCTCCTCCCCTCTTACCGCCCCCCTTCACCACTAATGAAGAGAAGCTTCACCTTTAGAAGCTACTCTGAAGATCTTATGAAGTCCCCCCCATTAAAATGTTAACTTTGCCATCTGGAGGAAAGGGCAGAAGTCCATGGTGCCACAACTTGTTCCCATAGTGGAGAAGAGGGGTACAGGTAAGGATCCCTTAATTTGCAGGTGGGACAGAGGCCGAGGGGAAAAGCCCAGATGATAAGATCTCGCCAGGCTGGTGGCAGTGTCCCAGCCTGTGGGGAGGGATGGGGGGCCGAGTACAAAGCAGACTTCTCCTCTCCTTTGGCACTCCCTCTTACTCTGTCACAATTTACACTGGGGTTGTCCCCCTTCCCAGGTTGGAGTGGCCAGCCTAAAAATGGTGTCCTGTAGGCTGTCTCCTGAATGCTTTGCCTCCTAGAGTGCCACTCCACCCTACAAGTCCAGGTACCACAAGAACTCCCAGCTGTCCTATTCCTGCCCAGTGATCACAATAGTGCCCTTGTTACGTAACCCAGCACCCGGGGTCCTTGCTTTTGTTTTGCCCTCTTTTTCCTCCCCCAAATGCAATGTGGAAGGAAACAAGGAGGTGGGGATTATCATCCCAGTCTCTGGGAGTTTAGGTGTCCTTTACAAAATGGAAAGGGACTACCCCCAAGTCAGGAAATAACCAATAAGGGGCAGAAAAATTCCTGCCCCACAAAATTTGTAGACCTAATAAGGCTTTTCTTAGATTAGAGTGAAGTGTTTCCCTTTACGGAGAAGTTTCCAGATGCCAGCTAGTGGCCGCTTTCCCAAAGCTCTAAGGGCAGTTATGATCTTGATCTGATAAAACTTTTTACTGGGCTTGTTTTGCTCTTCTGATTTTTGAGTAGGAATGTTTGGCCTCTTCTCTGAAATATTGTTCCACCAAGCGTTGTCGTGAACTTGAAGAATGCAAGTGGTGAACTTCATTTGCTGTCATCTGTAAGGTGCCAAATTCAGACTCCTTGAACACTGGGATTAGAATCTATCTGAACAATTAGTTGTAATCTTACAGATTTTACTAGAGAAGCCACAATGGGAAATAGTGTGTGGATTTGGACAAGTCACTTTATCCTTTGGGAGCTTCCATTTTTCTCTTCTGTGAAATAAAACTTCACAGCATTGGCTGAATTAAATGAACTGAACCATGCAAAAGCCCCAGCCCAGTCCCTGGGCACAGTCAGTGCTCATTTGCTGCTATGCTTATCCTAACCAAGACTGAAAGTAATGAGACAACAGCAGGGGTATATTCCTAGGACGTGCCCCAAAGTTAGTTCCTCCTATTGGAATGGTTTGAAGCTGAATGTGGCTGGGAACTACAAGTTGGGTTGGGGAAGCTTCTGTGGATTTAGTTCCTTGAGATCTTTTCCTGTTCTAAATCTTCAGGGCTTGCCCTGTGTTGAGTCCACTTGCCAGCACCCTTTCTGAGTACTGGCTAACGTTTGCCTCGTGGAAAGCTGATTCCTTGGGGCTCCCCAGGGCAGAGGATATTGAACACAGAAAATTGTAATGCTGTTGATCTCAGAGAACCTCTTGACGCTCAAAAAGAGAAAGCAATATGCAAGGCATATCTGGCAAACAGGAAACGTCCGTAGTGCAAAATGATTTATTTCTAAAACCTATGACGTCACCTCTCCGGAGCTCTGCTCTTCTGTTTGGTTTATACCGGGGAAATCCAATGGGAAGAGTCCTCCTGACCCTCTATGGGGCTGGGCTGGGAAGGCTGCCTGGTGCACCCTTCTCTACCAGCTTATGTTGGGTCCAGAAGGCCTTCTCTGGACTCTGTGGGCCAAAAGCAAAAGGGCAGTCATTTCTCAAAATTGCCTGGGAAATGATTAACTGGTTTCCTTTGATCCCTTCTGCCTTGTGCCAGGACAGTCAAGTGGCCCGGGGTGGAGAACACACTCTATTCTTTCCAACATTACTAAGGTAAGTATTGGAAGCAAAGCCACTCGAGAGATCTAGCTCTGTTTGGAGAATTTGAGTGTGTGTGTGTATGTGTGTGAAACTTCTGTAAACAGAAGTATTGAGTAAAAAAAATACTGCCACTTCCTCTAACTTTTTCTTTCTCGCTATTTTTTTTTTAAGGTCTGAATTTCCTGCTGCTATTCACAAAGATGCTTTTTATCTTTAATTTTTTATTTTCCCCACTGCCAACCCCTGCACTGATCTGCCTCCTGACGTTCGGAGCTGCTATCTTCCTGTGGCTGATCAACAGACCCCAACCAGTCTTACCTGTCATTGACTTGGATAATCAGTCTGTGGGAATCGAGGTAATTTTCCAGTCGTCTTTATAGTTTGTCAACCTTAATCAAGCACAAACGACAATTCAAAACCTAGGGATAACTCACTCAGAAAGGGGACAGAGATTCGATGTAGCTTGGGAAAGTGAAGAGTTTACTGATCAACAGACAATCTACAAATTTAAATTTCTAATACTAGCACATTTCCTCTTGAAACAAAATGAAACCACAGCTTGATTGTGGGAGGCCAGTAATCTAGATCAAAAGCTGGCAAACTAGATCAAAGGCTGGCAAAATATAGCCCTTGGGCAAAATAGACCTTTTTTGTGAAACTGGCAATCCAAGAATAATTTTCACATGCTTAAAAGGATAAGTAAAAAAACAAACAAAAAGGACAGATGATATATATTCCACTAAGGCCACCTTTTCATTAGCTAGCTGTATAGGAGAAGTTCGCTCGTCATTGGTGTAGATGACGGAGCGGAAGGACATTTTCATAGAAATGTCTTAAGAGTGGCAAAGAAGTCATTTCCTGGAGTTGATTCCAGCTTTGAGTTTAATATTCATTCTTCTTAACACTGGCAGAAGTTGAACTGGGCTCCTTCCCCAGGGCTTTCAGTAGGATACCTGGCTTTCTGCTGTATCTCTGAGCAAATTGAAAGCTTCAAGGATATCGTCTTCATCTTTTCTGCCTTCTGCCTCTATGAATAGCATCGTCCATTTTTATCATACACCCTCTTCAGAGAGAAAAAAAAAAAAAAAAGCATTCCCGCTCCTTTGCAGACTGACTCCTTCTGTTCTTTGGACAGTCTTCTTTCATCCACTCGGGAATCTTACTTCAAGGCTCCCCACCCCCATCTTCTGGTACATTTCCACATTCAGGGCCTCATTGCCATCTCCCTACCCTGCTGCTTCAGGCTGCCCTCTCCCCTCAACCCTTCCCTTTCCCACCAGAGTACTTTAGGAGCAGTCTGCCCATTTCCTCTTCTGAACTTCACCCTGTCGCCAGACTGACCTTTTATCACTCTCATCTCCTCCGAAGAGCTCTGGGTCTTCCTAACCTACCCTCCAAAGTCAATGGCTCCTCTTTCATCCTTCCTCTCAATTGACTTGACACTTCTTTCTTGCAACTCCCCCTCCTTATCTTCTAATACCCTTCATGAGGTGTTTTCCAGACTCCAAGGAAGTCTTCCTCTGCTACTCAGGCTCTTTCCCTTCCTCTTCCTAGGGTCTCCTCAGCATGCCTTGACTCCTCTAAAGCAGAGGTTGGCAAACATTCTGTAAGGGCCAGCCCATTCGGTAACTACTCAATGCTGCACTTAAGTACTTAATACTTTCCCGGAGTGAAAGTATCAGACGACATGTAAATAAGTGAGCTTGACTGTGTTCCAATAAAGCTTTATTTATAAAAGCAAATGGCAGGCCAGATTCAGCCCACAGATTGAAATCCGCCAATCCTTTCTCTAAGCCCTTATAGCTGAGAAAGCATATCCGCCATGACTTGAAAATGTTCCTAAAGACTGTGACACCTGCCTCTGACTTTCTAGTTCCAATTTCATTGCTGCTCTGGTCACTCAAGATCTGCACGTCTCTATTGCACATCTCTTCCCGCATGCGTACCCGCACATGGCCTTGATCCTCAAGTTCCATCTGGTATCTATAGATGGGTCCCTCTCTGCTCCCTTTTTCTCCATCACCATGTTCTCTAGCTGCCTATCAGACTCTGCGTGTGACTTTTGGCCCTGATGTCTTAGTTCAGGTGTAATTTCACCCTGATTTATCTTTCCTCTTTCTCTCCTCTACCTTATCCAAACTGCAGGTGACTGGTCAATGTCTAGTTATCCTCAAAGTCCCTATTAAAATATCCTTTCTTTTCTATTACCTTTCTGCTTCATACAGAATTGTTTGTTTGTTTCCCAAATTGTGTGTGTGTTTTCATTACAACACGTACATTCCAGTTTGTTTTTCCCTTCTTACCCAATTACATCCCCCAAACCCTGGTTTGTGGTAATCGAGGGGGAAACTCTTTTGTCTTAACTCTCATCTCCAGTGTTTGTGTGGTGCCTGGAACACATAGTATGCATTTAGTGCATGTTTGAACTTGGTGTGACTTTTTTTTAAAGATGCAAAACGATGCCTATCATCTCGCCTTTGCATTCACATACATGCCAGGGGTTACCAAAACATAATTGTGACAATCTTTATTTAGATTATCAAAACATTGATTGAATGGTAAAGGGAACATTCCCATGACCTCAAAAATCAGCATTTATGTTCTCTTCAGTTCAATCCGTTAAGGTTTTGGAATGAGAGACTTGGACTTGGCCTCAATTCTGTCTTGTGTCTTAGGGAGGAGCACACAAATGTAGTTACCAGAACGACAACGAGCTGATGCGCTATTACTTCCCAGATGCCAAGACGGTGTATGAAATTTTCCAAAGAGGACTCGCTGTGTCTGGTAAGCCTGGAAGTCTGGCTTCACTTGGTGGGGTCTGAGGTGGACTCTGCCTACCTTCTCCTTCCCTGTCTCACTTCTAAAACCCCAGCTATTTGGATGCCACAGTCCAAGTAGAATCACAATGTATGAAGTACAGGCGACATTAGCAAAGGATCGAGATGTATGCTAGAAACAGTGTAGGGCAGATGGTTGAAACCCAACCCACTTCTTTCATTTCCACCTGTATAACCTGGCACTTTGCTTCTCTGAATCTGTTTCTCATATAACACAGGAAGAAATCTTTCTGCCATATTGTCATTAAGGAGTTGGGACAATGATGTGTCACTGTTCTGCTGAACTCGCCAGCACCTTACATTTGTTTAGGAATATGCTTTTTGTGAACATACTTCCTTGCATTTGTGCCTGGAACGTTTGAGTCAGGACTAGCTCTTAGGACTCCTGACTTCTCACCTGTCATTGATCCAATACAACGCTCCAAGCCCACACTGCCACTCTGAGTATCACAGAAAGCATTTTTTTCTGGGCTTTCTTGGAAACAATACCAAATGAACTTTGATAAGTTTGTTTGGAGCAGATCAAGCCTTTATGTCTCTATCACTGCACACAATGCTAGGCATCCATGTTTCTCTGGCTTACAGCTCTCTCTATACATTTTTTTCTTCTAAGTGACATTGTGCCAGGTATAGGTTTGCTTAGGTGGCCTCTTATCCCTCCTTTCCCTTTTGCCTGATAACTATGACTGTGACGATGTTAATAGCCAACTCCCATCAAGTGCTAACTATGCAATAGCAATAGGTACTACACATGTATCATTTATTCAACCTTCCCTCGACTCTCAGGATCAGCTACTGTCACCCCCATTTTTACAGATGAGGAAATGAAGACTCAGAGTTTCTAGGGCATTCCCCAGGTCATAGAACTAGAAAATGTTGGAGCTGATACTGAAATCTAAGTCTGTATGACTAAATTGTTCTACTTGAGGTCAGCTTTCAAGTATTTGATTAAAAAGTTACTCCTCCAGACAGTGAAAGTTTAATTGTAAAGAAAACTTCTATTGAAGGCTCCACAGGGGGCTACACTTTGTATTCATTTGTTTGTTAGCAAATAACAAAACACAAACCAAACTGAACTTTAATTTCTTTCCTTCTCTGGCAACTGCAGATAGAAGATGGCTGAAATAGCAGGATTTCCTTTGGGACTTTCTGGTTTTATTCATTGAGCATGTGTTATCATTTTAACCCCAAACAAGTCATTTAAAATGTGATATGGGGCACATGAGATACCTCATTTAGGATTTTTTTCAATGCTAGCTAAATTAAAATTAAAGCAGTAATAGTAAAATGGTTCTTAAGCCAGGCTTGAGGGGGAGGGGCACATGCCTGTAATCCCAGCTACTCAGGAGGCTGGCAGGAAGATCGCAAGTTTGAGGCCAGCCTGGGCTATGTAAGGAGACCCAATCTCAAAATCAATCAATCAATTAATCAATGATTTCTTTTTTTCTTTTTCTTTCTTTCCTCTTTTTACTTTCCAAACTATGTCTGTAAAATATCTTATGTAAACAGGCATGAAAAGGGATTTGGCTGCTTCCATAGAAAAATGATATTTCTGAGAAAAAAAAAAGAAAAAAATGACACTTCTGGTTTCATCTAGGGCTGAATACAACCAGACAGAATATATTCTTTTAACTCCTAGCCAATAATTTATTTATGTTGAGAATCACCTGGGGATATTGTTAAATTAATATATCTTCTGATTTCACCTTGGTTCCACTGGGTCAGAATTCTAGATGGTGAGACCTGACACTCCCCAGGGTGTGTTGAAAATACAAAGCTTCAGGGGAATTCTGTATATCAGAGTTTAAATCCTACTTAGCTTAGGGTGGCTACTTTGTCCAGAAGTTGTGAGTGGGTGACGTTAATCAAAGGCTTATGCTGCCTGGTCAGGAATTGGGCTAATGGGCTAAAGCTGACTAGGGCAGAGTTTAATGAGACCTGAGTTGTTGCCCTTTGGTACCAATCATTTGACCTGCCCCTTGGGCAGGGGCCTCTCCTAGCATTTGCATTTATCAGGAAGCGATAGGAGACGTAGTCTACTTCTTCCATATTCATCAGCTCTACTGCTTACTGGGCAAGCCTGAGGAAGCTGCCCCAGTCCTTCATAATTCTTAGTACCAATTGGGGGGATGACAGTCACTGGGAAGACCAAAAGAGTGACTGTGCTTGGCATGCAGTAAACATTCAATAAACAGCAGCTCTCAGTAGTGACTAAGGTCAGGACAGACAAGCTCATTGGTAGACCACCAGAATGCACCCCCAGGGAGCAGTGGCTCTAAAGGGCTGGCTGGTCATGACTTGCTAGCTCAGGGAACAGAACAGCCTGAGACTTAACTTCTGGGGCCTTCATGCAGCTGTTTAACAGGAAAAAAAAAAGTACCAATGTTTCCTGTGGACAGTCTCTTTATTTACTTTTTATATCTCTTTAATCAGAGTGGCTATCTCTTTCCTGCTTTCCTTCCTTTTTCCCTCCGTCACTTGGGTGAGAGATTCATTTATTTGCTCCTGAGTTCCTAGTAACCCTCCTCTGAAAGCTTCCGTTTGGCAAGACCTGAATTCCTCTCAGCAATTTGGCTAACTCCTCTATATAAAATTTCCTTCCCTTCTATTTTTCCATTAAGAACTTGGCTCCCCTCCAATTTAGATGTGGCGGCTTCTCAGCCACCTACAGTGTTTCCATAGCCCAATGCCACTGCACCCCTGGCTGAGCTGGACGAGTGGAGATAACTACTCTAGGAAGTAGATAGATGTTCCCAGATTTATTTTAAATTTAGATAAAACTGAGTAGCTGAGTTCAGAAGTTTAATTCTCTTATGGTCACTTCATTAGCTTGTTAAATGACGCTTAGACTTTAACTTCTCAAACTGGTCAAACCAGAAAAACATTTTTAAAATATGTTCTTTACTGTCTGTGAGTGGGTGATAAAACTTGATATGTCATTGGTGGGAGAAAAGTAAATGATCCTAACTACTCCACCAAAAAGTGTGATGCCAGGTGACAAAAGCCCCTCTCCTCTTCCCAACCCACTTATTTTATTCTGGGGGACTGTTTTAAGAAAACATTCTAAATTTGAATTTATCAATTTGAAAATATTTGTTGTATTATCAAACTTGGAAATGACCTCTAAATACCCACAATGAGATAAAATCAGCAGAGCACTTCATCCAACTGACATTGAAATCTCTACAGAGAAGTAATGTGTGAACATTTATATCAAACCGGGAAAGAAAGGGTACCAAATTATTCATTCCAAATATGCAAGTGAGCATAACTATAACACTATGCAAAGGAACTGTGAAAGAAATTTATGGTATTTGTGTGATCATAATGAAGATTCATATTTGAATTGTTTCTGTATTTTTACAAATATATATATTTGGGGGGTGGTACTGGGGATTGAACTCAGGGCCACTCGACCACTGTGCCACCTCCCAGATATGTTTTGTATTTTATTTAGAGAAAGAGTCTCACTGAGTTGCTTAGCGCCTTGCTTTTGCTGAGGCTGGCTTTGAACTCACAATTGATCCTCCTGCCTCAGACTCCAAAGCCACGGGGATTACAGGCATGTGCCACTGTGTCTGGCTACAAGCATATATTTCTTTTATTATAGGGAAACTCAATCCAAGATTATTCAATACTGGATGTTGGTGTTCACTTGTAGACTTTTATTTGGCCACATTATGTGGACTAGGCCATATAGTATTACAAATGTTTTGTAATATTTCCTAATTGTTTTAAACATAGTTTCTAGGACTCTCTGCTTTTGATAAACAAGTACTCACTGCCTTTGAATTTCCTGGACATATAGAGAAGCTCAGATTCTTGCTGGAGTTATCCTTCATGCCTTCTCTCTTCTGGATGCCCCTTTATCTTCTCTGGTCTAAGTCATCTGCAAATAGAGTTGATTTTTTTTAATGTTATTTTTAGACAATGGACCCTGCTTGGGATACAGAAAACCAAACCAGCCCTATAAGTGGCTATCCTACAAACAGGTGAGTCAGGCCCATGGTTTTAGAAAGATTGTTTTGCTCTTATATCCTGAGCTAATTTAGTCTTTTAATCTTGACCTCTTCTCTTTCTCTGTCTCTCCTCTCTTCTCTTTTGTAGGTATCTGATCGAGCAGAGTACCTGGGCTCCTGTCTCCTGCACAAAGGATATAAGCCAGCACCAGACCAATTTGTTGGCATCTTTGCTCAGAATAGGCCAGAGGTAACTATGTTGAAACTGAACATAGCCTAATGCCACTGCTCCCCTGGCTGAGCTGGATGAGTGGAGATAACTACTCTAGGAAGTAGATAGATGTTCCCAGATTTATTATAAATTTAGATAAAACTGAGTAGCTGAGTTCAGAAGTTTAATTCTCTTATGGTCACTTAAAATAAAGAAAATTATTTTCCCCCAATGCAGCTTTGTCACTTGCTGATGGATCACCAAAACTATTTTAAAATTTTATACTGCTTATTCTTCTGTCTGAAAGAGCTATGACTCAGAGCCTCCTTAATTCCTGATTGAATGCCCAGTGCCCTAGTCTGGGTGTTTGGACTTTTATTTCCTAGTGCAGCATGGATCATTTTAAATCAGTCTGATTATTATATGAGGAAAATAAGGACATTATGAGGGACTGCCAAATCCAATCTCAAAGGTGTTGTAGAAAGGGATGTGTTAGTATTAGAACCACAATTTGCACATTTGACCAGTATTCAAACTGGTTAACCAACCCACCTATCACTATCGAGTCTGCCCATTGCCGTCTTTGTGGTGTGTTGGAAGCAGATGTTATACATCAAGATGATTTAAACTAATCTATCTCCAAGTTTCATTGAAGTCATTATGCCCAGTGTCCTCAGGGAAAATTTTTGTGTGGTTGATATGCTTGCTGGAGCCAGTTGCTTTAGCAAGAGTTTCAGGTTCATCCCCCAAACAACTGGCTGTACTTGATGGTGAATCTACCTTCTCCAGGCATGTTACATTCAGCCTCAGTAAGAGGGTTCTTGGCTGTAGTTTAGGAACTTAACACCAAGCAGAGTGTGTTCATCTGGTAGGGTGCTGCAATAAAGCACACAAGATCAGGAGTAGGAAGGTTTGGTTTCTCCAGAGGCCTCTCTTCTTGACTTGCAGGTGGCCACTTTCTCGTTGTGTTTTCACATGGACTTTGTGCATGTGCATGTGCATCCCTGCTATTTCTTCTTTTTGTCAAGGACATCAATCCTATTGGATTAGGGCTGCATTATTAGGATCTCAGTTAAGCATAATTATTTCCTATAGGTAATTATCCATCTCAAATAGTCATACTGGGAGAGTTAGGGCTCCAACATGAATCTGGGGGAAGTATATGGGGGGCGGGGAATCAGCCTTCATACTAGACCAGCATTTAAGGGCCACCACTAGCAGATTTTGACCTATCTTTCCAATTTTATTCCTTGTCACCCTTCATGTTTGCTAGTATGTAGACACACTATGTCATGTCCTCTTGTCTTTCTTCATCCCCTTCTTTGAATGTATTCTCTTCCTCCATCTCCATAACCAGACCCTTCCAGCCCTCTACCATTCTGTCCAATTTCCATCTCTTTCCCTAAAGCAGTCCCCAGATAGCCATGACCTTGAAGTGATCTCTGCTTTACCTGCCTCTTATGGGTGCAATGGACCACACTCTGTCTTTGAATAGTGGTCTACCTTCATATTGTGGTTCTCTGCACCCATCTTTTTTTTTTTTTTTTTTTGAGAGAGAGAGAGAGAGAGAGAGAGAGAGAGAGAATTTTTTAATATTTATTTTTTAGTTTTCGGTGGACACAACATCTTTATGTGGTGCTGAGGATCGAATCCAGCGCCCCGCGCATGCCAGGCGAGCGCGCTACCACTTGAGCCACATCCCCAGCCCCTCTGTACCCATCTTATCTTGCTGGTTTAACTAAATAATTTATAGCGGTATCAGTGACAGTCTCTAAGGCTAACTCCACAGAGTTGTTCTTTTCTTCTTCTTTTTTTTTTCTTTTTTACATAAATGTACCAAATAAGCATTTGTTGACTGAGTGTCTGAATTAAATACTTCTCAAAGTCAATGTCCAGGGCTTACTTGAACTTCTCTTCCCACAGTGGGTCATCTCCGAATTGGCTTGTTACACATACTCCATGGTTGCAGTCCCCCTGTATGATACCTTAGGAGCAGAAGCCATCATATATATTGTCAACAAGGGTAAAAGTTTGCTATTACATTACATCTTCATTCTTTCCCAATGCTAATTGATTCTTCAATTTCTACTTTTTGCTTTGTTTTATTTTAGCAGACTTGAAATGCCTTAGTGAGATTCTCAACAACTGAGTGATGCCCTGTCTTAAAATTAAATCTGAAGGAAGGATTAGGGATATATCTCAGTGGTAAAATGCCCCAGTGTTCAATTTCACCACAAAAAAAGAAAAAAGAAAAGAAAAATGCCATGGTTAAACAAGTCCATGTTCAATGGGAAAGTAGCAGCCCTTTTATATACCCAAGATGTTACTTTTTATCACAAAACTAGAAGATTGAACAACAGACATCAAAGAAGCTTTCTATTTTTGCAAACAAGTATCAAAAAAAAAAAATGCCAACATTTAAGAATCAAGCAATGCTTGTCTAGTGAAAGTTTCCCCCTTTTTTCTCTCTTACACCCTCCTCAAAATAAAACCCGTGGACAGGATCCTGCCTCAGCTATCCATACATGTTGTCTGACTGATTTCTGAAGTAGAAGGAATTTCATGGCACCTCAGAAGCTGTCCATGTATTGGCAGCAAGCAGGAAAACTAGGTGTCTCTGTTTCAGTGCAGCTCATTCATTATCAATGGAATGTTTCAGCGATTGCTCTCTAAATCTGACTTGCTGATATAATCTTCTCTGGGGAATCTAGTAGTTTTGAAATTTTTTGAAAATCTGTTTCTTCTCATAAGACAATCAGATACTTAGCAGAGCAGGAGGGTGACCCCTGCCTCTAATTCTGCTTTCAGCTAATATCCCCACAGTCATCTGTGACACACCAGAAAAAGCCTCAGTCCTAATAGGGAATGTGGAAAAGGGCCTCATCCCAGGCCTGAAGATGATCATCCTCATGGACCCCTTTGATGACGAGCTGAAGAAGAGAGGAGAGCAGTGTGGAGTCGAGCTCCTCTCCCTGTTTGATGCTGAGGTAGGATTTTGAAGCAGCTTGCAGCTGGTAGGCTGCTCTAACATCATGAGCAACTTAAGGAACATCTACACAAAGCCAGGGCTGCCGTTCTCCATAGGGTGGTGGTATATGAGGAGTCAATTAGACTCATGCTCAGAAGCTTTAAGAATAATTTCTTCAAAACCAATCAGAAACCTACACCAAGGAGGAGAAAGTTCTCTGGCCATTTGCACAGACTTCTAAGCAAAATGTGTGGATCGAGAGGTCAGCAATGGCTAAGGATGTGGCTCCTGGAGCTAGGTTGCTGGGCTCATGTTCCAGCTCCACATCTGTTAGGTGACATTAGGCAAGTGACTCCATACCTCCCTTTCTCCACCCATTAAATGGAGATAAAAATAGGCCCTACCTCACAGGGGTGCTAAAAAGTCAAATGAGCACATGTAAATTACTCAGGGAAGTGATCAGCCCTTTTTATGCCCTGACATGGGTAATTATTCCTATTATTCAAAGATTTAGTTATGGTCCTAGATGTCTGAATCTTGAGTATGGTTGGAAGTTGGGACATTCAGGATCTGCCCTCTTTAGGTCAATATTCTGAAGAAACTTCATGTTCCTTCCTGGGGCTTCCGTTGTACCTGAATATTGGCTTCTGGGTTCCATCCAGGTTGGAATTTTGGTTATATTCCTATAGAGTGTTCTCGTGGGAAAGGGAAAGAGAGGGCTGCATTTGTCACAAGTCTGTTCCAATGAATCTCTCTCTCTCTCTCTCTCTCTCTCTCTCTCTCTCTCTCTCTCTCTTTCCTGTTCATGTAGAATCTAGGCAAAGAAAACTTCAGAAAACCAGTGGTAAGTTTTCTCCTGCCTGAATTTGAGTCTTGCCATGGTCCACTCTCAAAGCTCATGGTAGACTAAGTCCCTGTGCTTCTCCCTCTAGCCTCCCAACCCAGAAGACCTAAGCATCATCTGCTTTACCAGTGGAACCACAGGTCAGTGCCACAAGGTCCTGCCAGGGTCCCTGGTCAGCCAGAAGCATGGTGGGCTACCATCCCCATCCTTAGTTCTTACTTCCAAGTGTTTTGAACGTAGAGTCCCAAATAGAAAAAAAAAAAAATCAAACAAAAGTGAGTAGATTTCACTGAATACACATGGAGGTGTTTACATTCTATGGATGTCAGGGGCCTTAAAGATGATTTCATAAAGTCTATTTTTTCCCCTCAACCTCTAACCTCTCTTTATTAGACACCACTGGGATGGTTTCATTCATTCCATCGGGGTAGCTCAGCGACAGTTTTTCACAATGGGCTGTACTCCTCCCTGACATCTCCCCAGCTAGTAGAGTGCTTAATCATTTTAAATGTAGCCCATGATGGTCTACAGTTACATCCATTCCAGGATACCTGGTTTGTAAGGGTCATAGCAATACTATTAGGTAACATTGTTAGATCTGAAGTCTCAGACATATGAACAGCACTGGAGGGATTTACTTGATTTTTTCTTTTCAACCGTGTCGCTCTCTGAGATCGTGGCTCTGCCCTCATGGCAGTAGAAGGTCAACAGTGCATTGAGTAGTAGACTCTCTGGGGCATTCATCATTCCTAAACAGAGGCATATACATCCACAAAAAGACAGTGACAGGGAAAAGTTCCTGGCTCTCTGAACAGAACCAATTGAATGTAGCTGCTTTCAAGGCCAAAAGCTACCTATTAGCTACATAAAAGGGCTTTCTTTGCACCTCTTATTTCCTACAGGTGACCCCAAAGGAGCCATGATAACCCATGAAAACATTGCTTCAAATGCTGCTGCTTTTCTCAGATGTCTGGAGGTCAGTGGTCATTTGAAAAAGAAGCCCTCATTAAAATGTGAACCAGTTATAAGATTTTTGTTCTTACAGTTAGAAGAGACAGAGAAAAGGGTGGGGGGGATCAGGTTAAAGGCCTGAGAATAGCCTTTATCTGCAAGGCAGTTATGTTTTCAAGCCTTCGTCTTTTAGGATCACTGCAAATCTTACTCTCTACGCAGTTCAAAGCAGCTCTTAGAGTTACACAGTGTGCAGCTCTGGCAGTCCCAAGAAGGGGGGTAGCTTTTAAATCTCCATTGGACGAGAAAGTTGGCATTAATCCACTGCTGCTCCTCTTTGTCCCCTGATCTACAGCATATTTTCCAGCCCACACCAGAGGATGTGACCATATCCTATCTGCCCTTGGCTCATATGTTTGAGAGGGTTGTACAGGTGAGTGTCCTATGTTCCTAGCATGTGTGTGAAAAGGAGGGCCTGACTTGCTGGTCCCACATATATTCCAAGTTAGCGATGCAGCACTTACAGCCTTCTCTGAACTGTGTCAGCTTCAGAGAGGGAGTTGGCTCACTTGAGTCCAAATCCTGGCAGGACCTCTGACCCCCTGCAGACTCTTCCTCTGCTGAGCCTGCATGTGCCCAAGGAGGCTCGTCCTTGCTTCTGCCTTCATAAGGTATGAGTCCAGTGATCCCCATCAGGGACTTGCATGTCTGCCCTGAATTCTGAGCTGACACATGAGATACTGTGTTTCCCTTTTTACTTTATACTAGCTAGACTTAAAAAAAAAAAAAAAAAGATCTTGGGTTAGAGAAGAAGAGCCTCCCCAGAGAGAGTCAGGGAAGGAATCTTTGATCCAGATGAGATGAGAGATGTCCCCAGGGATTTTTCACACCACATCTGAGTGTGTAAGATGGTGTCACCAGCACAACTGGTGCCGAGGAACATTGTGCTTCTGCCTTCTGGGAATGGACTCTGGGTTTTTTCAGCTATTCTGAGGCTGATTTGATTTGGTTGATTGACCTTTCAAAAGCATAGGTATAGGTATGGTGGGAAAACCTCCTCTCTGCTCCCCTCTTCCATATTTCTTCATCCACCTTATTGTTGGTTGATGTATAAAATGTCAAAAGATGAGATTTAGTTGGTTGAACTAAAGCATTTACATGTGATTGATTTTTAAAAAATTGATTCTAGTGAACCTTTAAAATATTTTGACACTTCTGAAACAGGGGTGGTCTTAAAATTGAAGGCACGTCCCATTTTGACAGTTTTTCTTAGGGATACTTAATGAACCCTGTCTTATGAAGGATGATATTTTGGGCTGTTGCACAGAATTGTGGTGGAGTTGGGGCAGGACCTGGGGTTCACAGTCTGTCTTATCTTTCCTGCCACCTCAATAGAAGTGAGCTTCCATTCTTTCTTGGGGAGGCTCTTGGAGTCCTGGACAGGGGTGATGTACCAAGAAATGTGCCCAGCAGCTCATTCTCACTTCTTCATTCCCAGTCAAGACTGAAAGTGGTCCTGTGTTCTGAGCCTCCTCTTTGGTTCTGCTTTCAGGCTGTCCTTTACTCCTGTGGAGCCAGAGTTGGGTTCTTTCAAGGAGATATCCGATTGCTGCCTGATGACATGAAGACACTGAGGCCTACAGTGTTTCCCACAGTGCCTCGACTCCTTAACAGGATCTATGATAAGGTACTGACCTGCTTGCTCTGAGATGGAGAGACCATCTGTAATCTAGGCCCATGCTAGGGCTCTGAAGGACTGCGTAATATCAAGAAATTAGCTTCACCTCCACCCCTCAGTCTTCAAGTATCTGTTTAACGCCATACTTGCAACTTCTGCTATGAGAAACCACAATAAATGAAATCCCCTTTTCTCTGGATAAGATTACTGATCTGAGGAGGTACTCAACTCAGACTTGGGGAGCCCCTTCATGTTCAGCCAACTTACTGGGAAGTTGTTACTCTGGTTTATATGTGCTTGTAATTGAGATTCTTGCCAAGGCACCAGGCCCTGTAATATACATTTCAAATGCATTCTCTCATTTAATCCTCACCAAAACAGAAAAGCACATTTATTCCTATTTCTGATAATGAGGAAACTGAGCCTTGGAAGTTAAAGAACTTGCCCAGAGGCAGGCACATCTAAGGAGGAAAAAGGGCAGAATCACACTGTCACATAGTTGTTTTAGCTGTCATTGATCACTGCTCATTGGGGTTTGCAAAAGGTGATCTTTTCTTCCAATTCTAATTTTATCATTTCTCCTGCAGTCATTAGCTGAGATCTCATCACAAAGACTTAGCAAATATTTAATTCTTTCCTTTAATTAATCTGTCTTCAGAATAATGAATTGTTGTCCCAACAATCTTCAAAAGTGATCACTGAAAGGTTTTTTTGTGTGGGTATTATTATGAATTCATGATTTTCATATTTGTTTAGACATTCTTTTTGATATTCAAATTGTCCCATCTTAGAAGTTGGGAACCACTATCAAGTTGCTCATGTGTCCTTCTGATATGATTCCAGTAGTCTTTGTTAGGTTCCTTGCTTTCTGATTACCTAAGATCATCTTATGTATTTCTCACCTAAGTCTTGGATTGACTACTTTCTCCAAGTTGCCATTGAAGCTGGGATTTGAAGACAGGTGGTATAAAAGCTTCTCGTAATTCCATAGTCTTGTGGAAATAATAAGTAACCATTTTCATATGCTTTGGACTCTACTTCTGAGATCCCAACTTACCCAATCACTCTTGGACTCTTACCAGAGGCCAAACTGGAGTGCCAGGTACAGAGCAGGCATGGTTCTAGAGCAGCGTGCATGGACATCGAAAGCCCAAATCTATAACAGAATTGTTAACAATTCTAACTGTTCTTCATCATACTATGTTATTATTAGATTGTGTTGTTATAGTTTTTCTGTTGTTGGACTTTTTTTTAGAAAGATAGTATGTTATAATATTGTAATACCTAACATACAATTTGCTTCTAGAACTTATTTTTTTAAATGGAGGGCTTTATTAACATAAATCTGTAATTCTAAGTCTTTGTTAGTGTCTTGTTAGCAAAAGAGTGAGTTGTGTGACTGTTTAAGAAATCTCTTATGGTTCAGAGACAGTGCAGGCAGCACTTATTGTAAGTCTTGGAGAAAGTGAAATCTTGGTAAAATGATAATGTTATAAGCATGAATAGAGCCTAGAGCACAAGTTGCATTAGAAGGAGAGAATGAACAACCTTGATTGTTGGAGACCAAAAACAGAAACATAAACATAGAAGATGGCTAGAGAGATCTTCTTCAAATTTTCAACTGAAAAGAACTGGATTTTTCTTGAATCTGAATTCTTGTACAGTGAAATCTTGAAGGCTGGCATATGGAGGTCAGGAGTTATTTGCATAAATATAGGAGTTTCTTTGAGCCACTTGGGAAAACTCTTCTTAGGGTAGGAGTCTGGTGGATGGACTATATTATCACCATGAAGACCAGGGAAATAACGTGAGCTGGGAAAATTGTGTCAAATGGTCAAGGTCAATGAGGAGAAACCATTTAAGTAGCAAAGAGAATTATATTTCATATTCGGTGGCTCAGAGCATTTTTGTTAATAGAGAAATATGGTAATTGTCCAAGATTAGGGTATGTAAACCTATCATAGGGGCAGGGGAAGGGAAAGAGGAGGTATTATTTTTAAAAGTCAGAATCCTTAGCCCTTCTTTGATCTGCTACATCAAAAGCTCTAGAGGGGTACCCACTGAGTTACTTCTTAATCTCTTTTTTTTAACCTAGTGACTTTGTAGGTAGTCTTTCTTGATCACCTTTGGCTTATCTAAGTTGTGAAAGTTGTTTACCAAGGACCAGAAATCTGGGAGGGCCAGAGCTCTGAATGTAGATACTAAGTTCATTGCTTTCTGAGTGTGGCTGTAATTCTCTGGGCTCATTGTTATTTAGCAACCCAGTTCATGAACATGGGACACTTACATATGAAACTAGAAGGCATCATCTATGGTTTATTAATGACCTTAGTAAGTATCTCTGGTAGACGTCCTACTGAAAGGAGCTGTCACCCTGCAGGTACAAAATGAAGCCAAGACCCCCCTGAAGAAGTTCCTGCTGAACCTAGCTGTTTCCAGTAAATTCAATGAAGTGAAAAATGGCATAATCAGGCGTGATAGTATATGGGACAAATTAATCTTTTCAAAGATCCAGGTAAGTTGGGTAGGTCCTAGACAGAGCCAAGAAAATAGAGTTCAGCACACTTTGTCCTTCCTCTCAAGTTTGAGCATTACTGTAACCAAGACTCTTCACCTTTTATATTCCTTTCGTACAACTTTGCCACCAAAGAGATTTGGTCAAAAAGAATAAAACAGATTTTATGTAGGTACTAGAATTCTCTATTATTCTCCTGTATGGTCTGTTGAGATTATGAATAATTCAGGGGACCCCAAAATACAAATTATTTAAGGTACTTAAAAATATATATAAGCTCTGGTTCTGGCCTGAATGGTGATAACAATAATAGCTAACCTTTTTGGTGCTTTTCCACAATGCACATAATCTAAGTGTTTAATTCTATAACAACATTGGGTAGGCTGTTATGCTTATTTTACACTGGAAGAAACTGAAGCCAAATAGAAAGGTTTCAGCAGATCTTTTGTTTCTATTGAACAGGACAACCTTGGTGGGAGGGTTCGTGTCCTGATTACTGGAGCTGCCCCCATCTCCTCTTCGGTCTTGACATTCCTCCGGGCGGCAATGGGATGTCCGGTAAGATTTTGCTTTTGCACAAATAGAACTCACTACTAAAATAAAAATGAAAACACAATGAAATGTACCAGAGAGAAAGTCATCCAAAAAACTCAAAATCAAAAGAAAACATCTGACTAGTCAACTCTTTATGCATCTGGGTATAGAAATCTTTGCCTAAATGGAATCTGGGTTCTAGAATATTGTTTTAACACTATCCTATCAGAATTGCTCCTTGTCAAATAAAAAGCCACATCGTCTTAATGGTTTTACAATAGTTCTTTGAATGACTCAAACGAGTCTACTATTAATAGCATTTGAGTTGCTCACCATTTTTTCACTGTTATAATCAATAAAGTGCTAAAGGCATGTGAATTCTTAAGTATTTATGCAATTGTCAATTTAAATCCATGCAGGTAGGAATTACTGGATCAAAGTGCAGGCGTCTACATCTATATAGACCTATATTTACATGTTAATGTATATAATCAAACTCACCTCCAGAAAGATTTTGTCCTTCATATATATTCTCACAAATAATGCCCGATGCCTCATTTTCCTGCATCTCATCTCACTAGAGACAGGTTTTGTCATTTAAACCTTAGCCAATTAGTGATCTCAAAATGAAAAAAACCATATTGCAATATTTCTTTTATTAACATTGAACATCTTTTCTATTGCTTATTGACATTTGAATTTCTTTCATGAATCCCTTTATTAAATTTTTTCAGAAAAATGGGCAAAGGTTGATTCTCTCTCATGCTGCTAAGAATTCTTCATATGATAATAAGATTAATCTTTGTCGTAAGAGAAATATTTTCCTGGTCTCATTTTTTTTTCTTTTTGCCTTATGTATTACTATTTCAAATGTTTAAGTGGTAAGATTGGTTGTTTACAATGTGTGACTTTTGAATTGCTTAGACAGAACTTTCTAAATCCCCATTATTTCATAAAAGACTCTTCCTACCCATATTTTCTGGCAACCTTATGGTTTTCCAGTTTTTCTGTTTCCATTTCTATCCCATCTGGGCTGTGTAAAGGGACTGGGCATGGATACTGTCTAGTTGCTTCCCCACTAATGGATAACTAGTTTGCTCATTCAACCACTTATGCACAGCATGAACAAAAGAGAACACAGGCACAGACTTGTCCTCATAGATAATGTCCCTGCCCATAAAACCACAATCAAAATGGATACCCTTTTGGCTATTCTTAACATTTTCCTTTCCCTTAACCTCTGAGACAAATAGACCAGAAAATCCTGCTTCCACCCCCACTTATAGACATGTCTTCTCTAAGCCTTTCTGCTTATCTCTACCAACACTGCCTATCATAGCCACACCCACCACTGCAATAGCCTGTCAGCTTACTTCCTGCCACATTCTCTCTCCAGTCAAGATTATCTTCTGTACCAAGGGTGGCCAAACTGAAGCACAGGCCAAATCTGGCTACCTTTATAAATGACATTGTACTGGAATACAGCCATACCTATTCATTTACGTAAGACCTATGACTGCTTTTGTGCTATACTGGCTGAGTTAAGTTGTTGAGACATAGACCAGATGGCTCCCAAAGCTGAAAATATCTTTACTTGTGCAGAAAAACGTTTGCTAACCCCCGTCCTTTATCAAAGCCAGAGCCATTTTCCTTTAATAATGCTGCTCCATTTCTTCAGTTCCTTCAATGGTGTTCCATTGTCCAGGTTCAAATCCAGGTACCACTGGGTAGCATATCACTTAATAAATAATTTGCATTTTCCCACCTACTTGAAATGCCACATTCTTACTCAGTTTCCATACTTTGGTTTGTTTCCGAACCTTTTTGGTTTTTGAATGAGCCCTCAGTTGTAAAGACTTAATAGCTGGGGCATACCTTCCTATCTAGTTTTTAAGAGACTAAATACCTCTGACACTTAGAAACTTTGCTTTCCTCAGGTCTTGGCCATAAGGCGTGGCTAGCTCATCCTTTACCTTGAGTAAGTCTCAAAGCTCTTGTTGGGTTTCCCAGGTGTTTGAAGCTTATGGTCAAACAGAATGCACAGCTGGCTGTACAATCACATCACCTGGGGACTGGACATCAGGTAGGCCCTCCATCTGCTGGGCAGAAAGTGAGAAGAGTTCCAACTGAATGAAGACTTGGGAGTTCAGATTATCTTGATGCTCCAAAACAATGTGGCAAATGCAAACTTAAGGTTTGGGTCCCAGCTTGCCTATTTTGACACTTCAGCTTTGGTACCGGATGATTTTTCAGTCCTATTTTTTTTTAGAGTTGATCCATCAATATCTCAGAACTATGCCTGGGATTATCACTTTAATGGTTTCTGAGCTAATTCAGAGAGGTGTGTTCTAGGTCACGTTGGTGTCCCTGTGGCTTGCAATTATGTGAAGCTGGAAGATGTTCCAGACATGAACTACTTCTCAGCAAACAATGAAGGAGAGGTGGGTAGGTCATGCCCTATAGCCAGAGAATCATGATTGGTAGAGAGGTTCAGATCAGAAAGAGCACAGAATTATGGGCAGCTTTGGGTTGGGCTCCGTTGAGATCTTTATCAGGGATTAAATATCTGAGATGCACTTTTCGATTCCCTACAATGGGGACTAAAACATGGTGTTCTTTCCACTGTAGTGAAAACAATCAGAGGACTAAGGTGGGAGCAGGTTTTCATAAAGCGCCCTGCTGAGAGTGGCAAACTTTGCTATTTTACAATCTCTTTCTGTCTGGTGTGCAGATCTGCATCAAGGGCACTAATGTGTTCCAAGGATACCTAAAGGACCCTGAGAAGACACAGGAAACGCTGGACAAGGAAGGCTGGCTTCACACTGGAGACATTGGTCGCTGGCTTCCAGTAAGTATTTCTTCTTAACTCTGAGAGTCTGCTACTGCACCAGGGAGAGCAATCTAGGGAGACGCTGGTGGCAATCTGCCTATTGTAAGAGAGACAGAAACGCAAGAAGGTTACTTAGCTGAGGCTGTTAGAAGGGAAACAGTGTGTATCCTCTCTGGCTTGTGGCTTCCTCTTTACTATAAAGAGAAAAAACCTTCAAAGAGCTTGGCCAAGGAATTGGGAGATCTGTGTTCTAGGCATAGCTTTTCCAGGGACCAGTAATATAAAATCCTGAGGAAGTAGGCTAACATGTAATTCAGACCTGCCAAAGCTAGAGAGATTTTCTTTCTCTAGGCCAGATTACTTTTGCTATTTTGACCACAATGTTATAGAAGACACCAAGACCCATATGAGTTGAAGATTTTCTTCTTTCCCAATTCCTTATTAAATACAATGCTAGCAGTAGTTAATGGTACAGGTACTGTTTCCAGACTAAAATTGAAAAGTGGGATTCTTTTATAGGTTAGATGATCCTAGACTTCAGAGTTGGCACAGATCCCTTGTCATTGGAGACATCCACTTATCAGAGAGAACATTTGGCCTTTGGTTTTATGGGATTGGCTTACTTCATTTAGCATGATATTTTCCAACTCCATTCATTTACCTGCAAATGCCATAATTTTATTCTCTATTAATGATGAGTAATATTCCATTGTGTATATATACCACATTTTCTTTATCCATTCATCTATTGAAGGGCATCTAGGTTGGTTCCACAGCTTAGCTATTGTGAATTGGGCAGCTATAAACATTTAAGTGGCTGTGTCACTGTGGTTTGCTGTTTGTAAGTCCTTCGGGTATAGACTGAGGAGTGGGATAGCTGGGTCAGATGGTGGTTTCATTGAAAATTTTCCAAGGAATCTCCATACTGTTTTCCAGATTGGTTGCACCAATTTTCAGTCCCACCAGCAATGGATTTTACCCCACATCCTTGCCAACACTTATTGTTGTTTCTGTTCTTGATAACTGCCATTCTGACTCGTGTGAGATGAAATCTTAGAGTAGTTTTGATTTGCATTTCTCTAATTACTAGAGATGTTGAACATTTTTTCATATATTTGTTGATTGATTGTATATCTTCTGAGAAGTGTCTGTTCAGCTCTTTAGCTCATTTATTGATTGGATTGTTTGAGGGTTTTTTTTTTTATGTCAACAAACCAAAATTTAAGTAAGATTCAAAGAGTGCTCAACAATGAGACCTCCAAGAACATGGTCCTAATGATGTAGTTCATAGTTTGGGATCTCATAGTATAATGCTAACATATGTTCCTATTTAATAAGTGTTCCCAACTCTAATAAGGAACTTATTATTAGAGCTGGGAACACTTATTAAATAGGAATGTAGGTAATAGGCAATAGGATGTAGGCAATAGATATGTACCCCTCACTGGGGTTATAAAAGGTTTCTCTTTATTAATCACTTTCAGATAATGTTAGGCTGAACTGATGAGTCAGCCTCATTGATCGTTGCAGGGTTCAGCCTATTGTCCTACTTCCAGTGTGATCATGTGGACTTACTTGCCACTTGCCCCAGTTTTACAATATCAAATCCTTAAGAACATAAGCTCCTTAGAGAAATGAAGCTGAAAATCACCTCTTGAGGTGGCTGGTCAAAGGGCCTTCCTCAGCCCAGCTTCTGCCCAACAAGCCCAATTAGTGACTTGCTTGACCTAGTACAACCTGCTCCTGGACAGAACAGGAGGGAAACAGAATAGAGCATTATGGAAGGGGGGAGAGCAAATGAATTCAAAAGTCTTGGTAAAGATAACTCCTGCCCTACTCCTGAGAGTCCTGGAGCTGGAATAATTGGAAATTAAACTATAGAAGATTGACAGCTTCAAAATGTCTTTATTTGTTGAGGCACCATTTGCATAATCCCAACAGGCCAGTGACTCTTTTTGAGGCTGCCCCTTGACTCTCCAGTGTAGAGGGGGCTCTTGCTGGAAGATGCTTCTCCTTCCTCCAAAGCCAAGAAAGAGAAATGAGAGACTCTCAGAAGTCTCTAGAGAAATCAGCTTTAAAAAAGCCGCGCTTCCCTCCTGTGACTTCCTCAACCTTCTCACTGACATCACCCCCAGTGGCTCAACACAGTACTCATGCTTTTATCTGCCTCTTCCAGAATGGAACTCTGAAGATCATTGATCGGAAAAAGAACATTTTCAAGCTGGCACAAGGAGAATACATTGCTCCAGAGAAGATAGAAAACATCTACATCAGGAGTAGACCAGTGTTACAAATTTTTGTACATGGGGACAGTTTACGGGTAACAGACCATTTTAAAAATAGGCTTTTCAAGCTCAGACTATGCTGGTTCCTGTAGCTATAGTATTTTTTTTTTTCTTTTTAGTACTGAGGATTGAACTCAGGAGTGCTTAAGCACTGAGCCACACCCCCCAGTCCTATCTGTTTTAATTTGAGACAGGGTCTCATTTAGTTGCTGAGGGCCTTGCTAAGTTGCCAAGGTTGACCTCAAACTTGCAATCCTCCTACCTCAGCCTCCTGAGTCACTGGGATGACAGGTGTGCACCACCGTGCCCAGCTGTGGCTACAGGAAATTTGTATGAGTGGATTTAGGATGAGAAGATCCTAACTTTTAAAACTAAAGAAATAAAGCTACTTTCTGAATTTCAAGTGAGACAATACATATGAAAAAAAATTGAAACTATGATGGACTTTGTAAAAATAAGAAGTCAGTCAATTTGTTAAAACAGCTATATTCATGGGTAGCTTTTATCCCATGATGAAATGAGTGCACTTCATTTCCACTCCCCTGGTTTGTTCTGTCACAAAAAACTCTTTAAACTTGGCTTTGGAGTTGGGGGTGGGTATTGACCTGGAGATTCTTTAAGCTTAGAGACCATACCACCTCTTTTTGAAGAATCAAATTCGGATAGAATGTCTTTGTAATGAGATATGCTGAGTGGGGAAATGGGATGAGATGTCCATGGGAGTTTGAAGTATTGGTAAGGAAAAGAGGTACGGAATTTGAAGTTTGAGAGCAGGATCTATTGTAATGGTAGGTTCTGCTTTCTCTACCCACGGGGGACACCCTTACACTTGTTCTCTCACACACTTGCACCTCATGGTTCTTTTCTAGTCATTCTTAGTAGGAGTGGTAGTTCCTGATCCAGATGCGCTTCCCTCATTTGCAGCCAAGCTTGGGGTTAAGGGAACTCTTGAAGAACTGTGCCAAAACCAAGTAAGTGTTGTTTAGAAAGAACTCATGCATATCCATGGGCTCACTGTGAGGGAGAAGAGGCTCTGTCAGCTGGGTACCCCAAATCTCATCTCATTCTGAATGTAGGAACAGGCTCTTCATGCTTCTGTGACAGGGAGCTGCAGCCCAAATAGACTGAATAGTTTTATTTGATTGTGGGATAAAAAGGGAGTTTAAAAACCAAAACTCAAAATTCTTTTTATAGCATTATATTCCTTGTATGTATGTGTGTGTTGGGGGGTGGGGGGTAGAATGGGAAAATAAGAAAAAGGTGCCATCCGGAGAAAACCCATTAACATTTAGATTTGCATTCTTTTCATTTTTTTTCTTTTATAAATATAAGGCACACAATGTGCTTATACATACTTTTATATCATGCTTTTATCTGGATCAATTTTTATAGGCATTTTGAGTTGGCTTATGCTTAGCCTTTCATTTAAACTCTTTTTCAACTGGTCATGCTTTAAGTGATGTTTCCTGTTCCTAGATTTTAAAGGAAGCCATTTTAGAAGATTTGCATAAAAATGGGAAAGAAGGTGGACTTAAATCCTTTGAACAGGTCTGTACCTACTGTTGATGCTATCCTGGTCTCACAAGTCAAGCTAGAAAGTTTTATTTAAGTTTCTATTTTTGGTGGGATTTGAATACATAATTTCCTGGACTAGGGGTGTAGATCAGTGGTAGAGCCTTTGCCTAGCATGCACAAGGCCCCAGGTTCAAACCCCCATCTTTTTAGGTACTTGTGCTGTTCCTTTTTGCTGTACATTGTTCAGTCTCCCTACTCGTTTCTTTCCCAAATTATAAGTGCATGAGAATGGGCCTGGGTTACTGTGAAATAGTCTTTGAAGTTCTTCATAGACCACTCAGGGCTGCACAGAAAAGTCCCGATCACTAATATAAATGTGTATGTGTGTACTCATCTCATCTTCTAGGTCAAAAATATCTTTGTTCATCCAGAACCGTTTTCCATTGAAAATGGCCTCCTGACACCAACGCTGAAAGCAAAACGAGTAGAGCTCTCCAAATACTTTCGGACCCAAATTGACAGCCTCTATGAGAGTATCAAGGAGTAGATGAAGGTATTTATGCTAAAGGGGCCTGGAGCTATCTGCCTGCTCAATCCTTGTTGCCTGGTGAGAAGGTGGATTAAAAATTATTCTATTCATTTTGTTGTCCCTCTTGTTTTTACCTATGGAACTCTCAAACATAACTTGTTATTTAATACTAGGAGAATTATAATGCTGAACTAAGTACTGTTCTGCCATCTTAACCATTGCTGGCACCAAGGCTGCAGGCAACATGCCTTTCTTCAAGGACCCAGTCCATGGTCTTTGTCCCTTCCTCATCATTTCTAACCTTAATGCCACTTTTATTGGTGGTCAGTAGCTCAAAGGTCAAAGCGACCCTTTGCAAAGTTTTTTTTCTATTATCTTAAAACCTAGACGGCCTGCAGGCCCAGCACTTATTTAGTCCTCCAAAGTTCAAATCAAGAGATCTTTGTGTTCTGATAAACTGTTTACAGTTCATGTTTTCTAGTTACTCCACAAAACCTAAAGTTCTAAGTTTTAACCTGTCACTCATATTAGCCATAATTGAGACAAATTTCTTCTTTGTATACCCTAGAGTCTGTGTTCACAAGGGAAAAGTTTATCATACCGAGAATTTCCTAAATTCTCTAGTTAGATATAGTTAGAAATTAGGCCTATGACGTGTCCAAAAAGAATGTTGGTCTACAAAAAAAATGTGTAATCTACAGTGATAGCTGGTGACTAAATCTTTTCCTTACAGTTGGCTGCTGAGCTGGAAGCTGTGGGGGAAGGAGTTGAAATGTATGTCCAGCGAGCTTTACCAGGAAATGAAGCAAGCACTGAATAAAACTCTCCTGGCACTGGGAACAAAGCTCTATGAGTGAATGTGACGCCCATATGACAGGCTTATCTTCTGTGAAGGAATCAACTGATCTTTCCTCTTGGACTCCAGTTCCTGCTGTACCTTACCCCAAGACAGCATTTGTTACCCCTACCTGTAAATGTACTCTTTAAAATAAACTATTGCAGATACATAGATTTTTGTGTTTGTTGCCTCATGGGCTCTGATGAGAATCCGTCTTCAACAAGGACCACTTAGAAATTTGAGACTAATGGTTCTGAAATTTTGGTGCACACTAGATTTAACTAGAAGTTTGAAAAGATACTACTGCCCAGGCACTGCTCCAGGGACCCTGAGTTCGGTGGCCTGGGGTACCGCTGGGGCATGGGGATTGTTAAGAGGTCTCCAGATATCCTAGTATGCAACCAAGTTTGATAAGTAAATTGAGAAGACCAGTCCGCCTTATCCCATAGCTGTAATAAAACACGAGCTGAGCCCAAACCTGAAGCACTAATTCATATTTTCTCCTTTGCCACCTTTGTTGTACTCTTCTTAACTAGAGTTCCTTTCTGGCCTCTAACTATAGTTAAGGAGAATATTCTTAGATGATCTTTTTAGACATTGGGCTTAGAAAAGCTGAAGAAATGTCTATATTTGAATATCCAAACCAAAAGGAAGGCTGGAACTAACTTGTAGGGCCCTCTGTGGTGTAGCAGGCTCTCATCTCTTTGACTTCCCCCTTCTTCCCCTGCTGACCTTTGCTGGCTACTCTTCTGTTCCTCAAACATGTCAGGCACATTCCAGTTTCCTTGTGTTCTTTTTTTTTTTTAAAGAGAAAGAGAGAGAGAGAATTTTTTTTTTAATATTCATTTTTTAGTTTTCGGCGGACACAACATCTTTGTTTGTATGTGGTGCTGAGGATCGAACCCAGGCTGCACGCACGCCAGGCGAGCGCGCTACCGCTTGAGCCACATCCCCAGCCCCTGCTTGTGTTCTTCCTGTCCCTTTTGCCTAAAATGCAGATACTCCTGGAGGCACAAGACTTGCTTCCTCATCTGCTTTAATTGTCAACTCATGATGGTCCCCTTCTTCATAATAAAAAACTCTGATATATTTTGTCTGTCCCACCTCAGGACAATGAGGCAGAGTCATGTTTCACTCACCCCTGAATCCTCAAGTGCACCTCCCTTATAAGCCTGACCCCAAAGCCTCAGGTTCCCAACCTTGGAAAGAATTAATAATGGACGAGTTTACTAAAGTCAAAAGAAGTAGGCCTTTTCCTTCCTTCTGTAATTATACTCAGAAATTTTGATAACCCACCATTAAGCATCCAAGTCCGGCAGCCTGGATTCCACCACTTCTACAAGCTTCAGTTTTTGATATAGTCAAGTTTGACACGCAGTTTGATGTCACTGGGTTTGAAGTCTCCTAGCGTGCTGTGATCCCATAAACCATCAACAGGGTTCACACATTGAGGAGAGTATGTCATGTCTTAAAACTCCTAATTTGAGATGCCACATTTTCACAGGGTAGCAGGGCAGTTTGTTCATGAGGACCAAAGATAAACCTTTTTAGTCAGCACACACACACAAAAAGCTTTAAGTAAAAACTATGATTTATACAGAACATCCACCAATCTTTATTTGATTTGACAAAATCTGCATTATTAAAAGACAGGTAACAAAATTTGAGCTTATATTGAATTTGACAAATTAAGTTCTATAGTATCTAAGATATTATATAAGAAATATCAACTGAGGGGGAAATAAAATGATCACATGCAGATCTCCTGGCAAAGGGGGAACTATATCTGCAGGTGAGGTCCAGAGTGCGCAGCGCATTAAAAAAAAACCCTAGAGAAAATGCATTTAACTTACTTGGGTGAAATTCTGCTCCTTTCAGGAGGAAGAAGAGGTGGAAAAGAGGCAGGAATTCAAAGGCATATGCAGAATGGCTTCTCCATTTCAAAATGGTAATAAAAATATTTAAATCATGGCACTAGGG
The DNA here is from genome assembly GCF_001458135.2 of Marmota marmota marmota. Lineage (NCBI taxonomy): Eukaryota > Metazoa > Chordata > Mammalia > Rodentia > Sciuridae > Marmota > Marmota marmota. Next base: position 16,169,337 of record NW_025999999.1, read on the forward strand.
CACCTTTGAGGAAAAGAACACCTTAACCAGAGTAGGCTCATTGCATAATGTTTTAGTAATGTGTATAATTTTCAAGTAATGAAGCAGACTTAAAAGATAATTTCATTTAAACAGTGGCTATCTGTTTTTCTTCTCGCCCTCTGGCGCTGGATCTGTTTCAGCCTCACAGGGACACTTTTCCACACAGTTTCTAGGGAACCATCCTCTTATTCTTGAAACACCTGAGGAAGAAAATGAAATTGAGATGAACTAGTCAGATGTACTGCAATGACATTACGGGAATCAACAATCCTGTTACTTCAGGTTAATAAGGCTTTGTTAGCCTCGCCCCCCTCCACTGGCATTTATAAGTACAACTTAAGGGAAAAGAAAGAATGGCTCCTAAATGCTTCTGACAAGTTGAAAAGATATTCCCCAAAGTCCATTATCTGGGAAAAGGGCCAATGTGGCTCCAGACCACTTAACTGGAGTCATGGCCTTTTCCATATGGGCAGTTGCTTACGTTACATGACTATGAAAGGCATTTTGACACAGTCACACTGCATCCGTCCTGGGGAACTAGCTCCCTAGGGCCTCTGAATTTTCTTCTTAGACTTTTTCTAACATATGAAATTCTTTATCAAGTTTGCCCAACCTCTCATATGGAGTTAATCTATAATTAACACTGAATGTTTTTCAAAAGCATCCTCAGCTGATCTTTACTTCAAAAAGAAACAATTCTAGGGCTGGGGATGTGGCTCAAGCGGTAGCGCGCTCGCCTGGCATGCGTGCAGCCCAGGTTCGATCCTCAGCACCACATACAAAGATGTTGTGTCTGCCGAAAACTAAAAAATAATTATTAAAAAAAATTCTCTCTCTCTTTAAAAAAAATAGAAAAAAGAAAAAGAAACAATTCTAGAAGAATTAAAACAATTCTAAAAGAAGAAAACAAAATTTCAATTCATTTATTTTTATAAAAATAAGATGAATATTCATTCAAAGTGGGAGCATGAAGCACAGGGCTTACAGACTCTGGAGTCAGCTTGGGTTTGAGCCCTGGTTCCACCTGTTTTTAGTGTGTGGCTGTAGGAAAATTGCTTGGCCTCTCTGTGCTTCTGTTCCCTAACGAATAAGATATAAATAATAACATAACCTAAGAGGTCTGTTGGGAACTCTAATACTGTTCAGCTGAGGCACTTATACAAGCACCTGATACATTGAAAGCTCTAGTGTTAGCTGTCATTATAGAGACCTGATCATTACAAGGGCTATCTAGAAACAGAAGAGGCTTCTTTTTATTGCTTAATCATGTGCCTCTCTATGCAATTCCCCAAATGCACTTGATATGATTATTTTTAAAAGGTATTCTTGTAAAATTTGTAATCATTGCTAGCATTCTTGTCCTTTAAACGTACCCTTCCACTTCCTTACCTTCTGCAAAGGAATCATCAAGAATCTTGTCTCCATATAACCAGTATCTGAAATATTTAAAAGATTAAATTTATATTTTTTAGGTTAGATGTTAATTTTGTCATTAAGGAAGAAATGTGGTACTTCTCTATCGCTTACCTTAACCCTCTTGTGGCCAAAATGAACTCCCCTTTTCGTAGCTGTATCCGAGGTTCTTCAGTGCAAGGGATTGTGAAGATGGTTTTGATTCCTTTATTCAAAGGACAACAGGAACCACTATAATCTTCTGTGACTTTATAACGAACCTATTATCAGTGGTAAGAAGAACAATTTGAGTATTTATTCATCTGAGTTCAAGTTTGAATTTAAATTTTTAAAGGTAGACCCAAAATATCGAGAGACAAGCCTTCCCTCCCAGTTTCCCACTCATCTTCCCCCATAGGAGGCAAGTGCTATGTTTAGTTCTCTGGCTTGTCTTACCCTTCCTTTCAAGCACACAGTTGCTAAGAATTAAATTCCAGTACAGCACCAACCAGAGAACTTTCCAACAATGATGGAAATCTTCTATCTGCTGTACATCTGTGGTATTCAAGGGGTGGCTGCTAGACACACATAGCTATGAAGCACTCATAATGTGCACAGCAAGTACAATAAAGAACTAAATTTTTATTTTAACTAATTTAACTTAAATAGCCATATGCGCCTAGTGGCATCGAATATGACAGCGTGGTTGTAAGAATGGGTTTCACCTAAACAAGCCATACTGAGGACAATTATTTTTCCTTGTTAGCAATATAAATTGAATAAGTTCCCTCTGAACCTGCAGTGCATACTGTTTAAATGAAAACAAAATTGAACAACATCAAATTTCAACAAACGTATTACAGTATGTATTATTTAAAGAAATCCAACCATTGGTGTCTCCTGAAGGGCAATTAAGAAAACTTTACAGAAATATAAAGCCTGAAAATAGAATAAAGAATTACTTACACTTCTGACTCTTTTATCTGCTTTTTGTTTTAATTGTTCTATCTGAAAGATAGAAAAGGAAAAACTTAAGGCTCTTGTCTCAATGTTGAAAAACAGCCTACAAACTCCCAACTTTTCAGCATTAATTCATATTGCTGACAATTTAAAGGCTCCCCGTCTTTCTGGCACAGGAACAAAAGCCTGTGGCTGGAACCAGAGGCTGAGAGTGGGGTTTTCTCCTCAGAATTCAGTCTGATAGTTCCATCTATATTCTTGCAGTACCCACTACTGCCCAGGAACCAGGAGATATGTCCTCTGCTCTTCCAGACCAGTGCCCAAAGCAAAGACAGAAATTCACTGATTCTTTAGACACAACAAACTTCAGAACTTATTACCAAGAGGTTCAACTAAGTCATTATCATAACTCACTTTTTGCCCTTAATCAACAAGTATTAAATAGTACCATATTAGACATGATAGGAAGTAAAGGTAACATAGTTTCCATTGTAGAATCTTGTCAAATTAAGTACAAGACATAAGACATGAGAATAAATAAAATGTGAGACCTCATAAGCTATAAGGTAGTTTAGATGACTAATGTCCAATGCAGATGAGTCTGGAGTGGGCAGGCTGGACTATATGGAACTGGTCCTAATGGCAGACAAAGAGGAGGTCATTTGAGAGAGAAACAAAACAGTGTGGGCAATGTTAGGGGGCAGGAATATACAAGGAGTTCATATGACATTGTTGGTTGTAAGACAGTTTTAGGTAAGGTTTTGTAAAACTAAGTTAAAGAATCAGGACTTCATCACACAGAGGTTTGAAGAGTTCAGGAGTTAAGAGATATGATAAAGGAATATTTTATTAGTATTAGATTCATTTTGACATACTGAAAACATTTGCATTATTATGTTACTATAAAATGTCACTGTATTGAGGGGAATAAGGGGCACATGGTTAGGCAAAAAAGGAAGAGCTATTTGAACAAATGTACTCACCGTTAAGCTGTACGGGTGACAGTCTTCTCTTACAGGCCACTCCAATCCATCTCCTTCAGGGACCCCCGACCATGTAAATACCTGTGTAAAGTTCTTCCATTTACTTCCCATATCATAAGGAAAAACAAAGACTTCATCTAGTTGGTAATATTGAATTCGATCTTTAGCCTGTGGATAACAAAGATACAAAATGGCAGACACCTCTGTCTTAAGTGGCTCCAATAATACATTATTGAGAATACTTTTCCCCAAAATTTATATTATCCTTACAAGTACTTTCTTTTTGTTGTAATGTAGTGCACCCATAAGACAGCTTTATCATAACAGAGAAAGAACTTGACTTAGAACACCAACCTAGATGCCATGTTACTCAGAGTTTCCTTTAGGAATAAGCATTTGAAAAGGCTTAATAGAAGAGTTGACTAACTTTATCCCATATATAGAAAAGCCTAAGTGTTTCTAGTTGTTTAGCAGCACCAAAGAAGACAGGTTAAAAAGAAGGGATGCTCACATATAGGTTCAGGAGAAAGTAAGGGTTTACTTAGGATGGACTATTTGACTCAGAATCTAACTATCTCATAGGCTGCACCAAATGCAGAGCTTTATTCCAGATCTCAGTGAAACCTGTGGAATGACCAGGAAGGGTGTGACAAGGGAGAGTAATCAGTTTTTGCTTTTTGTGACACTGGTGATTTAATCCAGGAGCATTCTACCACTGAGCTACATCCTCAGTTTTTTTATTTTTTACTTTGAGACAGGGTTCTACTAAGTTGCTGAGGTTGGCTTTGAACTTTCAGTATTTCGTTCTCAGTTCCCAAGTTGCCAGGATTGTTTTATGAAAACATTCTCTAAAGACCAGAAGGTATGTGCAGATCTTTCTTTTTATATATATACCATTGACATATATATGTGTATACACACACACTCATTTGCATTTATGTATTATGCATATTTAGGTGGTATAACTTTTATTCTAGTTTTTTTCCTTTGTAAATTCTAGGCATTAAATGGTTGGCTTTAACTTAGGGAAATAAACTAGCTTTGAATGTCTTAAGTTCTGCTGACACCTAGTGGTATAAACACACATTGTTTTTACATTCCAATGAGTGTAAGCCATATTGAAACTTGTGTAAACTTTAGTTTCTTGTAAATTCTATACATTTTCCATAAATTTAATATGTTCACTTACTCAAATTTTTTACTCACTGGTAAGTGCCAGTTTTCAAATAACTCTAGATTTGGCATGGTATTTTTTAGAGAGATTTGGTCATTAGCAAAAAATATAATAGATGTCTATATATTTGTTATCCTTACTAGAAATGATACTTTGAAATACCTGATTATTAAGAAACATTATTTTACGCATAAGCTTCCCATTTTTTAATAAAGTGATATGAATGTTAATTTTCCTGTAACATGAATCTACTGAATTGCATAAATCTGCTCTCATCCAGTTAGCAAAAGATAACTTATTTTCCCTTTTTATAAACAAAACCTTTAGTTTAAAATGAACTGAATTTCAAAAACAGAGATCTTGGCTATTTACAAAGGAAGACTAGTAAAGATAACTGTAGTTTACAAACATAACTAAGACATGTCTTTGCCTAAAAGAAGCACTCAATGAAGTTGAGATTCTATACATATTATGTGTAAAAGATGACAGTAGTATGTGGTGCTGCTATGGGAAAAGGGAACAAGTTTAGAGAGTGTCAAGGAAGTATCCTTGGAGGAAATGATACCTAAACTAGATGTGAGGGACAAGAAATCAGATAAAAGAGAGAAAAGAGTCTAGAAGAGGGAACACTATGTGCATAGATACAGAAGCATAAGATGTACAAAGTATGAGCATGAGATGGAGTAGAGAGGGCGGGAAATAGGAGAGAAGCAGATAAGGGGAAGTCATGAAAAGTCTTATTATGTGTAACTAAGGAACTTGGACTTAAACCTGTACATCCATGGTCCTCAAAGCCTGCTTTGTACGTTTCTTTGTGTCCCCCAAACCTTTTCTTTGTGTTCAGTAAAGTCAAACTATTTTCATAATAACACTAAGATGTTATTTGCCTTTTCATTGTGTTGGCATTTGCAATGGGGGGTAAAATTGTTGGCATCTTAGTAGGAACAAGATAGTGGCATAAAGTGTTATCAGTAGCCATACATATTCTTTGCCAAGAGTCAACCTTCCATATCTTCATATTCACAGGTTCCACATTTGTAGATTCTACCATAAATTGAGAATATATATATATATTTTAAATTCTAAGACATTAAAAAGAATTGTTTAATATGTAGCACTAGATAATGAATACAGATATTGAAACCAAGAAGCAGGGTACTGCTATAATAAAACCAAAATGAAAATATATTTTTTAAAAAAGTGCATCTGCATAAAATACGTACAGAACAACACAATGTAACAACTATTTACATAGCATTTACATTGTACTAGGTATTATAAGTAAACAAGAGATGATTCAAAGTATACAAGAAGATATGTATAGGTTATATGTCACTTTGTCATTTATGTGAGGTGCTGCAGCACCCACACATTTTGGTTTTGGGGAGAATCCTGAAACCAATTCCTGGCAGATATCAAGGGATGACTAAACATATTTACAGTTAAAAAAATTATGTAAGAATGTTCTTGAGGAAGCAGTAAAAATTATTATTTTTATTAAATCTGAATTCTCAAGTAGATGTCCCCTTTAATATTCTATATACCAAAATGGGAAGGATACATAAAGCCCACCAAAGTAGTATAATTATCCATAGAGAAACACTTGTTTAATTGTGAGCTATAAAAAGCTATGTACCCAGCTTTTTTCACATAACACTACTTTTACTTAAAAGAATCAGTAATCAATAGACAAACTAAGCTTACTCAGACTCTGGTATTTCATAAATACTTTCTCAAAAATGAACAAAGTCAGGCTGTCACTTCACAGTAGTTGGTTACTATTGAAAAACTTAAGTTTTTCAAGTGAAAATTAGAATTTTAGAAAACTCGTACCTATCACTATGAATCTGACAGCTTTCCAAAATTTAAATTTTTTTCCCATGAAATTGATAGTGATATGAATGAATGTGATATTTGAAAGGTGTGAACATTTGGAAGACCTGTACAGCCCAGTAAACCAGTGTTTTTCCAAATTACCAAAGCATGATATTATTCAAAGCCACAAACTTGTAAAAGGACCATTTGCAGAGCAAGATAAGGCTAATGAATTTTAATGTAAAAGTACAAAAAATTTACTGAAAAGAAATGTCACTTTCTTTTAATGTGGGATCAAAGAATATCTAATATCATTAAAAGGCCTATTAAAATATTCTATCCTTTTCTACCTATTTATCTGTATGAGGTTGGGTTTTCTTCATAAACTTCAAAGTAACATATCTCAACAGACTGAACACAGAAGTAGATGTGCGAATCCAACTGCCTTCTGATAAGTCAGATATTAAAGAGATTTGTAAAAATATAAAACAAGGTCACTCTTTCCCATTTTTCACTTGGAAATACAAAACATTACTTTTTATTAAAATATAATGGGTTCATTATTTTTAAATGAAATAATAAATATTTAAAAGTTTTCTTAGAAAATATGGCAATATCAATAAATTTAATACACATCATAAACAAAAGCTCTTCAGTGTCCTTAACAATTATGACAAATGTAAAATGGTGTTGAAACCAAAAAGTTTGAGAATTGCTGCTGTAAACTGAAGTTCACAAACTGGTTATTGGGGACTAAATATATCCTACAGATAAATTTGGGTTTTTATTTGGCTCACAAAGGGTTTTTTAAATTGGAATTGCTTGTTAGCATTTGAAAGCTTAGACGACTTCTCACAACATCAAGATCTCTAACTTCTTGGGAAAAAAATTAGAACATATTTCAATATTGACAAATATTCCCTTATGGCAACACTCAGCTTTGTCTGTCAGGTAGCTTTCTAATACACAAGGTGGACCTCCTTCTTTAAGTTGTCTGCATGTCCCCTGCAGGTATTTGGGGTTTTGCCTTCTGTTAGAATCACAAGGGACAGAGTGTATTGAGGTCTGTGACAAAGCCTCATCTAAAGTCTAAAACACTTCTGGCACCTTTCCAAATGGGGAGCCTTATCCTCTAGTGTGAGATAATGATCAGGTGGTTTAATATGTGGCTTATATACCTCTTTAGCAACTCAAGTGTATGTGAAACATATTTTTGTGGGAGTTATATTAAGATGGAAATAAATGGAAATGTTTCCTATATTCATCTTTTATAAGGCAGGCAAATAATTTAAAGAAATCATTTGGCTGCCAAGTTTTGACTTTTAGGCACTTAATCTGGACTGTTAACAGTACTTTATTTATATTGAGGAAAAATCATTAAAATTTACCTTCTCTTCAATCCATGATTCAATAGAGGTTTTGTTTCTGAGAATTATTTTCATCTGGAAATTAAATGATAGACAGTAAAATTTACTAATGTGACTTTGGTTTATTTAAGATTATTATCTTCATAACAATTCTCTGAGATAGTCTTTTATTGCTCCATTCCAAATATGAAGGCACTGAGGATGACAGAGGTTAAGTAACAGCACATAGCCCATCTGACTTTAAAAATTTTGTTCCTTTTTTTTGGGGGGGGCAAGGAGGCTAACCAGGGATTAAACTCAGGGGCACTCAACCAATGAGCCACATCCCTAGCTCTATTTTGTATCTTATTTAGAGACAGGATCTCCCTGAGTTGCTGAGTCACTTTTGTTGAGGCTGACTTTGAACTTGAGATCTTCCAGTCTCAGCATCTGGAACTGCTGGGATTACAGGCGTGTGTCTTCTAAAGTACTTGTTCTTAACCACTGCACAACAATACCTTGCCACAAAAATGATCATACCAATCCATCATCAAATCTGAATCTCGTATTTTAATTAAAATTCATGTTTAAGTACTATTTTCAGACCAAGTTTTTAGAGTATTAAAAAACATGGGTATAATCAATTCAATCAGTCCTTAAATTTTGCTATTATTTGAATTTTATATTTGTGACTAATGTATTTATAACAATTAAAAATAACTCATTCCAGATATTCTGCTTACCTAAATGTATATAGTCTTTATTCTATTACCTCATTTTCTTACATATGACTACTTCCACTCAGGTTGTTTTTATACTTCAGAATCTTATATATTTCTTGTTATAGTTTTGTTTCGTTTTTGGCACTGAGGATCAAAACCAGGGCCTAATACATACTGATGAGAACTGAGCTACAACCCCAGCCTTTTTAAAATTTTGTTTGAGACAGGGTCTCATTAAGTTGCCCCAGCTGACCTTGAACTTGTGATCTTCCTGCCTCAGCCTCCCAAATAGGTGGGATAACAGGTGTATGAGACTGTGCTCAGCTTTCTAATATGATTTTAAATTACAGGCATTAAGAAAAAAATTTTCAAAGAATATGGTTCCAGGCTAACAGAAAATAAGAAGTAAAATCAAAATCAGCTTATTTTAAAACCAGGAGTTCAAAAAAAGGTTGAATGATGCATCAAAGCTCTAAGGCCCAGCAGTTCTAATCTGTATTTTGCATTTCCTTGAAGTCTGCTTGTGCCTTCACAATGTCTGAAAGGCACATCAAAAAACAACTCTGAACCAGGAGTCCCTCTCATATTCCAAAGGTCTACCAAAACACTTGGCGTACAGTAGGCTTTCAATGAATAAATAAATTAAGCAAATAAAACTCATAATAACTGTTTTTTGGTCCCTTCATAGCCAGGTCCTCCTCCTCTGTTTTCTCAAAGCACTTTGTGCATAAATCTATGATGTACATATGACTCCGTATTAGCTGTTTACTATTGATTATAAGTTCACTAAGGGTTCCCTAAGGAACCTCTTAATTTTTATTATTGCAACCTCAGAAATTAGCAGTGTAATTCATCACAGAGTAGGCATTAAAGAGCAACTATTTCATGGGGTTGTTATGAAGGAGCTGACACACACAAAGCACCTTGCATGTAAGCGCTCAACAAAAGTGTTAGCTACATGATGACTACTATTATTATTAGATATATACTATTATGAAATAATACTAATAATTATGTTTACTGAATACATAAAAGGATAATCTTCAGTAAGTCATTTAATCTTTTTGAGATTCAATCTGTAAAAGAGAAGACAGTAATATTCTTCTATCAACTTCTTTTAGGGGTGATATGAAGATCAAGTAAGACTGTAAAGTGGGAAGAACTTTCTCAACTACAAAGAGCTATGGCACTCTAGGTTAGCATTTCACAAATTAAATCCATTATCTAGAAATTCTGGCAAAAATTACTTCAAAATTTTTATTATTATCACTAGTATAGAGATGATTAAATTATTTACCCATATGGAATAAGCAAAAGTAATGTCCACCTCATACAGCATACTTTTCAAATGTAGACTTTCCTTTCTCATTACAATAACATGACAACTTTTAGCCAGAGATAACTAAGAAACTTACCTGAATAAAAAACAACATCCCAACAGCAATGGTTGTTCCTAAAGCTAATCCCAAGGCAAACAAGGTGGCAGCAAATGCAGCTAATCCAAATGGAACAATTGGAAGAGGATCTCTCCGGGCTGCACTCATATCAATCTTTACTGTGTTCCACCCAAAGGAGAGCTATATATAACAACAACGACAACACACTCGAAATGCTTGGTTGTGGTAACTGCTCATACTCTGCTGTAACATTTAAAACAACATGATCAAAAAGATGATAATCGACCCTGTGACCAAAGCAAATACAACAAACATAACTGTTTCTAATGAGTTCTGTGACTTGGGCTCATACCAATGTGTATATCATTCTTAGTATTCTTTTTTTTTTTTCAGTATTGGAGATTGAAACCAGGGCCTGGGGCATACTAGGTAATAATGAATTACATCCCTAGCCCCTTCCTTATTCGTCAATGTTACCATTTTTGTTGTTTCCTTAGAAAGAGGTCAACCCCATAAATATGAATATACACAGAAAACATCAGACACCCATGTAAGCTATAACTGTCTCCTGCCTTCAGCTTACTATTCTGTCTTTCCAGTGTTTTCCACAGCAGCAAAGATAGCCCAGCATTCATCTATTTCTTTTGTCATGTTTCACATTCAGTGGTCAAGAGCTGGTAAAATGCAGGCCTGCAGAGTGTGAGTACATCTGGTCTGTACAATATTTTAAATTATCAGAAGTTAGGTGCCAACATTTAAAATTAGGAGATTTCACATAAAAATTCAAACTCTTAGATTTTTCTTGAAAAATTAGAAGATCTAGCATTACTGGGCTAGGACTCTCAAAAACCATAAACTGGCTACAATCAAATACAGGTTGTCCCCTCTGTCAATGACATGTATCCTCCCATTTGCCACAGTCCCTTCAGACCTGTGTCTCTTGTTTTCTTTCAGATCTCTTTAGGGCTTTATATTTGTGACCTCTGAACTTTACTTCATGACAACTTTCCCATAAATCAACTCAAACTGTTACTGGTTTAATCTATTCATATATTAGGGTGTGTGCCTGCTCCTTTCAGGGCAATGGAATTAAAAATGAACAAAACTAATCCCAGCAGCTCAGGAGGCTGAGACAGGAGGATCACAAGTTCAAGGTAGGCCTTCACAACTCAGTGAGATCCTATCTCAAAATAAAAAACATAAAGAGCTAGAGATGTAGCTCAGTGGTTAAGCACCCCTGGTTCAATTCCCCAGTACCCTCCCCCTTAAAAATAACAAAAGAACTACAACCTGCCACACAAAGAGGAAACAGAAAGTACTAGTGTGTCTTTTTCTTTTTTCTTCCTTTCATTTTTCCTACTATCACTATTAATTTTAAAACTAATACATAATGTATATTGTACTAATTTTTAAAATTAATAAATAATGTATATTGTACTAAAATAATTATCAACTTCAAGTAGAGTATATAAGGTAAGTTTCCAAAACAAAATAATTTTTCATCTTAAAGATTAAGTTTAAATTTTTTTTTAAACAGTAACTGATTGAGAGAGAAAGCAAAGTTGGTTTCCTACCCAAATCACAGACAGTATATTTCTGAAAGGAACTTCTTAAACAATCTTATAACTACCACTTAATCTGACATGACTGATATTATAACAAACATTGTCACTTACCCGATTATACAGTTGTGTGTACATAGTCATAACAAAAATGAAAGCAGCATGAATACAACCCAGTGGTGCTAAAAGGAGAAATAGCGTGAAGGAAGCATGATTTTGGTAACCACAACAGTTGTTGATCCAAGGACAGTGATGGTCCATCTTCATCACACATCTAACAAGAAAAATTTACATGAAACATGAAGCAGAAAATCCCTTCTACTTTAAATTACTTTGGTCTTCAAACAATCAAGTAACTAGGAATCTAGTATGTCCATAAGTCACAAGGGAATTATATTTCATGGAAAAGAGAAATATTTATGAGGTGTTATACAATATGGACAGTTAAATACTTAACAGCCCAAGAAAGGGCAAGATTTATAACAGCTGCTGAGGAAAAGATGTCTGTTACAAGTGTCTTTCTTTAAAGGAGCTGGGAGGCCCACCAAGAGGCTCATTATAAATGAGCATGGTTTCTGGTTTTTCTCTAGTACGGAAATGCAGTGATTGACGCAGAGTACAATAGTGACTAAACAAAATCACTTATAAAGCTCCACTAGGGTTCATGAGTCCAGACAGACACTTATAACTTCCTTCCTTCCTGTTCTCTCAGTATACTTCAGATAAGCAAAGTCTTAATGTGCTTCTGTTCTATAATTGTGCTAAAGGAAAATTTCCTGGCTTCAAATCAAACTTTAGTTGTCTCTGGTGGCTCCCTAAATTTCTCAATGATCAGTGGATTTAGCTGTTCACTATAATAAATCCTGGCTTATTTCATATTTTTTTATAGTGATTTAGTTTTCTTTCCATTAAGCTTTTGATATTACAAGATCTATATAAAGAGTAAAATTTTATCAATAAGTAATGGAAAAAGGAGAAGGCTATAATTAAGACTCAGAACGTTCTAAAGTCAGTCAAGATGACAGTTAACAAACACAATCCTGGTATGGAAATAAGCTAAAGGCATAGCTCTTTATTCCACATTTGCAGGGCAAGAGGGAAAGAAAATATATTTTTCTAGAAAAGTGGTTTTTTACTTGTAATAAAAAAGAATAAAACATTATCTGGATTGACAAATATTAAATGGAGATTATATATACTTAAGCATTTTTATGAAATTTTTGATATAGTGGTCACCTTGCAGAGAATAAAACTAGTTTCTATAGTTGTGGTAGAAACTACAACAGCAACAAAAAGACCAACAATCAAATTTATCAGCTCCCAATGACAAACTCACCTGTTACACTTTCTGCAGTGATGTGAACGTGGTGCCTTGTATGCTTGGCAGACTTTACAATACTGGAGATACATGCTATCTTGAGAATTTTCCTTGGCAGCAAAATATAAACAAAAATATATTATATACTTGATCTCAAGTAATGACAAGTCAAGCTTTGTGAATAAATGCTTTCCTTAGAGTATGAATTTCTTTCATGGGATATAGGAAGTGGATGGAATCCTTTTTCTTTGTGGTGCTAGAGATGGAACCTGGGCCTTGCGTACCAGGCAAATTCTACTTCTGAGCTACATCCCCAGCATAAAGGAGAAACAGAATTTCAACATATTTGTAGTCTTTTTATCTGAGCTAAAATATTTTTAAAATAACAAATCTGTGGTAAGAGCTGCTTCACTCTCCTAATTACCCAGAGGTCATTTTTAATTTTTCTTCCCCATGTTCCACCTAAATCCAATGTCATTAGTGAGTTCTACTTACCCCAAATCTTAGCAAAATGGGAAGACTTTAGGAAAAAGGTAGCTGACAATTTAGCAGGTATTTTAGAGGGAGATCTGAGCATGAGTTGGTAGTTTTTCTGAAATTACTCCCTTCTTGATATTACAAGTCATCTCCCTCCATTTTAATAATTTTGTAGTTTCCTTGACTGTAATTTCTAATTCAAAATACATAGTCAAAATAATATTCCTGGATACATAACTCTGTCAGAGCTGCTTGAAAAATCTCTAGAAACTTTCTATGGTCTAAGAATATCTCATATATTCAAGACCTCCCATGAGCTACCTTGGTTTCATCATTATCTGCAACCTTCATAATCTTTTTTCCAGTTACAAGGCTGTCTGCTGTTTCTGAATATGTGCCCCCATTGTTCCCCCAACCTGAAATGCCCTCTTCTTTGTCTGCTCTGCAAACTCTCACTTCTTTCATAGATCCCCAGCTGAAAGTGTTCAGTTCTTCTAATTTCAAGAGCACTCATCACATTGTCTTTATAGTTTAGTAATTTGCACAATGCATTGGTTTGCCTCCTAGATTATAAATTTTTTCAGAATACGAACTGTCTCACCCTTCTCAAATAACACATTGCACACAGAAAACACTGTTTCTCAAACTTTAGACATACCTAAGAATCATTTGAGACTTTTGTTAAAATGAGGATTCTGATTCAGTAGGTCTTCAGTAGAGACAGGATTGTGTACTTCTTAGAAGCTACTAAGTAACATCCCTCAGCAAGAAACGTGGACATTCATAAGCACAATCTAACAATTTTTAAGAAGCTATAAATTGATTCTTACTATATTTTCCAATGTTTATAATTTCACTACAATGATTTTAAACTAGTAACTCCTTAAGTGTTGTTCTTAGTTCTGAGGGATGTTAACGTATTACACAGGAAAAAAAAAATCTACAGCCAAATTGCACGGTGAACTTATAAGAGGGGTATATGATATGCTGTGTTTCCTTATCACCATGAACTCAACCACCACCCCAATGTTTTTTTTCAAATGTAGATGAGTACTCAATAAAATTGCTTTGAGAAAAGCTAATTTAGATCACTACTTTCAAGCAGATATGAAATAAATTCTCTGAGAATAAATGATCAGTGAGCAATTGGAGTAATAGGAGAATAAACAACAGGCTATGTTTGATATTACTGGTTGGCAGATTAGGCAAAAAGTAAAAACAAAATTATCATTGTTAAAAGGAAATCTTTCTTACCGGTTTCCACCCCAGAGGGACAAAGCCAGGACCAACAAACATGGCATTGAAGTAATTATAAAGAATCATGACAGTCCAATTTATTAACATGATGAAGTTCACACTTCCTCCAGTTGTATGTAAGGGCCAATACCACAACACAGAGTCAATCATGGCCATTGTAGAACATATTGCTATAACACCAAGGGCTATTATGGGACCCCAGTGACAGAGTCTCTTTAATTCTTGGAGATTCTCAAACTTGATAACTGAGCAGAATGCACCCATTTTGGTGAAGAAGAATGCCTTCCTACTTCAAAAGGGTTACAGATTTTCTTTTTCTGTGCACACATTTCCACATGCCACAAGTCTCTGTGTGTTCCTTAACTGTCATGCCATCAAGTTATGAGACGTTAATGCAGATTATGCCATTTTCAGTGTTAAGCGCTCAGAGCTCTTTATTTTAACTAGGAGAATCCAGTATCTTGGTTTGAAACCCAACCTAAAAAAAAAAAAAACAAAATGGGAAAGTTCAGAAAAAAATTTTATTATAATACCATATTTGTTAACTCCATAAATCACCAAAATAACAATCTCTCTCTACAACAGAATGAGTATTTTATCAAATGTCAAAAATAATTACTTTTGACTTATCCAAAATACAATTCAAGTTTGAATGGCATGTACAATGGATATGTTTCCAAAACAGTTTTAATTATTTGCTCTTAATTCGTCAGGGCACTGTGACTGTCCACTGTTTCGTGCCAGGGCAAATAATTTTAGAGCTGGGAAGGCTGGGCCTTAGAGCTGCTCTAATCCAGTTTCCTTTCTTCTGTCCCACAGAATAGAAATTGGCTTAGAGAGATAAAGTGATTAAACCAAAGTAACAAGTATTTAACAACTGAGCGCAGAATAGAAGCCAAGTCTGCGAACTTTTCAGGGATTTCTAAGATGCCTCTTTCGGAGTTCGGAATTAAGCGTGAACCAAACTTGGCTCACATTTGCTTGCAATTGTCCCCAAACACCAACATTAACAGTCTACTGCGGCCAAAGGTTAAGGATTAGGAGTGAAAGCAAAGGGAGTGCGCAGGGAGAGGGAGGAAAGGAGAGAGAGAAAAATCACTACACAGTAATATGAGAACGAATATAAATGAGAAGAGTTGAGACGAAAAGAACTTCCTGCTGGGGCGGGAAAGGTTCGTAGGACGGTATTTATGACTGACTGGAGTGAGCGGGGAGAAAGGAGCTGAGATTTACGGGTAGCAGAGATTCTGGGATATAGAGGCGACAGATTCCTACACGGCGGATGCTGCTGCCCTGTGCCTCAGTTTCCCGCCCATGTCATGGAGCACAGCGTCTAGCAATCCTCACTCTGGGGAGAAACGTCCTAGTAAGCGAGGTGGGTCTCAACCTTCTGGAGATTCTGGCCTCACTCGGGTGGAGCGAAGACCGCCCAAATCATCGTGGCGCTCCCTGCCTTGACTCCCACCTCCGTCAAGTCCTTGGTGCCCGGTCCTCGGCCATCGCATTTCCGGGGTGACCTGGGCTCACCCTGAACAGACTTTCTCCTCCTTGAATAACTCCATCATGGGCACCTCTATCCAGAACAAGCAGAAAGCAAATCCTGAAGGCCAGAGGCTGGAGCGGGACCCTCTCCGACCCGCGCGTCTCTCCACCAGCGCCCCCGTAGCGACTCTCCCGCGCAGGCCTCCTGCGCAGTCTCCGCTACAGCCACTTCCGGGGGATTCGCCGCATCAAATTTCCCCCGGGAAGCAGGCCTCTTGACCAGCAGCTTGGGGAGCCCGAGCCGTTTCCCAGAACGTGCAGGGAGGGGAAATACTTTCAGTGATCCTTTAGAACACGCATGTTTTTGTGTGCTTTTGTGGGTACATTATTTGGGACGTATGTTCTTGGCGAATTTCTTAATCTGGAAGCCCGAGCGGACTATAAAAGGCGCACGCAGCCCAATTTCCGGAGGACAGAGATTGCGAAGAACAACCAGGAAGCAGCTGGGTTGGGAGCTGTCCCCGGTTCTCCGCTTTGCTTTCGAGGGTGCCTCCAGGGGTCCCTAAGCCGCGGCCCCCCGACTGGTCCTAGGCTCCGGCCCGGGTCCATCACTCCGGAGCTGCCATGTCATCCGATTTCGAAGGCTATGAGCAGGACTTCGCGGTGCTCACTGCAGAGATCACCAGCAAGATTTCGAGGGTCCCCCGTCTCCCGCCTGGTGAGAACCCTGCCCCAGTCCGGCGGGGGCGGCCTGGAGAGTTGGGAGGCTGGGGGCGGTGGAACGCCGCCTGGGCGAGTGTCCCGCAGGCACGAGCCTGGAGTGGGCAGTGCTGGCGGCCCAAGTGGGGCACGGGGCTTGACTTGGTTGAGGGTAGACTCCAAACTGATTTGAAGGGTGGCCGAAAAAAACCTTCGGAATCTGAACCATCTGAATTCAAATTCCTACTCCAACGCCTTGTAACTTGTGTACCCTTGGAAATGTTTCTCTGAGTCTTTTTTTTTTTTTTTTGTAATATGAAGATGTGAGTATTCAAAGAAAATTACCGAAAGTACCAAGATCGTGGATCTGTAATATACAGCAGCGTTGTGGTATTAGGAATACTAACGTTATTATAATATGTGGCAGAGTAGAGTTCAGAGCCAGTATGCCTGAGTTCATATCCCAACTCGGCCACTTGTCTCTTGGGCAAGTTTCCTAACTTCTCACAACTTTCCTTCTTGGTAAAATGCAGAGAATTGTCTCTTTCATAGGGTTGTTGCAGAGATTAAATGATATAATACATGGAAAGCCATTTCTTGGTGTGTTAGCTGCTATTATTGTTAGCATTTTCATACCTCTATCCTCATTTCTTGTAAAAGTGAGGATAATTTCTCTCACTTTAAAAATTCTACATCTCCCATCTGGAGTTGTTTTTGATTTTGTTTGGTTGCTAGATTGTCAACTATGTGAAGATGGGAGCTGTGTCTGATTTCCTTCACATGGGTTTACTAAGGGTTTAGCAAATGTTTATGTGAATGAGTAGATGACTATATTTTGTGACTTATGGTGTGAGATACTGTTTTAGGATATCTCTTTCTCTAAGTACAGATTTAATTTGAGTAGTTAGTTACAGATAAGATTTTTACTTTTTGGCTTAGTTTTGTCATTGGGCTGCGGGACTTGACCCCTTCTGGAGTATACAGTATAGAAAAGAGGATACTCACTAATCTGAAGAGTGGGGGCAACTTCACTTTTAGACCTTGTCAGTCAAATCCTTAATGATAGTAATAATTTCTCCTGGACCTAAGTTGTCACTCCTCTTTCCCGTTACCTGTTTCCCAGAAAACTTTGTGTTTATAAATAATTTTCTTCCTTTATTTCCCTGTTTTTCTTCTCCCCCACCTGTTTTCTGTTAATAGGGATATTTGCTTGAAGCCAGGATCTCTGAATTTACACCCCACTCATCTCCTGAAGTCCCAGTTAGTTCTGCAGGAAGTGAATGGTGTCTTAAGGAGGTTTATGAGTTCAAGTAAGGGAACAAGAGGAAAAAACCAAGGTAGCATATACCACCGAGCTCTGCAGCCTGAGATTTTTGTGGAGAAAGTGGCTGATGCCTCATCACTTCACGATACATCACCTCGTCTCTTCTCTTCAGTTCTACTTTTCTCCACTGCCCAAGATCATCTTAATTTTGTTGTCATTGTTGTTGGAGACTACTTCCTTTGAATTGAGTCCCAGAGCCTCAGAATATCAGGACTTGTGGTTCCAGTTGGGTTTTTGCTCATTTTTTATTGTAATGGTTTTAGCAATAGAAACATTTCTTTGGGCTAATAGCTTTGTTACTGTGAAACTGTTTTACAAAGTAGCAGTCATCCATGGGTGCAAAGTTGTAAAAACTGTTTTCAAGGAAACAGATTTTGTTACTAATGAGTTTTCCTTGTCCATTTTATTCTAATGTAACAATCTTACCACATAGAAGGAAACATATGAATTAAGTACTTAAAGCCACACTACTCCTTAACTGTAGTATAATGTAAGGCCCAAACACAGCAGCTACATTTCAATTGAAAGGAGATTATATAGCAGGCACTGGAAAAATGCGTATTTATTTGAATAACTAAATAAGTTTAGGATGCAGTGGTTTCTCTCTTATTAATGATTTATGTTTGCTCTTTTTATAAACTAATTGATAAATATNGAACTTTATTGTCTGCTATGGATGTACAATGTATTAGTGTTACTTCCAAAGAGAATAGAAAAAACTGAACATTTAAAAACTTAAATTTAAAAGAAATTTTATTACTTTGTAATTTTTTTTAACAATAAAAGAACTTTGCTCTTAGACTTAAGTGTTTGAATCTTAACTAATTTAGTAATTGGACTGTTGATATGGGTGAGTCCGTTAATATTCTTAAGACATTGTATTTGAAAATTGATTTTTAATCATTACTGTTCAGTGGAAATTTCAGGAAGATTGATGTGCAGAAACCACAACTAATAGTTTATTGTGGAGTTCTTTTCCTTTGGTGTGGGAGCAAATTCCTAAGGGGAAACTACTTATCCCAGGTACAGTTACATCAACCAGGTGTCTTGACAGATCTTGTAAGTTTTATTTTGCAAGTACTTCCTTACCTCTCCATCCGATTGGTCTTCTGTAAATTTTATCACTTTGTGGCTGTGGTCAGAAATGTAACAAGAAAGTATTAAGCCAAAGTGGTTGAGACTGACTACTTATATCAGGTCTATTTAGAATTCCAGTTCTGCTACTTAGTAGATGTGCAATCAGTTAAAATTGTTTGACTGCTATATGCCTGCCTGTTCTGTCTACAGAATGGGAGGAGAGGGGTTATAGTTAAACCACATAATGTTTTACAAATCAAATTAAATAATAAAGCATGTAACACACTAGCACCATTCTTGCATAGAGAAAGTATGTGATAAACTAACCCTGTAGAGAAGTGATATTACTGCTGCTTCTGCTAAAAACAACAGCAAGTAGAATTGGACAGAACCCAGCTTTTCAGAATTTGTCATTTTGTACTTTTAAAAAAATTCTTTTTAGTTGTTGAAGGATCTTATTTATTTATTTTTTATTTATATGCAGTGCTGAGAATTGAACCCAGTGCCTCACACATGCAAGGCAAGCACTCTGCCACTGAGCCACAACACTAGCCCTAATTTTGTATGCTTAAAGGAATCTTGTACCTCAATTCTTGCTTCCTTTCTGTGCTTAACCTAGAGTGAAGTTTATTTCTCTTGATGAATACTTACATTCAAAGGGAAGTGAGTGATCAGGGGCTTTTGGATATGAAATTGAAAAATTAGATTTCAAACTCAGAATATCAAGGAGGGAATCAAGTGAGAGAAGTCAAAGTAATGGGAAAAACACGAATCTTCTAGAAGGAAATGCTCAGGTCTGATGGGTTAGCTTTTTCGAGCTCTGGAGCATTTAGGAGACCATCTAAATAACCATGTATGAATGTAGCTCTAACCCTGTTACATGATGGTCTCTGTTGCAAGATGGATGTAGGGAGAGAATTTAGAGGAGTATGTTTTTGTTAATGAATAGTGTGGTTTGCTTAAAATATGTGTGGCTCTAGAGCTATAGTGTCTACATGTAGCTATTGAGTATTGGAAATGTAGCTAAATTAAAATGATAATATTTGGAAATGCATTCTACAGTCATGTATAACTAATTATAACATATTTAAAAGGGGGAAATAATTTGGATATATTGGGTTAAATACTATTATAACTAAAATATGTTATTAAACTAATAACATTTTATTAGTTTTAAATTATTTATTTTTATTTTTTAAATTGTACCTACTAGAAAGTTTAAAATTGCATATAATGATTTCTATTACATGTTTGTTCCTCCAGGGAGTTAGTTGAAGGGATGGCTCCAGTCCTGATTCAGAAACTCACTGTGACCATAGTTTGCCCTTGGTCAGGAAACTAGCTACCTCACAGTTTCATGAGTTAATGGGCAAAGTCCAACTTTTTCAGTTCAGTATGCAGGGAAACAGCCTATGGATGTTACTGATGGCCTGGTTACATCTTACTTTTTAAACAGTGAAGCATTTATGGGTTTTTATTCATTTTAGAATAATATATACACATATATAAATAAATATTTGTGTATGTATTTGTGCACATAAATAAATATGTGGGTATGTATTTCTGTATCTCTTTGTGTGTGTTTTCTCGTTCTCTCTCTCTCCCTCCACCCCCTCTAATCACAGGGGAATTACCTACCCTTCAACAATTTAGTCCACCTAATGGCTTTAATGTTTAAAAAATTAACTAAATATGCAGAGTTGGGGATTGAACATATTAAACACATGCTTTACCTCTGAGCTACAACTGCCCCCAGCCCTAAACTTTTTGTTTTTAGAGCAGTTTGAAAGTTACAGAAAGATCACAAATATAGAGACTCCTCATATACCCCATGACTAGTTTCCCCTATTATTAAAACCTTAATTTGATAAAAATTTGTTACCACTAATAACCCCATATTGATTTGTTATTAATAAAAGTCCATACTTTATTCAGATCTTGTTAGTTTTTTTTTTTTTTTTTTTTTGTTGTTTTTAATCATTCTAAAAGCCAATCCAGGATACCACAAAACATTTAGTAGCCATAGTTTCTTAGGCTTTTTTTTGGGGGGGAGGGGGCTATGACAGTTTCTCAAACTGTCCTTGTTTTTAATAACTTTACAGTATAGAGGAGTACTAGTAAGAAATTTTGTAGAATGTTCCCCAAATGGGGTTTGCCCATTTCCCACCTCATTCTTAGACTGGGGTTTGGGGTTTGGAAGAGGAAGACCATAGAGGTAAAGCATCATTTTCATCCCACTGTTTTAATAGTGTGTTCTCAACTTATCACTACTCATGTTAACTTTGATCACCTGCCCAAGAGAGTGTTTTTCAGGTTTCTCCTACCCTAGTTTTCATACTATGTGGAAGGAAATTACCTTCAAAGCTTATACCTAGGAAGTAGAGTTATATGTCCTATACCCTTGAATACTGAGTATATACTTCAATTATTTGGAGTTCTATATGAAAGAGGTTTTCTCATCTCCATTAATTTCCCTATTCAGTCATTTATGTCACTATAGAATCATAGATATTTATTTTATACGTTGTGTTATACTTCAGGGAGATATATATATTTTTTTCAGTTTTAATTTATTTACTGGATTTCCCAAATTCTTCCATCTTTGATCACTGGAACTTTTTTAGTTGGCTTGTGTTCTTTTGACATACCCTTGCCATTTGGAGTTTGTTTTTAGCACCTTCTTATTCTGAGGTGGTGAGGTACTCCAGTAGATGGCCTTTCTCAGTCCTAGATTCAGATTCTCTCCAAGGAGGCCTGTTTTCTTTTACTGAAGAATAGAAAGAGAAATCAAGATCTGGACACTAGGTGTGTTTGTTGCTACCCGGTGTGTTCATTGCTTTTAGGGACTCTCAGCTGAGAGAGCAAAGAAATTCATATGTATATACTAACCCATATATATAAATCTGCCTGTAAGTATTTGTATATGTGTGTATAGATAGTGAGTTAAACATGAGTTAATACTAGTGTCTTACACTCAAAGCCAGTACCAAATGGATCATTCTAGAATGGCTTCTGAATGGCTTTGTTTTAATGTGAACCACTATGTGCCATGTTACATGGTGTAGCATTAGTAATATATACATTTTTACATTCCCTAATATGAGTCTCTCTCGTAATAGACTCACTCCACATTTCTCAGTACATAATATCTGCTGCCAGTGTTATTTTAAAATAACCACTTTGCACAAAGACAGGTACCAGTAACTGAATTCAAATAAGCCCTGACACTTTCATTGTACTTCATTGGGAAAATTCAATACTGAGTAAGCACTCCTGTAAACAATGAGAGTCATATACTATGCCAAGATTTGTGTGTTTTTTCTCATCACTAAGGACTTTGTTAATATTGAGTGCGTTAGAAAAGATCATACTATGCTAAAACTTGAGTGTACTTCAGAACTCGACAAGCCTATATGCTAAATAAATAAATAAATAAATGAAAGAAAGAAAATGAAAAGGAGAGGGAGTTTGTTTATTTAGTATAGTTTATGTAATACATATAGAGGTTAAAAGTTGGATTTAGAAAAACAGACCCTGTTGGAATTCCAACTCTTCCATTTATTAGCTGTTTGACTTTGGAGAAATTATTTAATCTCTCTGAATTTGCTTAATGCATGAGAATGACTGTGATAATGTTGAACATGCACCTTAACAGTAACTGTTACTTACAAAAAAAAAAAAAAAGTCTAACTTCTAGGAATGTACCATTTGTAAAGGGGATATAGCCTGGGGTAGGCAGAATGAAACTGTCTTGGGAATTCCATGTGAATACTGCCAGGAAGTTATAGATGCTAAGTATTGCTACATGTTTCCACAGTCATCTAATTCAGCCCATCTCTCATTTCCTCTCTTCCACATGCTTTCCCTCCAAATATTCACCCTTTAAATTCTTCTCTTTGTAAAAAAATATGGTGAGCACTACAGAGAGCAATCAAAGATGATCTCAGTTCCATCATTATTTCTGACAGTACCATGATGAAGTGGTTATATTAAAAAAAAAAGATCTAATTGAGTTACTCTGGCCCCATTCCAATTTAACTATTTCTTTCAGAAAGGAAAACTTGCTATTTTAATTGGGAAGATTTTCCAGTCCTCACTGATACAGTTTTTCTTTTGCTTAAATTCTCTGTGAGCAATAATTATGTTGCTAACTGCAAAGACTGATTCCTTTTTCAGTAAGCATTTAGTGAGCCTCTACCTTGTACTCTGGTACTAGATATGGAGGTGAATCATTATATATTATTCTAATAAATCATCCCCCATTGGTTTATGTTAGACAAACCAGTTTTGTTGCATTTGACCAAAGTTAACAAACATTTCAAGAAGGAAAAAAATGAGGTTTGTTTAGGCAGTAATGAATAGTTATTATATAATTATATCCTAGAAAGCCTGTGGTTAGAAATAAAGTTGGAAAGGTTGCTTGGATCTGAATTGTGGAGGGCCTTGACTACAGGCTTGAGTGATCCAATCAAAGCCACATTTTTAGGAAGATTAAGGGTGAAGGGGGGTAGACATGGAGACAGAGAACCAGGGCTGTTGGTGGCATAGCTTCTTTTGTAAATGCTTACACTGTCCTGCATTTATTTATTCAATTCACCATCTTTTATTTATTTATTTTGAGAACTGATTATATATGCCAGGCTCATGACTAGATTTTAGGACAATAAAGGTGATTGATATGGCTCCTGTCTTCTCAGAGCCCCAAGCCTAAAGGCTAATCAGACCTGTTATTGTGAGAAATGAATTATTAGGATTATGTAAAAGTTATAGTTGTTTTATGTTTTAAAAAAATAGTGATTAACTCTTGTTGAGTTAAGAAAAGCTTCAGAGACTTGGTGATTTCTGATGGTTTTTGAATAGTAGTTTGGACATGAGCATTGGGATTAAAACAGTTCTATACATATTCAAGGTTAAAGGTAAAAATTTAGGATCATAAATAAATAATATGATCATTTTAAAATTGATGAAATTCCCAGGGATGCAAATGACCACTATAAGGCAAGATAAGCAAGGACTGAACTCCAAGGAATACTGACAGTTGAAAAGATCAGCTCAAACAGAGGAAGCTAAGCAGAGAACTCTGAGGCAGAAGTGAGCATTTAGGAGAATCACAAAATTAGGTGTTATGGAAGGTATTATGAAAGGAGAAAGTTACAGAATGGGAGTAGCAGAGTGTCAGGAGCCACAAGATTAAACAAAAATAGGACCAAGAATGCCTATTAATTTGCATAAGGGAAAGGTTATGAATCCCAGTGAGAGTCATTTCAATGGAACAAGGAGGGTGGGAGCTATATTATAGGGAGTGGAGGGGGAGATGAGGAAGGGAACCGTCTACCTTTGCTTTCAGAAATGTGGGCTGTGGATGATGGGGAGAAGTGTTAGCAGCAAAGAGATGTGAAGGTCAAGGGAAGTTCTTTTGATTCATTTTGTTAATGAGAAAAACTGATGTGCTGTGTATTGGTCCTGGAAGTTCATGATATGTGCATTCCCAACAACTTAACAATTAGGAACAATATTTATCTTAAAACAAGATGTTCCTTCTGCTATGTAAATATATAATTTCACTCTTGATTCAAGATTGCCTTGTCTTATTTTGTATTCTATTCTCTCATATAAATACAATACTATTCTATAACTGTATACAGATGTTAGAGGGATTAGAGGGGCCAGAAGCAGATAAATTTTAGACTTATATTAAAATTGTAATCTAGTCATATATAGATTTATCTTTCTCAAGGAGGGAAAAAAATCAGGTTGAATTCTAATTCCAAATTTATATTTTTCTTAGGGAGAAATTTATAGTATACATAAAATACCTTATGTGACAGCTACTCTAATCCCCAGAGTTTGGGATTAACAAAAGGAAGGGTTTGGAATTAGCAAAATCTAATTATGATTTTAGTAAAATGATAATTTCTACTAAAGCTGTCCCATGTAGGGTTGACTTTTCTGAAAGGACTAGTCAACTAGTAGATATTGTACCTTTTTCAGGCCTCATGACTTTTTGAGTTAGTTGAATTAGTCTCATTAAATTCTATGTGAAATAGACAAATTTATTTATTTATTTGGTACCAGAGATTGAACCCAAGGGCACTTAATCACTCAGCCACATCCCCAGACCCCACCTTCCTTTTATTTTAAGAGACAGGATCTCACTAAGTTGCTTAGGGCCTTGCTTGGTTGCTGAGACTGGCTTTGAACTCGCAATCCTCCTGCCAGTCTCCTGAGCCACTGGAGATTATAGGCATGTGCCACCACTCCCAGTGACATGAACACAATTTTAAATAGAAATTTGTTGTCACAAGAAAACAAATTTTGGTTAAGTCAAGTATTCAGCACCAGGAACTAACTATACCTATCTCTGTCAGCTTTGTTTCTTTCTAAATGCTGCCTTCATTCCCAGTCAGTGCATATTCACTTTCTTCTTGGAGATACACCAATGGATGCCAACAGCTTCTGTCACTGCCAAGACAGAAGAAAAGACTTTCCTCTTGCTCTAGAAACTTGATGGTTCCCTGGGATCATATGCCTGCCCAACAGACAAGTGTGACCAGGGGATTGAGATACTAAGATTAGTCCAGCTAAGATGAGATGTCTTTAATTTGCCACAGAACACAGGATTATATAAGGAGACAGCATTTTTCATTCATTTGCTTGGTAGAGGTGGGGCTGTTGCCTGGGAAGAGAAAGGTGCTAGGCAGAAAACCATAAATGTTCAATAAGCTTGATTAGCAGAGTCTATGAACAAATGGGCTAATTGATTTTAGAATAGGTTATGGGAAGGTTTTCTGAAATGATCTGCCAGGCCACGTCTCTCTCAGAGAAGTGAATCATGGTTAGGTTATAATTAGTGGTCAAATTTAAATAAACCACATACTGACTTAGCACTTTACAATTTAGAAATAATTTAATTTGCATCAAACTTATTGGAACTAAAAATAAGCCAGTGGATTTTTTAAAAATCTCCATTTTAGAGAGTACAAGGCTGAGTCTTAAAATATATATATA